>NC_041388.1:114334846-114339883 GCF_002162155.2 Triticum dicoccoides
AACAGTAACTAAAAACATGGTAAAATATTTTTTAAAAATTCTGAATTTTTTGTGGATGTTTGTGTTACTGTCACAAGCATGCTTGACAATTTTCATGCGAAACGGAGCAGTAGTGCTTCGTCAGTGCAAAACAAATTGGGATGACATTTTAGGGTAACATTTGGTGTTCAATTTTGCACAGGCCAAAATGTTCAATCTTTTTGCCTAAAATTTTTTTGTCAGCATTTTGGTGTGACTATGCATACATTAAAAAATTGGGTTTTTTTTTACATTTCAAAAATTATTTTTTGCATGCAGGAGCACGTGCTCCCAGGAGCCAAATTGAATTAGTGGCATCCGTATTCTCTGAACCTACTGTGCTCGCTTGGAGTAGATTAAAGTACAACCACACCACATTCGAGTAGATCTAGAGAATACACGCTCTATACCGAATAATGTCTTTGGAGCACAGAAACTATGATCCTGTTTTCTTTATTTCAAAGAAACGGGCTTTTATGGCTCACAGAAATCCGTACTTTTTGTACGCAGATATATGAAAATGTGGTATATCCGTATCAATTTTCACTGAGATCCTCATTTTTATGTGACAGATACATAAAAGAAAAATAATAATGAAGGTAAAATGTGAAGTCACCTAGATCATAGGCTACAAAAACCCCCATTTGGCCTACATTCATTTGTCTCTTTCTATTGTGTATCATGTCCAACGAAAGAATTAGTGCCACTACAAAATTAAAATAATAAAGTTTTTGAAGAAAAATGATTTAGTGGCATTGCTATTACCCTTTTAAAAAATGAAAAAATATTATTTTTTCAAAAATAATGACAAAGTGTGTGCACAATTTACACAGAGATTGCACTACTTTATAATATGCAAGAATAAACATACAATAGTGGAACTTTTGCAAAAAAATATCTAACAAGGAATGAACTAGTGACACTGATATTACCCTTAAATAAGAAAGAAAATAAAGTAAAAAGTAAAATAAATAGTCATAATTTGTAGAATAATTTTGCTAATAAAGAATAAACATACAATAGTGATTTTTTGCACAAAATAAATTTTCTAAAGAAAGAAATAGTTAGTGGCATTGGTATTTGAGCCATGGCGTATCTACTTCTAAAAATCAGAATAATAATAATTTCTAATAAAGAATGAATTATTTGCATTATAATTACCCTTTAGGAAGAAAGGAAATAATGCCAAAATTTACACACAATTACGCTGAAATGCGCTTTATATAATGGGAAAGAATAAGCTTATAATAGTAAAAATTCCAAAAAAAATGTTTCCTAACAAGGAATTAATTAGTGGCATTAGTATTACCCTTAAAGAAAATAGAAAATAAAATAAAAACAAATAATTAAAATATTGAAGTTTTCTGAGGAACAATGAATTAGTGGTATCGGTATTACCCTTTAAGAAGAAAGGGAATAACAAAAATTGCACACGGTTTGCATAGGCATCGAATATCTTTTTAAAATATGCAAGAATAAGCATAAAATAGTGTAATTTCGAATAAAAAAGGAGTTGCTAAGGAGGAATGAATTAGTGGCATTGGTATTGACCTTCAAGAAGAAAAGGGTAAAAAAAACTGAACCAAAACCAAAATAATGAAGTTTTCTAAGAAATAATGGATTAGTGGCACTGTTATTACCTTTTAAGAAGAAAGAAAAAATTAATAAAAAAATAATGACAAATTTTGCAAACAATTTACACAAAATTGCGCATTTTTATAATATGCAAGAATAAGCATATAATATTGAATTTTCACAAATGGAACTTTCCGAAGAAGAAATTAATTTGTGGCATTGGTATTATCATCATAGAAGAAAGGCAATAAAATAGAAAACAAATAAAAATATTAAATTTTCAAGAAAAAATGAATTAGTGCCTTTGGTATTACCTTTTAAGAAAAAACAATTATAAAAAATAATGAGATTTTCTAAAGAATAATGAACTAGTGACATTGATATTACCCTTTATGAAAAAGTAAAATTAAACAAACAGTGAAAAAATTGCACACAATATACACCAAAAATGTGTTTTTAAAAATTATACAAGAATAAGCAGATAATAGTGGATTTTCCACACACAAAAATTCCAAAGAATGAATTAGTTAGTGGCATTGGTTTTTCCCTCGAAGAAGAAAGGAAACGAAATAATAACAAAAATAAATAAAATAATGAAGTTTTATGAGGAACAGTGTTTAAGAAGCTAACGAAAAAAGTATTACCCTTTAAGAAGAAAGATAACGAAAAAAGTATCACCCTTTAAGAAGAAAGATAAAGAAAAAAGTTTTAAAAAAACTTGCACACAACTTTACTCTAGAATTGCACCTCTTGTAGTATGCAAACAATAATCATATAATAGTGTAATTTCGCACATATTGCATAGTATTTGTGTGTATACATTAACACTCACCTAATATCCAAAAGTACCCACAATACAAAAATAAAAACCAATTGAAAAAAAACAGAAAACAAAGGCAAAAACACACAAAAACATTAAAAAAACAAAGGGAGAGAGGGAGGGTTGGATCGCATAGTTAGTGGGCTTCAGCCCATTAGCAAATCGACTGGCCGAAATATGTGTGGAGCTAGAAAAAACAAGGTTAGTATAACAAACAACACAGGGCAGAGAAAAAAAATGTAGCCTGAACCTCAGCCAAAAAACAAGGCCAAACAAACAACACAAGCCAGAGAAAATGCAACACGAATCTCAAAGCAAAAATCAACGGCCAAAAAATTGATCAACCCAAATTCAAAATTTAGTTGGCTCACATATGGCTAAAGTGACAAACTGTTGATCCTCATGTGGAGAGTGTGGCACCCACCTACACAACGACATGGTACACCACAAAGGCAATGCAAAGGTCATGGACTCGACAATTTTCCTACAGAATTGCTGGGATTATCCTGTGGCTGTTACCACACGTCTTCACCATTGTCACCATTAGCATGCAGTAAAACCAGAGTGTTGTATCTCCTGCGTATTTTTAGCAACGTTACACTAATATAGTACGGAACCAGCCAGAGAATGCACGCTGATACTGCTGTGGATTTTCTACCTTGCTGCGGCAAAGGCAGAGGGAAATTTGGTTGCCTCCTGCATCATTCAGTATAACATAAGTGATGATTATGGATGCTGGGGAATCCGGTTGGCACAAAATGAAAAATCTGAGCACCACATTCTCCACACATTCTGCAAGATCAACATTGTGTAACATTTCCCCTGGTATGACAAAGGAAGCTGAAAATGTTGCGATGTTCAAACACGTGCATTTTACAATATTCTGCGTATGTAACAAATTGTTGGGGTATAAACTAGGGGCAATCATAGAGATTATTACATTTTCTTCCTATTCTTGAATCAATAATGTTCTTGAATATCATCTTTATTATAGATTCGCACATGACTTGTTAGAGAAACTCTGTTATATAGGATGTCTATTAAGAAATGGGCCCTCGTTGATAGCGTTTATAAGCGCTAGACTTGTTTTTTCATAGTAATGAACAATTATTTGGCTAATTGCATTAGTATTGTAGTCTGCGTGTTTATGTGAGTGTTTTCGTATATATTGTGTTTTGAAAAGAAGCTGGCTTACAAAACAACAACTCTAGGACGAGCAAATAGCCAAATATACTCAGAGTGGAATGGAACAACAAAAGATTAATTGCGTGAAATCGCAATTTCATCTTCAGTTATTGAGGAAACTGTAAGGCGCTCGCGGAGCTTGTATGCTCCCATGATATAGGAGCAACCGGGCCGTCAAATCTGAGATCCTACGGTCATTCAGAGATGCACGTAATTAGATGAACCCTAGAGAATTTCCTTCGCAAATTTGCGGAAGATCTGCAGGAGAGATCCGATAGCCCAAGTAGGGAGCACCTGATAATCTGTCCGGTTGTTGACTTATTGTACTTGTAACTTGATGTTGGATGCTTGGTGGTATGCTTTATAAGAGGGTGCTTGGATCCAAGGGACTATTTTTAGTCTGACTAAAAATAGTCTTTTTTAGAGGCTAAAGTTCCAAGCACCCATGCCTAAAGAGAGGCTAGGACTAGTCTTGAGGCTAAAAACTTTTAGTCATAGGAAACCTACTAAAATATGTATTAGCCCTCTCTCCCATCATTTAATGCCTCTCCTTTAACACATGCGAGTTCTGGATTGGAGGGTTTGAAGAATAATAAATGCTCAATAACTTGATTTTAGTCTCTTTAGTATTTGGATCCAAACATGGGCGAGGCTAGTAAATTTTAGTCCCACTACTTTTAGTCATGAGACTAAAACGTATCCAAGCACCCTCTAATATAAAGCGGGAGAAACCCTTTTTTGTCAACTTGCACTACAATTAATGAACCACCCCGGGGCCTTCGAGCTCCCACCGTCTTGAAAAAAATCGCCGCTTCACACACCTGATCGCCGTGGATTTCTCCCTTCCATATAGCCAGTCAGGATAATCTCAGAAGAAAAAAAGGCACTCAGGATCCTCAAAAGGGAAAAAATATATAGCCAGCCAGCTGAAAGAATATACAAACATGCATGCTGAATCAGCAGTGAGAGGGTTAGCGAGCTCGCGTAGCCGCGTGCTGAATATTCAGTACTGCCATTATTGCAGTTATCAATCAGTGCCTTTGTTTGGTAGCTAGATTTCTAGAGTGCTGATATTATTGTTTTCGCGGCACATGTATGCTCGAGCGGCAACTGGTCACACGGCCGGATATGCATGAACCAACCACGGATTCATACGCACAGGACAAAGTGGTTCAGCTAGCTAGAGGACCATGCCAAGTTGTCAACCTGCTTGAAGTAATAAGCAGCAATATAAGAGAGAGAATTGAAAAAAACCCACTACATTTAAAGCATGTTTGCGAAAAACCACCAGATCACTAATCTTTTGCAAAAATCACCACGAATTCGGTAAACATTTTATAAATGATCAAATGATTTGACTTATTTGATCACTTTCTGACAAGTAGGACCAGATTGTAAGGAGCTGACTTGACGTAAAAGCAATCAACAGACCCCCCCCC
>NC_041388.1:114340141-114356478 GCF_002162155.2 Triticum dicoccoides
GCTGCCTGCAGGACGCCTCCGTGGCCGCTCCACCCGCTCAGCCGGCGGCATGCTGCCTCACCGGCGAGCCACCGCGCCTCCACCTTTCATCTCCACCACCACGCCGCGCTCGCCGCCTGCTGCAGACCGAGCCGCACATCCCCTCCTTCTCCCGTCTCCTGCTCTCTGCAGCATCCATGACCCCAGACGCGATGTGCCGCCGCTTCTGCAGTGAGCCGGCCGCCGTGGTCGTTTCCCTCAACTACCGTCGCGCGCCTGAGCACCGGTACCCCGCCGTGGAACTCGTCCTCGAGGAACCCCGCAGCACGGTCGTGAACCAGTGCGCGCTGGAGGTGTTCCGCTTATCCCGCGCGCAATTACGCGATCTGCAGCTCGACGACGGCGGTGAACTTGTGGAGCGTCACCACCGGGAGGCTCACCGGCGCTTGTCCATCCAGCCCTAGCCTCTGGCCGCCGCGGTAGCCTGCTCTACCCCTGCTCGCCGGCGACGAGGCAATAGAACAGGAAGCTGCACTGCCACCCGTCTCAGCCGGAGCGGCTTGGGTTTGACCGGGAGACGATGCTCCAGCAAGCAGCGCGAGCCGAGATTGCGGCCGACCAGGAGCTTCAACAAGTGCGCATCAGTGTGCACACACGTGCGTGGTTTAAATCAATAGAAAGTACTTAGAAGAGAACAGGGGAAGATTGATATGCTCTGGAGCTCGCCCGCTCGCGGCCAGATGCAGACACAGCTCATCCTGCACGACTTTCTTGGCGTCTCTCTCGTCGCCGGCATCCAGGCGCGGCCGACACGCTCGAGGATCCATAGCGCGGCCAACATCCTTGGCCTTGCTGCGCGCCGCATGGACCACACGCACGCCCGCGTCATCGGGCGGGAGCGGTGGGTAAGGAGAAAGAGGGTCGCGACGCGGTGGCTCGTCGGCGGGATAGAGGACGCACGGGGTGGCACAGGGGTTGGGCAGCTCAGGGCCTCTCCCGATCCAAACGGGATCGAGGCAAGGGGGAGGAGGGTCTGATTGCTTTTTCTTTTTACAATTTAGGAGTGTGTCTGTCAAAACTTTGTCAAATCAGCTTCTTACAATCTGGTTCTATTTGTTAGAAAGTGATTAAATGAACCAAATCACCTGATAAGTGCTATTTGTAAAATGTTTACTGAATCCGCGGTGACTTTTGCAAAAGATTAGTGACCTGGTGGTTTTCCGCAAACGATGCCCCAAATGTGATGGTTTTTTACAATTCACTCAATATAAGAGCATCTACGGCCGCATATGATAAATATGACCCCTCAAGCGTCCACAAACATAGTCGGGCACGTCCGTGGACAGTGATCAGGCACTTCTCAAAATAGCACGACTGCATCCGAACATCTCATACGAGATTCTTAAATCCATACAAAACATGCAAACTAAAAAACCTACATACTACGTAGATAATCTAGCCACTTCTCGTCGGAGATGTCGGCTATCTCCGTGCTCGGCTCCGGATACATGAGCGGCAGCTACAACTCCAGCGTCTCCGGCTGCTCCGCTCCGGCCTCCTCCTCCTCTATCTCCGCACCGAGTCTGGCGAAGAGCATGTCAGACACCGTCTGCTCCTGCCGGAAGAACTGCCGGTTGGTTTCCATATAGGCCTCATCCTGGATGGACTCCAGGATGGCCTGCTACTCCGTCATCTCCGCGGCTTGGGCGACGGTGAACTCCGCCTCCATCATGTTGAAGCCCGGAGCAGACTACTCCGCCTCGTCCTCCTCCGGATCCGCCACCTTCATCTACTCCGGCAACCGCTTTCCCTCCTCCTCCGGCTCCGACGAGTCCGGAGGCAGCCCGGCAGCGATGCGGGCGGCGCGTCTCGGCTGGATCTCCTCCAGATCTGCCTTCGGCGCTCCGGCCTGAGCATAGCATACGTGGCGATCTCGCGCCGGACCATGGCGATGCTGGAGAGCGTGGGAGAGCGGGGGAGAGGAAGCGGATGGGCTCGCGTGCTGGTGCAGAGAGGAAGGAGGTGGATGGTCTAGGATTGGGGGACGCCGGCCGACTTAAATAGCCAGGTTTAGCCTCGGGCGACGAGCCGGAGCGGCTCCATGCGACGTTCACACCGCGGTGACGAAGGAGGCATCCGTCGGACCGCCGGGTTTCCGGGCGATTCCGCGTGGGATCCCATCGTCAGCCTACGTGGCCGACGCGTCCGGACGTGCCCGGACGCCCCCCGTATCCTCCCCATATTTGGGTTAGATATTAGGGATGTCGATCAGCCCGGGTGTTGAGGCCCGTTTGAGACGCCCGTCTGGGTTAAAATTTTATGACCGGTCAGTAACCGGACGGGCCGCACGGACGTTTGAGGCCGGTTTGGAGCGCCTGGCTGTAGATGCTCTAATATAAGTTTTTCTTCAATAGAAAAGGAGCAATATAGAAGATACTTGGTGATTTGGCGATCCCATCTTATAAGCTCGATCTTCCACCTAGCGGCGGGTGCCATCGTCGACCTCATCTGGTGATCTGGAAGCCGACGGAGCATGTGCTTTTGACCTGTGAGACCCCACCTGATGCATGCATGCCACCTTAGCTCGTACTCCAGATCACAATACAAGTGGAAAGAGCCTAGTTTTCTTCCTCTCTCCTTATAAGCAGAGTAGCTAGCTAGCCAGGAGAGTTGTGCAAACACTTTGATGTTAATAAACTAAGCATATATTTCATCAGAAATAGAAGTAGAACTATTTGCTGTCTCTAGCTAGTATTTCGGCGTGGTTACACGGCGAGCGTAGCTAGCTGCCGGGTGGCAATGGGCTCCCGCCGCGACGACGAGGAGCAGGCAGCTGCCGTGCCCCTCCTAGCGGCGGCATACCCAACTCCGAGCGGCCTGAGACGGAGCCACGCCGGCGACGTTCACCTCCTGTCGGCCGCCTTCCTCTTCGTCTTCTCCGCCTACCTCCCCACGCAGAACCTGCAGAGCACACTCAACACCGTACGTACCTGACGTGTGTTCCGGTAGATCCAAAGCTGCTGTGAATCTTTGGGTCCATGACGTGTTCCGGTAATCCACGTACCTGCAGGAGGGCAACCTGGGCGCCGTGTCCATGGGGATCCTGTACGCCTCCTTCACCGTGTTCACGGCGACGGCGGCGGCCGTGGTGCGGTGGCTGGGGTCGAGGGGCGCGCTCGTCGTCGGCACCAGCGGCTACGCGCTCTTCATCCTCGCCAACCTCCTCCCAACGTGGTACACGATGGTGCCGGCTTCGGTCTACCTGGGTTTTACTTCATCCCTCATGTGGGTTGGCCAGGTACTTAGTTGACCACGGGCAGCATAGTACTTCTCTTTAGTCAATGGTCCACGTTTTACTTCATAAATCATGTGGATTATTTCCAACAGATTAAACCGCTTGGAACTTTTGATCATGTTCATGTATACCTTCTGTACATGAAAGAATAAAGTTGTTCATGCATTTTCATCAAATTTGGCAAGAACACTTGTTATAGTATATGATCGTGCATGATTTGACTTTTGGTGCCAAGAAAATACATTTCGGATGTGAATGGACCCTAGGAAATTTTGCTGACTAAGCGTCTTTACCTATTTCGTTTCAGGGCACATATCTCACGTCCGCTGCCTTCAGCCATGCGACAGAGAACAAGCTTCATTTGGGCCAAGTTTTGGGTCGATTCAACGGGGAATTCTGGGGAATGTTTGCAAGCACGCAGGTATGTATGTGTGTATTATATAAGTTCGCTACCTAGAGCACTAGCTTGGCAGAGAAATTTTGGTTGAAATGTATGATGTATATGTACTAAATTTCAATATATTTTGCAGGTCATTGGAAATTTGATCTCGCTCGTGGTGCTGGGAAATGACAAGGTATATAATTAGCACCTTAAATTGAATTTATTCATTCGCTACATGTATCCTTGTGTCATCGAACCGACGAACTTCTGAAACAACTGTAGGATGGAGGAGGTGCCAACAAGAAGAACCTCTTGTTCACTGTATTCCTCGGCTGCATGGTCATCGGCATCGTGCTGATGTGCCTGCTCTCCAGAAGAGATAAGAACAGAGGAGAATCAGACGGCCATGAACCCCAAGGACGTTCCTTTCTCCCTGACACGTCGGGATCTGCCGTCACGCCGCTCGCTGACCCGAGGATGCTCCTCCTCGCTCCTCTCCTCGCCTACTACGGCCTGCAAAAGGCGTTTGTATGGTGAGCAGATCAGTTCAACTCCACGAACATGCTAGCATCTCGTTTGGGTATGATCAGATCGAGCACAATATGTTATGAACAATGTTTGGTTTGGATTATGTAACCAGGGCTGTGTTCACCAAGAGTGTCGTGACCCCCGTTCTCGGGGTCGCCGGAGTCGGCGGGGCGATGGCAGTCTACGGCGCGGCCGGTGTCGTCGTAAGCGCCAAACCACCACCAAATCCGATGTATCTCAACTGACAATAAACCATGCTTTTTCGAGGTCTTGAGCTAACCTTGAGAGATTTCTTCCCACCGGATTACAGAGCTCGCTGGTCGCCGGCCGTCTGACCTCCGGCCTCCGTTCGTCCACGTTCATTGTGTCAACCGGAGCTGTTCTCCAGGCCGGGGTGCTGCTCTGGCTGCTCTTTCTCTACAGGTTAATTTCTTACACCAGAGGTTTTTAATTGTTTCTTTCAGATGCATATAGCTTGTCATCTGTCATTGCTGTGGTCATAATGTGCATGCATGTTCCTGGAATCTGGTTACAGTCCCATGGACGGTCTGCTCGGGTCAGCAGCTCCGCTGGTCGTCGGCGCCGTATGGGGCGTCGGAGATGGGATTCTGAACACGCAGTTGAGTGCGTTGATCGGCCTTCTCTTCGAGAACGACAAGGTACATATGTTCAGCTTGTGTCAATGATGCATTTTTTTCTCTGACCAAGCTGAAAAGTAGTACTCTAATATGTAATGCGTGCGTGCGTGCAGGAGGCGGCATTCGCGCTGGGGAAGATGTGGCAGGCGGCGGCGACGGCAGCGGTCTTCTTCCTGAGCCCCGGCGCCACGCTGCAGGGCATGCTCGCTGCGCTGGCCGCCGCGCTGGTCGTCGCCGTGGCGGCTTTCCTGTTCCTCTCACTCGTCATCGAGAGGTCGCACGCGCTGAAATTCTGACGCATGCACGGCTCCGCGGCTTTGTAAGTATCATAGGCGTGGAGGAGACAAACAGATAGAGATGTAAAACTAGGAGAATGTGTAGTTTTTGAAAAAGAAAGCTTTTTCCTTTTGATCTTTCTCGACAAAGGGTAAACTTTTATTAGCTCAAAATAGAGCATCGAAAAGATACTAACATAATTACGATGCACACATCTAACGTCAACATATACACAAAAAACACATGAGCAAATAGTAAAATCATATAAGATCAAAGCTAAGGAAATAATGAACACCCAAAGCAATCAGATCCGTGATCGGTAAACTACGACAATGATCATATCCGCATCAATCATCTCATGACATCATACGGACGACGAGATTCTCCAACAGCAATGCCTTCGGGGAGGGAATGACGCTCGAGCGTTGTCATCACCGGATCCAACCTCCCAAGGTCAGAATCTAGATTTTCGTCCTGAAGAACCAGTCCGAGCATATCCGAGCCATGCCTTCAACAAGGACACGATATAAAAATATCTTCATTGCCAGGTATAACCAACTCGTGTCAGATCTAGTCTTTCACCCCGAAGTTCGAGAGCAGGTGCTCAAGTAGCACCACCATCGACGTCTCTCATGTGTTGATGCCACCACTTTTCCGTGATCCCAACAGTTACATGCGATGTGTGTTCGCCGCCGCTGCACAACCATCCCTCTGCGCCAAGCCGTCATTCTAGTTTACATCTTCCTACTAAAGTCAACCACCGGATCTAGAAAGAAAAACCCTCAACGAGATCTTTCAATGGCCACCGCGCAGTCAGGCGCGCCGTTGTGCCTTCTGATTGGAAGCCACACATAGGCCTGCCTACCGCATTCGGCAAAACCTCCTTCGATGCCTCCCGATGTGTGACCATTGTGATCATCACTGTGATCAAATCCAAGGTGTCACCCCACTGCCATCCACCGCGAGTGCCTTTCCCGGCAGCAGACGGGCAGGAGGATGCATCGAGGAGAGGGTGTTGGAGGCGTTGGCATGAAATTCAGATGAGTAGGGCGGGATTTAGTAGCCGGAGAGCTCACCGGTCAACTGTGGGAGGCAGCCCGCGACTGCAGTTGGAGGAGCACCGACCACGACCAGGGCCGGTCCTGAGTTTTTGGGGGCCCGGGGCGAACCTAAAACTCGGGGCCCTTAATATACACATCATAGTAACATCAATGAATATACTTATATATAGCGTTACAAATAACATTTAACATTTAAATGCATCCAAAATCAGTATGATTATCCAGTAATTTATACTCTGAAATTACCTTAAAAAAATCTTCTAACACTCCTTGATGCAAAGTCACTTATGATGGGGTCGATGTCAATCTCATCCATTAATTTCTTCTCCATGCATAATGTAGCCAAACCATTTAATCTCTCTTGAGTTATTGTTGATCTCAAATAATTCTTCAATTATTTCAACTTTGAAAAGCTTTTTTTGGCCGATGTGGCCGTCACAGGGACAGTAAATAAGATGCAATAAGCAGATATATTGGTATAACTTCGAAAAGCTTCTTTCGGCCGATGAGTACTTCTCTCATATGCCCGAAAATTTCATCAACAGTAGCAAATTGTGCCTATGCATCTGATGAATTACCGAGCAACTTACTTTGTTCTCGCTGATGTTGGTCTCGACATTTTCTTCTTCCGAATTCCCATTAGTCTGTTGCTCTTCCCGAATGGCAACGATCACCTACTAGTCATCTGGGTTTATCAAAGCAGTGGAAGCACCAATATCACTCTTCTTGAAAAAATTGTGAATATGTGTGCGCTCTGATTGTATCAATTTATCCACTTCCTTCTTCCTTTTTCTTTTATGGCTACCAGATGAATTTGTCCAGTTGCTAGACGACATGATTAACACACACAATGCTGAAAACAAAACAGTTTGTTGCATCAATGATCAATCGTTGAACGGTGCCGGCTATGCAACCATAGAATTTATTGTATCAGCATTATATGAATATATACCTCGGTTCCTGAATCCTGACGATCGAACTTCAGTGCGTTTGCCTATAAAGCACGGCAGCAGTGTAGCGCTTGGAGTCTGCAGAGGATTGAGAGAAGATCAACTGAGCAAAGGCCAAAGGGGCGTGATGATGGATCCCCAGAATTGAAATCTGCCGCGTACATAACCGGATTATTAAGGAAATTACCAGGGGACGACTGAGAGGCTGGAATACATGTACGGCATCGAGCGTCGGCGGCCTAGGGCTGCGTCTGCGTGATGGAACAGAATAGGAAGGGAACCGTCAGAATCGGATCAATCGCTGATCCTTTTTTCACGCGATCCCTCTCCTTTTTTATGTGAACGAACCGCTGGCTGCCTCGCTCGCTAGCTTTTCCGAGGAAACAAATCGATCGATCAACCTGCTGCTCCCTACGCGCGTCTGCAGCATGGGCCATAGGGGGGCCCTGAATTTTGGGGGCCCGGGGCGGCCGCCCCCCTGCCCCTCCCCAGGGCCGGCCCTGACCACGACATCACAACTGTGCACCTGATGGGAGCAAGATCCACGTGGATCCAACCGCCATCTTGCCACCATCACCATTACCCAAAATTCTGGAGCATGTCCCTCACTGTCGGACCCTTGAGATTGATGTGGAGGACAAGCCATGGCTCCCTTGGCCTTCCCTTGTCGAGAGACGCGTTGGGAAATGGTCGCGCATGAAGGAATCCTGACGCTGCTGGCCGCCGACGGGCTTTACCCAGCGTCGAGTGTCGGCAGCGACGAGGGGCGTTGGTAGAGATTGTAGCACCGGCAGTGGGGAGGTGAGGCTCCCGCCCGTGTCGCCTCTGGGAGATTGTGTGGGGGCAGTAATGATTTTTCTTTTGACCTATGGTTTTTTTCGAGAAGGATCAGATCTATTATAAAAGTTCACCAAAGTACAAAGCATCTCAGACATAATAAAAATTACATCAAGATTTTGAGACCGCCGAGTGACCACTACCGCCGCCAAACAAGCCGCTGACGTGCCGTTGTTGCCGCTCCTCTATCGAAGCTGGCTTGACCTTATCAATGACAAATGGGAAGTCTTCGTGCATGTGCCCTGGAGGCGCAGTCATCATCGTTGAAACCTATATAGATCTGAAGCACCTGACACAAAATCTCGCCAAATGACAAGAAACCCTAACCTCGCTTTCTCAAGGAGATGGCAGGAATCTATGCCGGAGCTCCATCGACTACGTCCAGACGGACGAACTCTAGGAGGATCAAAGTTCGGAAGACAAACTCGAGGAAGAATCACCGCCATCTGCCCGAGCGTCGTACCTGCGGGGACTAAAAAAACCCTAACCTAAATTACTAGCAGGAGAAAAGGCACCGGGATTACCCCCCCCCCCCCAACGGGCATTGAAGCGGCAGGCAGAGGGAAGGCGAATTCACGGGCTCGTCGGTGAAGTCTGGAGGGGAGAGTTTTCCCAACCGCCTAGGGTTAGGTAAGAAAATTTCAAGGAAGTATGGCCTAGGGTTAGGACCCCCTAGAGACTTGACCTATAAATTAAGCAAGTCTGCAAATGCACTAAGTCCACGCAAAAAGTATTCCCTATGTTTCATATTAGATTTATCTTAAGATAAACTTAATCAAATTTATATTAAATATAACATCTATAATATCAAATAAATACAATATGGCAATGATCTTCATGAATATAATAGTATTGGATAGGTATATATTATGTGATGACTTAAGACAACCTAATACACAGAGTACAATATTATGATGTTCAACTTAAAATAGAAATGTGGCAATGGCATATGCGAAACATCAACAAGAAGATGATCGTCTCCAAAAGCTTGCACCATCTTTTAAACGAAAACCATGGGCACGTCCGGATTCGTAAGTATGAAATCAAAAATCAATTCGTATATGGCATTTCAGTTCCAGCAAGAGAACCAAGTATGGTAAACAGATCGCTTGGAGGTAGCAAAACGGTGAGAAAGAAAACAAAGAACCGTGTACAAAAAGAAATGAACTCAGGAGACGCCGGAAGGGCTCACCATCACCACCTCCGAGCATGTTGCTTGCTTTTCCTTATTTTTTAAACAAATGGTGAAAGCTTTGCCATATTTTATTGATTAAGAAGAGAGTAAAGTAATATGTACAAATGGTGGCCAACAAAAATGGATTACTCCCCCCGAATAAAATTAACGAGCACCGGCTACAACCCAAAGCGCCGCCTATTTGTTGACGTTGAAGAATATGATCGAGGTATGGTTGACACATTCTAGAAGGCTCATTCCGATTTCTCAAGTAACGAGCGTGAGGATTGATGTGCGGCAGCCTTCAAAGGAACGCCAGCCCGGGTGGTGACTGCTACCCACCAATCGTGAACCGAGTCAAAGTTTTGCCAATTCATAGGGTCAAGGCCATGACGGTCAAGAAAGTTCTTTTATCATGTTCTAAATTTTAACGGAGAAACCAACAATTGAAGAGAACATGAACCTACGTTTTTGGCTCCTTTTGCATAAATGGCAAAAACTATAATTAGGCTAACTCCTCGGAGCCACATGATCCGCGGTCCAAACATGATTTTGGTTGATGAGCCAAGCGAATACTTTGCACTTCGAAGTGCCCAAGGCTCCCAAATGGTAGACTCGAACATGGAGGATGTAGTACCAATGAGTTTAGCCTGATAAGCAGATGAGGTGGAGTAGCACAGTTCAGCCATGAGTTCCAAATGATGGTGTCACCGTTCTCGGTCTTTGTTGTCTGCAGGAATGATCACCGCTCCTTGATCCGGAGCGAGAGGGCGGTGGGCTCTCTCCGACAACAACTTGGTGCACGCAAGTGCTTTTCTGTGGAGCATGATGTCGTTCTTGTCAGTGCCCTTGAGTGCCTTTTTGTTGGGTTCTGGCTACTCATGTGCTCATGCTCTCTGTCGAGTTTGTGGCGTCCTATAGGGCACTTGTGCTTTTCTCTGCATAGCCCTCTCTGTTGGTATTTATCTCATTGATATGCTTTGTGAGAAGATTTCATTATCACCTTGTATGAGTTCGAGCGTAAGGCTTTATATTTATAAAACGGGGATGGGAACGATTTCAAAAACTAGGGATGACCCCCTCCCTATCCTAACTTCTACCATGCGCAAATGCTAGAAAAAACAAGTACTAATAGCACATTTTAATTAAATAAAAATAAAAAATATGTATGATTTTAGGTTCTCATTTGTTGTGAAAAAATGAAAAAAAGTTAAGCTTTATTTCTAAAACCCAAAAATAGTATATAAACAAACTATGTTTTGTCATGCTGGCGGTAGCTGGTCCACCTCCACACCTCGTCCCTTTGCCAGATTCAAAGCTCACGTCTGGTGATGCCCGATGCCACCCTTTGGGGAAGGTGTGGCCCCATCCCCCTTCCTAGTTCTGACCATCGTTTTGTCTGCCTCATCTCCGAATCATGATCTAGCAGTTATGGGTTGCTAAGGCTCGGGCCAAGGCAAAATCCCTCCTTAGATTGCTGATGCTGACAGCGACGAACTCACGGATGTAGTTCTACCTTCTTGCAGGCGTTGTCAGGGCCTTTATTTGCACCCTCTTCGAGCTTAGAGGAAAGTCCAGGTACCGTTCTTCCAACCGGATGGCCACCACGTCGTTTCCCTTCTCAAGGCGACATCTTGCTCGCTCGCGATGTCGCTCGTGTTGGTTGTGTTTTATCATCTATCCGTGCCGAGCATCCCTTGCTCTCTATGTCATATGTTGTACCTTTCTTTGAACTCATTTTAATTCTTTTTTGTTCTGTTTTAGGGAACTTTTTTTTGTTTTTTTAGACACACTTTTTTTTGTTGAGGCAACAATGCCGTGAGTGCTCAAGTGGGCCTCCAAGCCCAATTACTCTTGTCTTTTTTTCTGGTAAGATCTTCTCGTCTTGGCACAGGGTCCCGCATAAACAGGGAGCAACTAGTTAACGAGCGCTTCTTCGGGAGCCTCGCAACAATCAGCGCCACTTGGCGCGCTCTCAGCCATTCGCCACGTATCGCGCTCTGGACGCTTCTTTCGGATTTTGTTTGTTTTTTTCGCACGCGTTTTTGGCTTTTTAAACGGCTTTTTTCTGGGTTTTTTTGACGTTTTGGTTTCCCCCCGGTCTTTCTTATCTTTTTGATCAAAAAAAATTTGCGTGAAAAAAATGCGTTTTTTTATTTTCCTTTCGCGAAAGTCACGTTTTTTCTTCCGCGAGAGGCACGGTTGTGCTTTAGCGAGAGTTACGCCCGTGCGTTTCGGAACCGAAAGAAAAACGTGTTTTCTGTTTTTTTTTCGCGACAGTCACGGTTTTGTTTTAGCGAGAGGCACGGTTGTGCTTTTGCGAGAGTCACGACCGTGCCTTTCGAAAAAGGGAAAAACAAAACGTGTTTTCTGTTTTTTTTGTGAGAGTCACGGTTTTGCTTCCGCGAGAGGCACTGTTGTGCTTTCGCGAAAGTCACGACCGTGCCTATAAAAAAGGAAAGAGAAAAACAAAAGACGTTTTTTTTGTCTTTTTTCTTTCGTGAGAGTCACGGTTTTGCTTCCGCGAGAGGCACGGTTGTGCTTTCGCGAAAGACACGGCCGTGCCTCTAGAAAAGGGAAAAAATATGCGTTTTTTGTTTTTTTTTCATTCGCGAGAGTCACGGTTTTGCTTTCGCGAGAGGCACGGTCGTGCCTTCGCGAGAGTCACGGCCGTGCCTCTCGGAAACGAAAAAACGCGTTTTCTGTTTTTTTTTTCTTTCATGAGAGTTACGGTTTTACTTTCACGAGAGGCACGGTTGTGATTTCGCGAGAGGCACGGACGTGCATCTTTCAGAAAGGGAAAAAACCATGCTCCCGGTTCGATTTTTTCGCCCAGTTTTTTTCGTGAAAAAAAATCGTCAAAACCTATCAACATGAGATCTAGTTTTGAAGATCTCGACGAGAGGAATCCAATGGTGAAAACGGTTCGAGATTTAGACGTACGGTTTAAAAGATAAAACATTTTGAATAAACAAATCTACGAAAAAAGGAAAACTCTCATATTGCGACAAGTGGCGCGCTGCATGTGCGTCACTTGTCACGATCCGAAAAAGTGAAGTGTTCTTTGCAACGAGTACTTATTAAATTTCGGCATAAACATGTGCACAGAATTGCACTGTCCCTACCACAAGTGCGCATGGCTTACGTCAGTCAGCCGCATTACGTGTCTACTCCTCCACCACAAAGGCATGTCGACAGGGCAACGACTCACATTAATTAATCAACATGATGATGTGTAGGCATGGAGCTACCCTCAGCTGATGATCAGCTAGTGCTCAGTCACCGCCCGATCCATCGGTCTACCTGTACGATGAGGAAGATGTCCACGGTTGCGGGCGCTGCTTTGTTGCTAGCCGCCGCGGTCGTCTGCTCCTCGGCGGACGGCGAGAGAGTCCCCGCGGTGTACGTGTTCGGCGACTCCCTCGTGGACGTCGGCAACAACGACTTCCTGCCGCCGCCGGCGCCCAGGGCGGGTTTCCCCTGCGGCGTCGACCTGCCGCGCGCGATCCCCGGCGGACGGACCGGGAGGTTCACCAACGGCTACAACCTGGCCGACATCATCGGTGAGTCTGAAGCTAATTTTAGTTGCGCGGACCTTGTGCACTCGCTGTGCCTATGCTTCACACTGCTGTTAGCCCACAGATCTTAAGCTAATTTAGTCTGATCCGGTTCCTCACAATCCTTGTGCCGATTTAGATGAACTACCGTAGTTGCCAAGCTGCTTGAGATGATGCACATTAAACGATGCCTTCAAATTTTTTGAGTGCCAGTCCCCTCAAATCTTTGCGAAAACAGACCATTGTTCTTTTTTCTTATCTGCTGATCAAGGCAAGGGCGCAGAAAGAATTAGACAGGAAAATTACAAACAGGGCCTCACATAAAGCGGTGGGCACTATAATTTACGAAAAGGTGCTCATATAAACAGAAAATTACATATACATCCTGGATTCTTGCAAAGAGGACCCTGATCACAGATGATCAGGAATGGAACCAATCTCGCGAAACCACTTTGTCTGATGAGACCTCCACAGTAGAATATGCAATGGACTCCACCCTAAACCAGCACTGCCTCTAACTCTGCCATCATGTCCGGGAGGCATAAACTTGACCGCTCTTCGGCCATAGAATACAACGGCTCATCGGAGGAGACCGCCCTTGGAACATCACATGGGCATCGTAGCTCCTCCAAAATCATTGTTGTTGATGCGCACGGTTCCCATTTGTAGCACCCAGATCTCAATACAAATGTGCATGATATTCATTATGATACTTCCCACTACAAGAGGTCTAAAAACAATTCACTTGAAATGCTGCATACTGTCTTTCCGATGTTGCAGTTATTATCATTTTATTTAGAAATTCTATGTGTTTATTTCCATTCCAATTTGGTAATACTAATACATACGTTACTTATGTATATATACACAGCACAACGGGTGGGGTTTGACATGAGCCCGTTAGCTTACCTCTCCTTGACGCCGCAAGCGAGCCTCGACCTCCTGAGCGGCCGCGTTGGGGCCAATTATGCTTCTGGTGGATCAGGAATCCTTGACGATACTGTATGTGTGTACAAATGTACATAATTTAGAACCTGCACTTACTTCGCTCGAGTCACCATCCACACACAGTATGATTTTGCCCAATCAACACCTCTTATTTCTGCACATATCTTAGTTCGTTATGTTTATCAGCAGTGCAAATTAGACCCTGAAGTCTGAAGAGGGTGACTACTTGTTGTGAATTAAGCTTGATTGACTTTTACTATCTTGGTTCAAGATAGATGATGTGCTATAAAGCATGCAGTAAAGCTTCTCTAACTTTGACATTCAAATGTAAAAATATTATTGTGACTTGTCAAATGGAAACAATATCATCAGGATTTTCATAAAAATATGTTATAATTCTCAAATTTTAATTTTATTTCTGACATATTGGTATGAACCAAATTAACTGCATTTTGGAGAATGTGTCCATGTTTTCAGTTGCATGTGGCCTCTGCCTTACAAAATGTAGGGGAACGGCACGATCACGCTCCGAGAACAGATTAAGATGTTTGCGGACACCAAGGCGACCATGATCGAGGCCAACAAGCTGGGAAATAATAGGGTCAATCGCTTGCTGTCCCAGTCCCTATTCCTCATCAGCACTGCAGGCAACGACTTCTTGGCGTTTGGCGACGGTAGGGCAACCAGAAGTGATGCATCAGCCTACATCGCCAAAATGGTCACCACCTACCTCAAGCACATCAAGGTAGGTTCATGTGAGCAACAGGAGGTTAAAAATCTTGTCTCGTATTACGGGAGATCTCAGTGACATTTGAGTTCAGATAAACCTTATCAGTATATCCATCTCAATGTCAAGGATGTTATCTTGACTTGACTGTTTTCATAACATTTTGCCAGAATACCAAAAGAACCACACATGTTTAAATGAAATCTCTTTGACCCTCATAATTTCGAACGCACGGATGCACACGCACGATATGTGAGCAGGAGTTGTACAGGCTGGGGGCACGGAGGCTAGGACTGCTGGACGCGCTACCCATCGGATGCTTGCCGGGCTGCAGAACTTCCTTTGGACACGATGGCGCGTGTGACGCCGTTGCCAACTCTCTGGCACGGCGGTTCAACGCCCTACTCCGGCTTGAAATGGCCAGCGCCACGGCAGCTTCGATGCCATGCATGGAGTACTCCATCGCCAGCATCTACGGCATCTTCTCCGACATGATCACCAACCTGGAGCTGGACAACGGTTAGCTCTCTTTGCATGACTCTCGATGCAACAATAGTCAATTTGTTTCTTCAAAATTTCTTTTACAAGGTATCCGCAACCAAAATTATATTGTAAAATGTTAAGATATTCCTATCAACCAACTATCCCAAAAGACCGATCTGATAGGAAGAAGAGATATAATATACTTAACACCCCCCCTTCACATCCGGCGTGGATATGGAATGATCAACAGTTCAACACCTCCCCCACACACCCGACGTGGGCGTGGATAAATGATTGGGGAAAATGCAGGGACTGAGACTTGAACCGAAACCTGGCTCATACCATGTTAAGATATTCCTATCAATCAACTATCCCAATCTAATAGGAAGAGGAGATATAATATAGTTAACATAAAATAGAATGAAAACATTCGGCTAATCTGTACACGGTTACCTCTGAGGCACCAATCGATTACTGGAACACTGGATCGTTCACGATCTCTGTGGAAGTCAAAATGCTTGATGTAATACTTCTGCATTCCAAACGGCGCGCGTCCGATTGTTCTTACCTAATGAACTGTTGGATCGTATCATCAGGACTGCAGGAGGCGACTAGCGCGTGCTGCGGAGGAGGGAGGCTCAACGCGGAGATCGACTGCTCGGCGAGCTCGAACCTTTGCACCGACCGCGACGGCTACGTGTTCTGGGACAAGGTCCACGGGACGCAGGCCGCCTACCAGCGAGCCGTTGCCGCCATGTTCGACGGCGCGGGGGTGACAAAGTTCACGGAGCCCGTCAGCTTCGGGCAGTTGATCACCGGGAAACAGCCAGCGCCGGTTGCCGTGTTAGATAAACCGGAGCGTCCGTACGTGGGTCTGGAGGCTGAGATCTAGCCAAGGGAAGGGAACTCGGAGGATTCTTTTGCAGTGTTCGGTGCAGTACATCATCAACTCCTCTGTTGAGCCATCGATGTCATTCCTGCCATCGAAATTAAGATGGAACGCTACTCCCTTATGTTCGTGCGTCCAAACTACCCCTTGCCTCATGTTCCCTCCCTTATGTCTCATGCATTAACTTAATCAAATCGTACTAAAACCTTAATTAAATAAATCAAAACTTTTCTGGTCTTCCTTTACACATATTCAAATCAAATCCATGGTCGAGGACTGAGGCAGGGTGACTCCACCGCCTATGCTTTTTGTCCCCGCCATTGACCCTCTGCAGCAGCAGATCCTCTATGTTGCCATGGAACATGACTTTTTACACAAGATTAGAGGGAGGGTGACCCTTATATGCTGATGACGCAGCCATCTTGGTCACTCCTACCACACAAGACATTGACCACCTCCGGAGCCATTCTCGGCTCCTTTGACGAGGTCACCAGGCTTGCCACAAACTTTCAGAAGAGCTCTCTCGTCCCCATCCGTTGCGGTTGCGGGTACTTAAATCTAGACAAAATCCTTGGTGACGTTACGGCCATGCGACATCCTTCCCTCTGAAGTA
>NC_041388.1:114356919-114453896 GCF_002162155.2 Triticum dicoccoides
CAGAGTGTCAACAAGATTGAGCGTGCTTTCCTTTGGTCGGCCAAAGAGACTACTATTGGAGCAAAGTGCAAAGTCAATTGAGAAATCGTCTGCCACCCCACCCACCTCGTTGGGCTGGGTATCCTTCATCTGGAGAAATTTGCTCGGGCTCTCAGATTCCGTTGGCCTTGGTTGGAACGGAAGGACCCTACTAAATTGTGGGTTGGGCTGGTAAACCCATGCAACAAGGTTGATATGGATCAGTTCTATGCCTCCACCACAATAATAATTGTCAATGGTACAAAAACACCATTCTAGTACGCTCCCTGGTTGCAAGGAAAGTGGCCGTAGGATGTTGCTCCTCTCATCATTGTGGCGTGCAAGCGCAAATGGTGGGCTGTGTCTGAGGCCATGAGGGACAACACTTGGGTGAGAAAGGTCAACCCTTCCGTGGAGCTCACTTTGAGCCACATCATCGAGTTTGTGGACCTTCGGGTCCGCCTGGAGCACTCCCATCTTCATTCGGATGCGGAAGATAACATCTTGTTGAAATTTGAGACCAACGGCGAGTACTCGGCGACGTCTGCATACAAGGCACAATTCCTAGGCTCCATGTTGACCACCATGAAGAAGACGGTTTGGAAGGATTGGGCTCCCCCCAAGGTCAAGTTATTCGCCTGGCTAGCGCTGCCAAATAGGTATCAGACTATGGGCCAACAACAAATGGGGATGGCCTGATTGTGGGCTATGCATGCAATGAAAGAGACACAGGGGTGTTTGACGTTGCGAGTGTGGAGGAATATGGATCAATGGGCGATTGAGTGTTGTATCATGAAGTGGCGGACCAACATGTCAAGAACCAACACGCCTCACCGTAAGGCCATGGCCACCCTCGCCATGCATGGCGCTTGGGTGATTTGGAACGAGACGAATGTGAGAGTGTTCTAAAAGACAACCGACGACACCATTCTACATTCTAAAGCTTACTAAGGATGAGGCCAAACTTTGGGTCACCGCGGGGGCTAGGCACTTGGGTGCTCTGATGTCGCGAGAGTAGTCGGTTAAATCGCTATTAAGGATGAAGGCCTCCCGAGAGAGAAGACTCATGGTAGTATCAAGGCCACCTACGGGTGAAGATTCCTCTTGTGGAATTCAAACCATCCTTGTCTCAAGACTTGGGGAAAGAACTATCTCTTGTTTCATCTCTTTCTTTGGAGTTAGAGTTTGCCCCGTATCATATGCTTTCACTCAAAAATTTAAGACTGTCTCACAATACTATTACTGCATCACATTCGTTACAATTTTGTCTTTTTTGAAAGAAAAATAAATAAAGTCAAACTTTTAAATGTTTTGAGCACTCAATTTGGTATGACAGATATATAAAAAATGGTAAAATTGGCCGTGTCACCACAAGTCAAACTATGCAAAAATCTTTGCATCACGTGTATGGTTAACGTGTGTGTGATTCCTTTTTTGCACATCCAACAGATTAAGTGACCAAAGTTTTTCTTCCTAGAATCTTTTCCCATACAGAAAAGGCTGCAGTCCACTTTGCTAGGCCACTGAATTAAGTAAACGCAGGGTGGTTCGCCAAAAAAGAGTAAACACAGGGTGTATGAACAGCACTTGAGTAGCCACATGCTGATTTCCATTTATATTGCCAAAGCGCCACTCACGCACTGTACATCATGGTCTCACTAACTTTGATCAACAACAACAATAATGTGCAAACAATATTTCATTTCTCTAAGCATATGGCCGGCCCCTTGGTCGCTGGCTAACATGGCTTTAACCCCAAAAGGAATATCTCGAAAATATAAAACTCGAAAAGGGAAGGGAAAGAAGTCTGAAAAATCAGAAGCTTTTGGAGCTGGCAGTGGCCGCAATCATGGTGGAGAACCATGCATCCTGGACACTGATTTCTTGCTGGAGGATCGAACACTACTCCTACTAACCACCTCCTCGATCGCTTAGATATAAAATAGAGTGTGCATGGCTACTTGATTAGTATTATGGTGAGACATTATACATTAGTAAACCAAAGCATGAGTGGCGTGTACGTGACCTTAGTTACCGTGTGATGGGCACGGTGGATTAATCAATTCCGTACATGGTGACTTTAAACGTGCGGGAGATTTTGCGAGAGAATCGTAGTTTCTTTATGCAGGTGGCATTCTTTTTCTCCACTGTAACGCCGATCTCTGGGGCTGGCACGTAAGAATTATTCCCCCGGACTATATATTTTAGGCGCGGAATAACCACCGCCG
This sequence comes from Triticum dicoccoides, assembly GCF_002162155.2. Taxonomy (NCBI): domain Eukaryota; kingdom Viridiplantae; phylum Streptophyta; class Magnoliopsida; order Poales; family Poaceae; genus Triticum; species Triticum dicoccoides. The sequence continues at coordinate 114,359,166 of NC_041388.1, forward strand.
ACAGAGCTGAGTGAGTCCATCGTGTCCTTCCAGTCCAGGCAAATGGAAATGCACATGCTGCTTCCACTAGTTACCACCACGGTGCTCCTCTCGATCCCAGCATGGCAGCCGTTGGCCGCGGCGCCGGCGTGCCAGCGGAGGTGCGGCGGGGTGGACATCCCGTACCCGTTCGGCATCGGCCGCGGCTGCTTCCTCGACACGGGGGACAGGACCTTCGAGGTCACCTGCCGCAAAGCCACCGCTTCCGACGACGCCCGGCCCTTCGCCGACGGCTTCGAGGTGCTCGGCATTGACCCGGGCCGCGGCAAGATACGCATCCGCAGCCCGGTCAGCTCGTGGTGCTACGACGGCGCGAGGCGGTCCATGGGCGCGCCGGACACGTGGTCCTTCAACTCGACGGCGCTCCGCGTCTCCGACGCGGATAACAAGCTCGCCGTCGTCGGGTGCAGCGCGCTCGCCTACATCGGGTCGCAGGACGGCGCCGTGGAGAACCGGTACGTGGTGGGGTGCCACGCCGAGTGCGCCAGCGCGGCGTCGCTGTCCGACGGCCCGTGCAACGGCACAGGATGCTGCCTCACGCCGGTGCCCCCCGGGATCAGCTCCTTCGACGTGGCCTTCGACGACGCCTACAACAACTCCGCTGTCGCCGGCTTCAGCCCGTGCAGCTACGCCGTGCTGGTCGAGGCGGCGGCGTTCGAGTTCCGGGCGACCTACGTCACCACCGGCGCGCTCGGGGACGCCGGCGGCGTTCAGGTGCCGGCGGTGCTGGACTGGGCGGTGGGCAACCAGACGTGCCGGGATGTGCGGCGGAAGAAGACGGGCGCGTACGCCTGCGCGAGTGCCAACAGCGAGTGCGTCGACGCCAAGAACGGCCCGGGCTACCTCTGTAACTGCTCCAAAGGGTACCAAGGAAACCCTTACGTCATCCATGGCTGCCAAGGTTAGTTTCTCACCAGTTTTGATTTATCTTTTGATCCATTGACTGTCTTGCGGGAATCTATGTGTTTCCCTTTTTTTGTGATTACAAAGGAAATCTATGTGTTTCCCCTTTTTTGTGATTACAAAGGAAATTTATGTTTTGAGAATGCCTCGAATCATATCAATTTTGCGGCACATTACTTATTTCTTACACTACCAAATATGCCCGTGCAAAGTGAAAGGAGAAAAAAACTAAATTATTCATACACTGTAAAAGACAAACAAATTTTCGAATGCCCCAAGGCGATGTGCATTGTCATCATACTCTAGCACGTTGCACTAGCAAGCACCCCTCTGCACCACTTGTAATTTTGCGGACTTATAACGTCACTAGTTGTCCTCATCAACACATAGTGCATGTACCGTACCCACACTCATGCACCAGTGTCGAAGACCCACCCATGTCATCGGTCCTCCTCGTCGTGAGAACTTCCCCTTGCACATACTCGTATTTACTTGTACAGATGGTAGGAATGTCTCACTCGCATCTGGTGCATGCATCGTCCCCACAAAAATGAAAGCATAAGGAGTGATATTGTAGTTAGAAATCCTGAGCTGATACCCAAGTAAGTTTTAAGGTTCCGTTGGGTTCCGACTAAGTGAAAAAAAAAGAACTAAGTTCGATTGGATCAATTGTGTTCCAGCTAAGCGATATAAACATCCATGGATCTCACATTTTGCTAGGGATGCAAGGCAGTGCCCGAACCCGTCCCGCTTTATACACAAATTAGACAAAGTTAGTTCTAGCTAGGCTGTGATGGCGTTAGGCAAAGTTGTGCTAATTCAGCGCTTCAACGGGTCTATGCGGGACGCTGCTCTACACCCCTACATCTTGAGCGGAGGTGAGGCCCATATTTCTTATATTATGTGCCTAATGTGATAGGTGTACACCAAACACTCACCCTGTCGCACCCTATTGGACCTATGCAGTACATGTTTTTTGTAATTCTCTCTGATTTTTGAAAAGTACTAGAAGTTTATTCGTCTAGTCTTTTTTTCCCTTTGTTTCCCCTTTTTATTTTATTGGTTTACTTTAGTTCTTCATTTTTTCTGTTTTCCTGTTTTCCCTCTTCTAATTTGTTATTTTAAATAAATGAAAAGTTTGTGAAAACCAAGACCAGTTTTAAAATTCATAAAAAATAGATTTTTTAATTCATGGTTTTCTATAAATTTGTGAAAATAAATAAATTATGTAACACAAGTTAAAATTCATGGTGGTTTTAAATTCGCGGGCATTTTTTAAATTCTAAAGATGTTTTAAAGTTCATGAATATTTTTTATAAAATTCTATTACTTTAACAAATTGTGCACATTTTTAAAATTCTAGAACTTATTTTGCTATTTTATATAGATCCACGAACATTTTGTAATTCAAGAACATATTTTAAATTGTTGAACATTTTATAAATTCTTACAATAGCTGGTTTTTAGGAAAAAAACTACTCAAAAAGGTCGACCCAGCACACCTACAGTAGCCTGCTCCATTCCAACAAACGACTGAAAAAACAGTTTTCTTTTAGAAACACATGTAGTTTTATTTATACTCATAATAATTATATGTACATTGATTTGAATCTAAGATCGAAGGAAATAAAAACTAACCCCTATAACAAAGAATGAAGTTGTCCCTCTTTCACTTGCCAATAATACTACATGAATGTTGTCCTTCTTCGTGGTATCAATCTCTACTAGAATAAATACTTCAAAGACTTCGATAAAGAGGTTGTAATTAGACTTAAGCAATAATGTTGTCCCTCTTTCACTTGCCAATAATAGTTTTTGAAAACGTCTTGAGTCGCACATCAAAAAAGATGGGAAGTCTTGATGGATGAACATGCTTGGGCTGGGATGATCCCTTAGAAGTGCAGGTCATCAAATCACGATATCTTTACCATGGTGTCGAAGAAAGATTTAACCTCTACCAAGAATCAAACCAACACAAAAAGCCTGACACACCAACATGAACTCATCATATCTGAATAATTGGATCTACGAGGATAGAAAACTCTCTAACTTCATGGTACCGTATCACCAACCCAGTGCGCGTTCGGTAGGCTCATGGATAGTTCTTAATTGGCGCCTTGGGCGCCAGCTAAGATAGCTGGCACCAACGTGTGGGAGAGTATGGGCCGGACCAACTGCGTTTTGTTTTAAATCGGTTAACTAGCAGACCTGCTACATTTGACCGGCAACCATGGTGAGTTGAACGTTGAATTTACAGAAGGAAAAAAAAGAAGATTTTGAAAATTCTAAAAAAAACTTATGTAATTTGGAAAGAATATTCATAAATTTGGAAAAATCCATGAAAAAAGTTCACGACTTAAAAAGTTTGTAATTTTTAAAAAATCGCAAAATGAAAGAAAAATCACAAATTAAACTAAAAGTTCACAAGATTAGGAAAATTTTGTAATTTGAAAATATTCGGTTTTTTGGAAAAATTACAGGAATGTAAGGAAAGTTCATAAAATATGTAAAGGTAAAAACAAATTTAAAAAAGTTTGTGAAATTTGCACTACAACCAGCAGTTAAGAGCCGAATGGGAGTTGGGAGAATGATGTGGGTATCGCGGGATAGGACGTCGTAGTGAGGGGCACGCCTATATCTTGCCTTCGGCGAGTCTGGCTTCGGATTCGCTGAAGGGGCGAGCGAGCTGGGCCGGCCTACGAGCGCTGGAGGCCACAACCTCTTTTTCCTGCTTTTTTTAATGTTTTATGTTTTCATTTTTGCTTTTATTTTTGTACTTTTGTTTATACTTTAAAATATTGTAAATATATATTACAAAAACACTCTTTGAAAAACAATTGAAAAATGTTGAACAAGTATATAAAAAATGTTGAACAAGTATTTGAAAAATGTTGAACAAGTCTTTGAAAAAATGTTGATCATGTAAATAATAATGTTGAAAAGGTATTTGAAAAATATTGAAAAAATATTGACCAAGTATTAGAAAAAATGTTGAACAAGTATATATAAAAATATTGAACAGGTATTTCAAATAAAATGTATTAAAAAATATTGATCATCTATATAAGAATGTAGAATGAAAAACAAAAAAATAACGAAAACAAAAAAAACTGAAGAAACAAAAAAATACGGAGGAGAGAAAAACAAAAGAAAACAAAAAAACTAAAAAACCCAGAGAAAACACGACTCTTTTTCTATAAATAGAGCACGCCCTGGTATTCATTACTAATGCGGTGCTAACCTAGTGTTAGCTTAACTTCATCGAGGAGACCCAGGTTTGAATCCTGGGTCGACCTGCCCTCTCCCTTTTTCGGGAGCTCCTATAGGCCGGCTGCCGTGCAAACCACTGCGATGTAGACGTTCTGATGTTCAATTAGCAGCGCGACAATTAAAGACTATAGTCTATTTATTGGGTCGAACCGACAACCTCCTACAACTGAATTTTTCAAAATTATGAATATTTTCTTCAAAATAAAAACATTTTCCGAAATTTTTTACAAATTTTCTAAAACAGGAACATTTTGATGATGTGAACAAATTTGAAAAAGGGGAACATTTCTTGAATTTCTGAACAAAAGATAAAAATGCTTACATTTTTAAAACTTCCAAAACATTTTTTTAATTTGGGAACAAAATTGAAAAACATGAACTATTATTGAATTTGTGAACAAATTTGGGAAGCTGGAACATTTTTTTCAATTCCCAAACATTTTTTGAATCTTGAGAACAAATTTTGAAACAGTGAACAATTTTAAAAAATCCTGAACAAATTTGGAAGCATGAACACTTTTTTAAAGCACAAGAATTTTTTGAATCTTGAGAACATATTTTGAAACGGAGAGAACTTTTGAAAAACTCCAAACAAATTTGGAAGTGCGAACAAGTTTTTAAAGCACGAACATTTATTGAATCTTGAGAACATATTTTGAAACAGAGAGAAATTTTGAAAAATCCCAAACAAATTTGGAAGCGCAAACATTTTTTGAATATGTGAAAAAAAATAGAAATTCAGTACATTTTCTGAATTTCAGAAGTTTTGTACTCTTTTGTGTAACGAGAACAATTTTTTGAATTTTGAGAACATTTTTTGGAAACACGAACGAAATTTAAATTTTTTATTTTTTAGAGGAAGAGAAGAAAAGAAAAAGAAATAAAAAAGGAAATCATAAACATTTTGTAAAACTGCGAACATATTCTGAAAAAGAAAAATAAACTTGAAAAAGAAAGTGAAACAAAAAACAAAAAAATGAAAAAGGAACAGAAACAAAAAAAGAGAAATAAAAAACAATATAAATCCGAAAAAGAACCAGAAAAAATGATACAGGAAAAAACCCGGTTCAGGGAACCTTCTAGGAGGTTCCTAAAACTGGTTTGGATGCATTATGTGTGGGCCGACCCATTTCTGTCGCTAGCTGCGCTGCCCCTGTGCGATCGCTCGACAGTTCGCCGCAGTGAGCGGCGAATAGGATTTTCCCCCTTTTTCTCCTTGTTTATTTTTTTCAAGTGCACTCTATTGGGCCGGCATGTTACTGTGTAGCATTTGATGCGAGTGTTCTTTTCTAGCTTGCTTAGGCCTTTGTTTTGGTTGCTGGGGGTATACCTGGCCATACCTCGGGCCGGGCCGGGCCGGGCTTCGGGCCGGGCCTAGCCAAGCCCGACGCAAAAAACCCAGACCCAAGCCCGGCCGGGCTGTCGGGCCTATTTTCTGGGCCTGAGCCTGGCCCGAACACGTAAAAGCCCGCCGGGCTTCGGGCCGGCCTGGCCCGTCCTTTAGAAAAACACGAAAATGATGGTCCCGGGCCCGGCCTTCGGGCTCAAAATCTAGGCCTGAGCCTGGCCTGGGAGCGGCGTCAGGCTTTTTCGGGCCCGGTCGGGCAGGCTGCCCATGGCTAAGACTAGCTGAGGGAGATGTACTCAGGGTAGAGTTGTCCGAGACTGAAAATTCCTGACATAATGAAAATCTCAGGGAAATTCAGCATCGCCATTTGGGGGGAAACTTCTCCCACAAGTTGTGACTCGTGTATTCTTGCCATTCGGCTAAGGAGGGCCACAATTTCCCTTCGTTGGGCCTTTAACCAAACAGCCCTCCAGAACTCCCTGGGAGAGGTCAGCACGTGCTGCCTTTCTGGGCAATCCCTAAACGGCGCCTTAAGCGTCGGTTTCTTCGCGAGCCGGCCTAGATCCCATTCCTTTTTACTCCCTCCATTCCTAAATACTTGTCTTTCTAGAGATTTCAACAAATGACTACATACGGAGCAAAATGAATGAATCTACACTCTAAAATATGTCTATATACATCCGTATGTGGTAGTCTATTTGAAATCTTTAAAAAGAATTTAAACTGCTGCAGAAAACATGCGAGGCATAGATTTCGAACCCACGACCTCCTCGCTGTGAGTTAGCTATGGTAGCCACCCCACTACACATACCTACGTGCTTAACTACAACTTTTAGTTTTGTTATTCTTCTTCTTCTTTCTCTTTTCTCTATTTCTCCCTTTCCCTTTTTCCTTTACATTTCTAATCTTTTATTTTTCTATTTTTCAAAATCCGTGAACTTTTTCTAAATTTGATGAACATTCATTCAAATTATATGAACTAATTTTGAAATTTGATGAACATTTTCTTAAAAATCAATGAATTGCTTTTTCAAATTCGATGAACTATTTTGAAAGTTGATGAACTTATTTTCAAATTCAGTGAACTTTTATAGAAAAGGATGAACTTTTTTTCATATTAGATGAACTTTTTTTTTCATTTTTATGAACCTTTTTCCAAATTTGATGAACTTCTTCGAAAATCCATGAACTTTTTTCAATTTCAGTGAACCTTTTTCAGATTCGATGAACTTTTTTTGAAATCAATGAACTTTTTCTTAAAAGTCAATGAACTTTTTCCGAATTCGATGAACTTTTTTCGATTCGATGAACTTTTTTTCAAGTTCAATGTTTTTCTTCAAATTCATGAACTTTTTTGAAATTTGTTAATTATTTTCAAAAGCCGTGAACATTTTTCCAATTCATGATTTATTTTTTCTCTTTATTTTTAAAAAGTCGATGACCGGTCAAACTGTGCTCGAGTGACCATTGTTTCTTTCGAGAACTAGCCGCTCCAGCGACCAGAGGGGGGAATGGATCACTCGGCTTACATGGGCCGGCCCAGCAAGGAGGCGCAATGTGCGCCCGTTCTGCAAGTGGCGCTAAATGCGCCACTTAGGAGGTCCCGCCTTTCTGTCCCTGGTATTGGGCCGGGATACCTGTGTTTTTCCCCGTGCACAACAATACCTGGTGAGGCACTGTAGTGCGGGAACAACTAGTTAACGAGCGCTCCTTCGGGAGCCTCGCAACGATCAGCGCCACTTGGCGCGCTCTCAAACATTCGTCACGTGTCGCGCTCTGGACGCTCCCTTCAGTTTTTTTCCCGCACGCGTTTTTGATTTTTAAACGGTTTTTCCCGGGTTTTTTCGACATTTTGGTTTTCCCCCGGTCTTTCTTAACTTTTCGATAAAAAAATTAGGGAAAATGTTTTTTTGCGCGAAAAAAACACGTTTTTTTTCTTTCGTGAAAGTCACGGATTTTTTCGCGAGAGGCACGGTTGTGCTTTAGCGAGAGTCACGGCCGTGCCTTTCGGAAACGAAAAAAAATGCATTTTCTATTTTTTTCTTTCGTGAGAGTCACAGTTTTGCTTCCGCGAGAGGCACGTTTGTGCTTTCGCGAGAGTCACGACCGTGCCTCTCGGAAAGGGAAAAACAAAACGCGTTTTCTGGTTTTTTTTTCTTTCGCGAGAGTCACGGTTTTGCTTCTGCGAGAGGCACGGTTGTGCTTTCGCGAGAGTCACGACCGTGCCTCTCGAAAAGGGAAAAACAAAACGTGTTTTCTGGTTTTTTTTTCTTTCGCGAGAGTCACGATTTTGCTTCTGCGAGAGGCACGGTTGTGCTTTCGCGAGAGTCACGGCCGTGCCTCTCAGAAAGGGAAAAAATACGTGTTTTCTGTTTTTTTTCTTTTGTGAGAGTCACGGTTGTACTTTCACGAGAGTCATGGCCGTGCCTCTTGGAAACAGAAAAAAAAACGTGTTTTCTGTTTTTTCCTTGCACGAGAGTCACGGTTTTGCTTCCACGAGATGCACGGGTGTGATTTCGCGGGAGGCACGGGTGTGCCTCTTTCGAAAATGGAAAAACCATGCTCCCGGTCGGTTTTTTCGCTCGGTTTTTTTCATCTGTTTTTTCGTGAAAAAAAAAAGTTCGTCAAAACCTATTAACATGGGATCTATTTTTGAAGATCTCGACGCGAGGAATTCAATGGAAAAACGGCTCGAGATTTGGACGCATGGTTTAAAAGATAAAGCGTTTTGAATAAACGAATCTACGAAAAAAGAGAAAACTCCCAGGTTGCGACAAGTGGCGCGCTGCATGTGTGCCACTTCTCGCGACCTGAAAAGTGAAGTGTTCTTTGCAACGAGTACTCCCTAATTAGTGATTTCGCTGTAGTGCCGCTGACTTGAGTTTTTTTTCTCTTTTTTTTCCTTCGTATTTCTTATCGGTTTTCCTGTGTATTCCATTTTGTCGCCGTTAACAAATGAAAAAAAATACAAAGGTTATGTTTTATACTTTACACGGATATTTAATTTGGTACGTATTTCATCAAACCAACTCTTGGTCTTTGCCTTGGCAGATATTAACGAGTGTGAGGAGAAGGCGTCGTACCCATGTGCCATTCGTGATTCCTGCATCAACACGATCGGAGGGTACAAATGCCCATGCCCTGCACAAAAGCGAGGCTATTCTGATGGAACATGCGAAGCGGATAGATCTATAACTAAATTGCAAATCGCAATAGGTGTGATTGAAATTGCCATCTCCATCTGAATTTCATCTCATTCCAGGGAAAAAATGTCGGCACAAAACAATATAAGTATTATTTCAGCAATCAATTAGACAATAAAACCAGGAAATGATTTTCTTCTTCTTCATTTGTACAGGTTTTAGCATCGGCGTGGTCATGCTGGCACTGGGCATGACCTGCACCTACGCCATCCAAGAGAAGCGGCGGGTCGCCGTCGTCAAGACGCGGCACTTCCGGCAGCACGGCGGCCAGCTGCTGTTCGAGGAGATGAAGAAGTCCAACAAGCAGGGAATGTCCTTCACGCTCTTCACCAAGCAGGAGCTGCAGGAGGCCACCGGCAACTTCGACGAGCGGCACGTGCTGGGCAAGGGCGGCAACGGCACCGTGTACCGCGGCACGCTCCAGGACGGCACGGCGGTGGCGATCAAGCGGTGCAGGATCGCCGGCGAGGACGAGCGGCAGCAGCGGGAGTTCGGCATGGAGACGCTCATCCTCTCCCAGATCAACCACAAGAACATCGTGAAGCTCTACGGGTGCTGCCTCGAGGTGGAGGTGCCCATGCTCGTCTACCAGTTCATCCCCAACGGCACCCTCTACCAGCTCCTCCACGGCGGCGCCGCCGTCGTGCCGTTCGCGGTGCGCCTGAGGATCGCGCACGAGACGGCCGAGGCGCTGGCGTACCTGCACTCGATGGCGTCGCCGCCAATCATCCACGGCGACGTCAAGTCCCCCAACATCCTCCTCGACGAGAACTACGGCGCCAAGGTGTCCGACTTCGGGGCGTCGTCGCTGGCGCCGGCGCCGACGGACGAGGCGCACCTGGTGACGTTCGTGCAGGGGACGTGCGGGTACCTGGACCCGGAGTACATGCAGACGTGCCGGCTGACGGAGAAGAGCGACGTGTACAGCTTCGGCGTGGTGCTCCTGGAGCTGCTCACGTCGCGGAAGGCGCTGAACCTCGCCGCCCCCGACGACGAGAAGAGCGTCGTCGCGAGCTTCCTCACGGCGGCGAGGGACGGCAGGCTGGACGGCCTGCTGGACGCGCGGATCAAGAGCGAGGTGGGGGCGGAGACGCTGGAGCGGGTGGCCAAGCTCGCGAAGCTGTGCCTGGAGATGTCCGGCGAGAGGAGGCCCTCCATGCGAGAGGTCGCCGAGGAGCTTGACGGGATCAGGAAGGCGTCCTCACAGAACCCATGCTTACTAGGTGAGGGTGAAGAAGCTCTGTCAGACTACTCTGTTGTGGATATGTGTGACTGGTGAGAATGATCAGACCTACTCCTTAATCGCTGGATGGATTTGGAGGCGATGGGGTTGGAGATTCTTGATTAGATCACCAACCATGTACTGCTCAGTTTGAGTGAGATGTACATTGCGTGGTAGCTTACTTACTAGTATTAGGATTAGTAAAGCAGGTTTGACAAATGCACAGCACAGTGATAACGACATCGACATGAACATTTTTCTGTATGATAAGAACATGCCCTGGATAATTGCATTTTGTGTGCATTTCCTTGATCCGATTGAGGGATCGGGGTATTGTGACTATATTTCAGATTAACCACCGAGTATCATCAATGTACCCAAAAAAAATGAACATCATCTATGACTGAGAGAAAATGAAGCCGGGACATAATACGTGCTCAGAAGCGGAGGCGTGCGTCGCACAGCAGAGGGGAAGGACACGGGCTTGCTCCAATGATGGTTAGTAGCCGTGGCGGCGGCCGATGGCGATCGTCCGGACGAAGCACGCGGAGGCGCCGACGGAGAGCGCCGCGAACACCGGCGGCACGATGATGTCGGCGCAGGTCCGGCCGGCCATCCTCGCCGGCACGCAGACGTGGTCGCCGCCGCCGTCGAGCGGCACGCGCACCGACCCGGCCGCGCACCCGCCGCTGGCCAGCGCCCACAGGAACGCGGCCTCCGGCGCGAACGACGCCACCGACACGGCCAGCGCCAGCGCGCCGGCCCACGCCGCGGCGTGGCGCGCCGCCGGGCCCCAGCACGGCCACCACCACCGCTCCCCGGCCCCCACCAGCAGCGCCCCCACGAGCGGATGCATCGGTCGAGGGAGGGCTCGAGATCGCTCGCTCGGCTCGACCTTGATTTTCTTGGCCACCCTGCAGAGGATCGAGTCGGGTTTGAGTTTGAGACGCCGCGCAACTGGCGTTGCGAGTTGCGAGCCGGCCGTGCGGCGCGCGGGGTGGTGGTTATGTACGCAGAGCGGAGGCGAGTGAAGCAGCTGCGTCGCGCGTCGTGGGGGACGGAGGAGGGGCAGATAGAATGGAGAGGTTATACGTTACGCGTACGTGGCCGTTGAGCAGGTGAGCGGAGAAAGGAAGAGGGGCCGTGGGGTTTCTAAACCGGCCTTGTTGAAACGAGAGGTCGGTCCAGGGAGACGTGTTGGGTGCGTAATTGCCCTGCGCCCGGGCTATCTTTAGTGTCGTGTTTTCCTTTTTTCTTGATCGAGCGGGTTGAAATCATGGACTAAGATGTGGACCGTTGATGTACCATCGAAAATTAAGATGTTACACCCTCAACACAAAAAATAATAATTAAAATGTTATTGTGGCCGCCCTCTCATAAGTCCACCCGACTTCTGATCCACCCGACTTCTGATCTTCTTAACCATCGCCATATAGGCGCCAGTTCAACTTGTGGGATCTGTTGAAACACTGAGTCATGGCGGCATTCCTTCATCGAATGCAACCTCACCAGATCTATATGGGCCCAAGACCAAGACTTGGTCGAAGTTGTGATGAGCATCACAGAATCAGATGCCAAAAGATTCATCTTCAGCCTCATGAACTCGTTCCCCCACTCTGACTTTGTAACGGTGCTGGTAACACTATGAGCAATATGACACGCACAAGGCAAGGCAATGCATGAAAATGTCTTTCAAAGCCCGGCTTCTACCCATCATTTTCTCATAAGGTATATGAAAGAGCTCGAGGAATGTAAGCCAAAAGAGTCTCACTAAAATCCTCAGTCGGTCATGCGACACAGTATAAGATGGATTTCTCCACCAATCGGTACAACAAAGATCAAAGTCGATGGGGCAGTTCCTCGGAATTCTCTTCAAGGCTCCTATAGCGCGCTATGTAGAAATGTTGCAGGGTTGTAGGTGCTTCTGCAATCAAGTGCTCACGGGTGATGTCTACCACACAACCTTCTTCCTGTAGACGTTGTTGGGCCTCTAAGTGCAGAGGTTTGTAGGACAGTAGCAAATTTCCCTTAAATGGATGACCTAAGGTTTATCAATCCGTGGAAGGCGTAGGATGAAGATGATCTCTCTCAAGCAACCCTGCAACCAAATAACAAAAAGTCTCTTGTGTCCCCAACACACCCAATACAATGGTAAATTGTATAGGTGCACTAGTTCGGCGAAGAGATGGTGATACAAGTGCAATATGGATGGTAAATATAGGTTTTTGTAATCTAAAAATATAAAAACAGCAAGGTAACTAATGATAAAAGTGAGCACAAACGGTATTGCAATGAGTTGAAACAAGGCCTAGGGTTCATACTTTCGCTAGTGCAAATTCTCTCAACAATAGTAACATAATTGGATAATATAACTATCCCTCAACATGCAACAAAGAGTCACTCCAAAGTCACTAATAGCGGAGAACAAACAAAGAGATTATGGTAGGGTACGAAACCACCTCAAAGTTATCGTTTCTGATCGATCTATTCAAGAGTCCGTAGTAAAATAACATGAAGCTATTCTTTCCGTTCAATCTATCATAGAGTTCGTACTAGAATAACACCTTAAGACACAAATCAACCAAAACCCTAATGTCACCTAGATACTCCAATGTCACCTCAAGTATCAGTGGGTATGATTATACGATATGCATTACACAATCTCAGATTCATCTATTCAAACCAACACAAAGTACTTCAAAGAGTGCCCCAAAGTTTCTACCGAAGAGTCAAGACGAAAACGTGTGCCAACCTCTATGCATAGGTTCATGGGCGGAACCCGCAAGTTGATCACCAAAACATACATCAAGTGGATCAATAGAATACCCCATTGTCACCACAGGTATCCCATGCAAGACATACATCAAGTGTTCTCAAATCCTTAAAGACTCAATCTGATAAGATAACTTCAAAGGAAAAACTCAATTCATCACAAGAGAGTAGAGTGGGAGAAACATCATAACATCCAACTATAATAGCAAATCTCGCGATACGTCAAGATCGTACCACCTCAAGAACATGAGAGAGAGAGAGATCAAACACATAGCTACTGGTACATACCCTCAGCCCTGAGGTACAACTACTCCCTCCCCGTCATGGAGAGCACCGGGATGATGAAGATGGCCACCGGAGAGGGATTCCCCTCCGGCAGGGTGCCAGAACGGGTCTAGATTGGTTTTTGGTGGCTACGAAGGCTTCTGGCGGCTGAACTCCCGATCTATTGTGCTCCCCGAAGTTTTTAGGGTATATGGGTATATATAGGAGGAAGAAGTACGTCGGTGGATCTCCGGGCTGTCCACGAGGCAGGGGGCACGCCCAGGGGGGGCGCCCCCCACCCTCGTGGGCAGCCTGAGACTCTTCTGGTCCATCTCCGATACTCCGTGGGCTTCTTCTGGTCTAAAAATAAGTTTCGTGAAGTTTCAGGTCAATTGGACTCCGTTTGATTTTCCTTTTCTGCGATACTCTAAAACAAGGAAAAAACAGAAACTGGCACTGGGCTCTAGGTTAATAGGTTAGTCCCAATAATCATATAAAATAGCATATAAATGCATATTAAACATCCAAGGTTGATAATATAATAGCATGGAACAATCAAAAATTATAGATACGTTGGAGACGTATCAGCATCCCCAAGCTTAATTCCTGCTCGTCCTCGAGTAGGTAAATGATAAAAACAGAATTTTTGATGTGGAATGCTACCTAACATATTTATCCATGTAGTTATCTTTATTGTGGCAAGAATATACAGATCCATAAGATTCAAGACAAAAGTTTAATATTGACATAAAAATAATAATACTTCAAGCATACTAACCAAGCAATTATGTCTTCTCAAAATAACATGGCCAAAGAAAGCTATCCCTACAAAATCATATAGTCTGGCTATGCTCTATCTTCACCACACAAAATATTTAAATCATGCACAACCCCGACGACAAGCCAAGCAATTGTTTCAGACTTTTGATGTTCTCAAACTTTTTCAATTTTCACGCAATACATGAGCGTGAGCCATGAACATAGCACTATAGGTGGAATAGAATGGTGGTTGTGGAGAAGACAAAAAGGGAGAAGATAGTATCACATCAACTAGGCGTATCAACGGGCTATGGAGATGCCCATTAATAGATATCAATGTGAGTGAGTAGGGATTGCCATGCAACGGATGCACTAGAGCTATAAGTGTATGAAAACTCAAAAAGAAACTAAGTGGGTGTGCATCCAACTCGCTTGCTCACGAAGACCTGGGGCATTTTGAGAAAGCCCATCATTGGAATATACAAGCCAAGTTCTATAATGAAAGATTCCCACTAGTATATGAAAGTGACAACATAGGAGACTCTCTATCATGAAGATCATGGTGCTACTTTGAAGCACAAGTGTGGAAAAAGGATAGTAGCATTGCCCCTTCTCTCTTTTTCTCTTTTTTTTGTTTTTTTGGGCCTTCTCTTTTTTATGGCCTTTTATTTTTTATTATTTTTTTCGTCCGGAGTCTCATCCCAACTTGTGGGGGAATCATAGTCTCCTCATCCTTTCCTCACATGGGACAATGCTCTAATAATGATGACCATCATATTTTTATTTACTTACAACTCAACAATTATAACTCAATACTTAGAACAAAATATGACTCTATGTGAATGCCTCCGGCGGTGTACCGGGATGTGCAATGACTCATGAGTGACATGTATGGAAGAATTATGAATGGTGGATTTGCCACAAATACAATGTCAACTACATGACTGTGCAAAGCAACATGACAATGATGGAGCGTGTCATAATAAATGGAACGGTGGTAAGTTGCATGGCAATATATCTCGGAATGGCTATGGAAATGCCATGATAGGTAGGTATGGTGGCTGTTTTGAGGAAGATATATGGTGGGTGTATGATACCGGCTAAAGGTGCACGGTATTAGAGAGGCTAGCAATGGTGGAAGGGTGAGAGTGCGTATAATCCATGGACTCATCATTAGTCATAAAGAACTCACATACTTATTGCAAAAATCTATTAGTAATCGAAACAAAGTACTACGCGCATGCTCCTAGGGGGTAGATTGGTAGGAAAAGACCATCGCTCGTCCCCGACCGCCACTCATAAGGAAGACAATCAATAAATAAATCATGCTCCGACTTCGTCACATAACGGTTCACCATACGTGCATGCTATGAGAGTCACAAAATTCAACACAAGTATTCCTCAAATTCACAACTACTTAACTAGCATGAATCTAATATCACCATCTCCATATCTCAAAACAATTATCAAGTATCAAACTTCTCATAGTATTCAATGCACTTATATGAAAGTTTTTTATTATATCAAAAGAAAATTACCATGCTATTCTAAAGGACTCTCAAAATAATATAAGTGGAGCACGAGAGATCAATTATTTATATAAAAGAAAACCACCGCCGTGCTCTAAAAGGATATAAGTGAAGCACTATAGCAAATGACAAACTACTCCGAAAGATAGAAGTGAAGATCAATGAGTAGTCGAATAATTATACAATTATGTGAAGACTCTCTAACATTTAAGAATTTCAGATCTTGGTATTTTATTCAAACAGCAAGCAAAACAAAAGAAAATAAAATGACGCTCCAAGCAAAACACATATCATGTGGTGAATAAAAATATAGCTCCAAGTAAAGTTACCGATAGACGAAGGAGAAAGAGGGGATGCCTTACGGGGCATCCCCAAGCTTAGGCTCTTGGTTGTCCTTTAATATTACCTTGGGGTGCCATGAGCATCCCCAGGCTTAGGCTCTTGCCACTCCTTATTCCATAGTCCATCGAATCTTTACCAAAAACTTGAAAACTTCACAACACAAAAACTTAACAAAAACTCGTAGGCTCCGTTAGTATAAGAAAATAAACCACCACTTACGTACTGTTGTGAACTTATTCTAAACTCATATTGGTGTAATATCTACTGTATTCCAACTTATCTATGGTTCATACCCTCCGATACTACTCATATATTCATCAAAATAAGCAAACAACACATAGAAAACATAATCTGTCAAAAACAGAATAGTCTGTAGTAATATGTATGTTTCGAATACTTCTATAACTCCAAAAATCCTGAGAAATTAGGAAGTCCTTGGCAATTTGTTTATTAATCTACTTCAAGTGGAATTGGTATTTTATCGCTCCCTGGTAGGAAATTAAAATTATTCTTGTGAGCGCATACTTTCTGTTTTTTACAGCAAGATCAAATAACAATCACCCAAGAAGATCCTAAAGGATTTACTTGGCACAAACACTAATTAAAACATAAAAAACACAATCATAATAGAGGATAGATGATTAATTTATTACTAAACAGGAACAAAAAGCAAGGAGCTAAAATAAAATTGGGTTGCCCCCCAACAAGCACTAACGTTTAACGCCCCTAACTAGGCATGATGAGTTCAATGATGCTCACATAAAAGATAAGAATTGTAACATAAAAAGAGCATCATGAAGAATATGACTAGCACATTTAAGTCTAACCCTGTTCCTATGCATAGGGATTTTGTGAGCAAACAAATTATGGGAACAATAATCAACTAGCATAGGGGGGCAAAACAAGCATAACTTCAAAACTTTAAGCACATAAAGAGGAAACTTGATATTATTGTAATTCCTACAAGCATATATTCCTCCCTCATAATAATTTTCAGTAGCATCATGAATGCATTCAACAATATAACCAGCACATAAAGCATTCTTTTCATGATCTACAAGCATAGACAATTTACTACTCTCCACATAAGCAAACTTCTTATCATGAATAGCAGTGGGAGCAAACTCAACAAAATAACTATCATGTGAAGCATAATCCAATTTAAAACTAACATCATGATGGCAAGTTTCATGGTTATCATTAATCTTTATAGCATACATGTCATCACAATAATCATCATAGGTAGCAAATTTGTTCTCATAATCAATTGGAACCTCTTCCGAAATAGTGGATTCATCACTAAATAAAGTCATGACCTCTCCAAATCCACTTTCATCAATATAATCATCATAAATAGGAGGAATGCTTTCATCGTAATAAATTTGCTCATCAAAATTTGGGGGACAAAAAATATCATCTTTATCAAACATAGCTTCCCCAAGCTTGTGGCTTTGCATATCATTAGCATCATGGATATTCAAGGAATTCATACTAACAACATTGCAATCATGCTCATCATTCAAATATTTAGTGCCAAACATTCTAATGCATTCTTCTTCCAGCACTTGAGCACAATTATCCGAATCCTTATTTTCACGAAAGACATTAAAAAGATGAAGCATATGAGGCATCCTTAATTCCAATTTTTGTAGTTTTCTTTTATAAACTAAACTAGTGATAAAACAAGAAACAAAAAGATTCGATTGCAAGATCTAAAGATATACCTTCAAGCACTAACCTCCCCGGCAACGGTGCCAGAGAAGAGGTTGATGTCTACTACACAACCTTCTTCTTGTAGACGTTGTTGGGCCTCCAAGTGCAGAGGTTTGTAGGACAGTAGCAAATTTCCCTCAAGTGGATGACCTAAGGTTTATCAATCCGTGGGAGGCGTAGGATGAAGATGGTCTCTCTCTCAAGCAACCCTGCAACCAAATGACAAAGAGTCTCTTGTGTCCCCAACACACCCAATACAATGGTAAATTGTATAGGTGCACTAGTTCGGCGAAGAGATGGTGATACAAGTGCAATATGGATGGTAGATATAGGTTTTTGTAATCTGAAAATATAAAAACAGCAAGGTAACTAATGATAAAAGTGAGCACAAACGGTATTGCAATGGGTTGAAACAAGGCCTAGGGTTCATACTTTCGCTAGTGCAAGTTCTCTCAACAATAGTAACATAATTGGATAATATAACTATCCCTCGACATGCAACAAAGAGTCACTCCAAAGTCACTAATAGCGGAGAACAAACGAAGAGATTATGGTAGGGTACGAAACCACCTCAAAGTTATCCTTTCTGATCGATCTATTCAAGAGTCCGTAGTAAAATAACATGAAGCTATTCTTTCCATTCAATCTATCATAGAGTTCGTACTAGAATAAAACCTTAAGACACAAATCAACCAAAACCCTAATGTCACCTAGATACTCCAATGTCACCTCAAGTATCCATGGGTATGATTATACTATATGCATCACACAATCTCAGATTCATCTATTCAAACCAACACAAAGTACTTCAAAGAGTGCCCCAAAGTTTCTACCGGAGAGTCAAGACAAAAACGTGTGCCAACCCCTATGCATAGGTTCATGGGAGGAACCCACAAGTTGATCAGCAAAACATACATCAAGTGGATCAATATAATACCCCATTGTCACCACGGGTATCCCACGCAAGACATACATCAAGTGTTCTCAAATCCTTAAAGACTCAATCCGATAAGATAACTTCAAAGGGAAAACTCAATTCATCACAAGAGAGTAGAGGGGGAGAAGCATCATAACATCCAACTATAATAGCAAAGCTCGCGATACGTCAAGATCGTACCACCTCAAGAACACAAGAGAGAGAGAGAGAGAGAGAAAGAGAGAGAGAGAGAGAGAGAGAGAGAGAGAGAGATCAAACACATAGCTACTGGTACATACCCTCAGTCCCGAGGGAGAAGTACTCCCTCCTCGTCATGGAGAGCACCGGGATGATGAAAATGGCCACCGGAGAGGGATTCCCCCTCCAGCAGGGTGCCAGAACGGGTCTAGATTGTTTTTTGGTGGCTACGGAGGCTTCTGGCGGCGGAACTCCCGATCTATTATGCTCCCCAAAGTTTTTAGGGTATATGGGTATATATATAGGAGGAAGAAGTACGCCGGTGGATGTTGGTGTCAAAACCGGCGGATCTCGGGTAGGGGGTCCCGAACTATGCGTCTAAGGCGGATGGTAACAGGAGGCAGGGGACACAATGTTTTACCCAGGTTCGGGCCCTCTTGATGGAGGTAAAACCCTACGTCCTGCTTGATTAATATTGATGGTATGGGTAGTACAAGAGTAGATCTACCACAAGATCGGAGAGGCTAAACCCTAGAAGCTATCCTATGGTATGATTGTATGTTGTCCTATGGACTAAACCCTCCGGTTTATATAGACACTGGAGGGGGCTAGGGTTACACAAGGTCGGTTACAAAGGAGGAGATATACATATCCGTACTGCCTAGCTTGCCTTCCACGCCAAGTAGAGTCCCATCCAGACACGGGACGAAGTCTTCAATCTTGTATCTTCATAGTCCAACAGTCCTGTCAATGGATATAATCCGGCTGCGGAGACCCCCTAATCCAGGACTCCCTCAGTAGCCCCCGAACCAGGCTTCAATGACGATGAGTCCGGCGTGCAATTTTGTCTTCGGCATTGCAAGGCGGGTTCTTCTCCGATCTTCAAGTGTGCGCAAGTAGTGTCCGGCTCCATAAATGTTGAACTTCTTGGCTTCTGTGCCCAGTAAGGGCTATCTCCCTCGTGCCGAATGAATACGAGGTGCCATGGCGTTTTTTACATTCGCCCCCCAGCCAAATAAATAAATTGTCTATTAAAGGGATAGGGATTCTTAGATCCGATCTACACCTTCCTCCCCTCAGCGAGAATCCATCAGAGCGCGTTTCAGAAAGATCCATTCTAGCATGGCCGACCTCCGCAGCTCCTCCTCCCGCCCCTGTAGCCCTAAGCTTGGTGATTGGGAGAGGTGTTTAGTCCCACATAGTCGATTGGTCGAACTGCAGACCAAAGGATTTCTTCCTCCAGCATACATGGTGCCCATTCGAGCCGGGCTCGCCACCTACAATGGCGGGGAGCAGGCGGAGGACTTTCCATGTCCCTCCATGGGGGAACGGGTTTGCCTTGTTCCTTACTTACTAAGGGGACTCGGATTTCCAATTCATTCGTTCCTCCGCAGGCTCCTGGAGTTCTACGGCCTCCAACTACACAATCTCACCCCTGCCTCCATCCTACACATCGCTGGCTACGTTGCCGTTTGTGAGTTGTTCCTGGGCTGCGAGGCTCACTTCGAGCTGTGGAAAAGGCTATTTTGCCCCGTTCCTCGCACACAGAGGGAATCACTTTATCAAGTGGGCGGAGCCGAAGTATGGCGCATCGCCGATACCGGATATCTGTCCGGTACCCTGAAGAAGCCGTCCGAAGACTGGCCTTCAGAATGGTTTTATATGAAGGACATTCCCCTTCCGGACCCTGTTCAGCGGGGTCTTCCTGAGTTCAGCAATGCTCCTCTGAAGAAGCGCCGAAGTTGGCGCACACGGAGCCCCTAGGTGGAAGACGACAGAGAAGTCCTCTATCTGATGAACCGGATTAAGGCACGGGCTCAGTCAGGATTGACAATAACCGAAGTTATGTCGATTTGCATAATGCGGGGAGTGCAACCACTTTAGTATCATGGCACCCCTTGTGGTGTTTCAACGGGGAGGATGACGCCACCCGCTACGGGCGTAAGGGTCCGGGCGATGCTGCCGCATTAGCCAAAATTTTATCCGAACTGTTCAAGGGAGAGGAGGAGGAGTTCACCCGCATCAAGCCACGGGACGGATTCTCCATGTACAATCCTCCAAGCTGGGTAAGCTATATCCCCTTATTTCCATCTTCCTGTGTTTTTTATTGTAGGTATTCACCTTGCCAATTTACGGCAGGAACTGCGAAAGGCCATAAAGGAGGTCAGCAACCCTTCTCCACAATCGTAGGACCCTGACCAGGCCCTCGACTCCGGACTCGAAGAAGATCCGGTCATCTCCGTGGAGCTGATAAACTGGCAGTTCTATCAGTTGAGCTGCGACTATGCCATGGTGGCCATTACGGCCGACTATCCCGGACTGCTCCCTGCATCGCATGTAAGAAAAACCGAAAAGTCCCAACTCAAAAAGGTAGGATCCCCTTTTGGAAACTTCACCCACCATATTCACATGGCCTTTTTTACAGGGAAGGCATTCGGGACGCCCTGCAGCAACGCGCCAACAGGAGGCATCAAGGCAGGGTAGGCAAAAAAGGAAGGCGGTTAGAACGGAGACGCCGGTGCAAAGGTACAACAAACCCCGCTCCGTGGTTGTCGTCTTTTTCAAAATATAATGACGCCCGTGTTTCTT
Organism: Triticum dicoccoides; assembly: GCF_002162155.2. NCBI lineage: Eukaryota > Viridiplantae > Streptophyta > Magnoliopsida > Poales > Poaceae > Triticum > Triticum dicoccoides. Next base: position 114,380,233 of record NC_041388.1, read on the forward strand.
TAACAGAAAAAACGCTTGCCGGAATATGTCCGGCGATGTCGCCGATCACGCTTCCACCAGTCGGGCACCAGGACCGGACACGGAGGCAGAACCCGATATGGGGCAGGCGCCGGATAATCCCCCTACAGAGGATGCGGATAGGTTATCTGCTACAAACTCAGAAGTGGAAAGCGCCATGAATCATAGGCGCCGCCGGGCCATACTCCGTGATGCTTGTTTCTCACCAGAGGTGTTTGATGCCTTTAATTCTGGAGAGGCGTACCTCCGTGCCGCTCAAGATGGTCTAGCCAGAGCCACGAATCAGTATGTAAAGGATGTACGGGTGAGTGAATCTGACGATTTGTATGTATCAGTAGCCCCTGAGACTTGAAACAGTTAGCAGAACTGATTTAAGGATCATCTTTATTGTGCAGGTTCTTATAGAGAAGAATACTAGGCTGCCCCAGGAGCTGGAGGAATGCAAGACCCAACTGCGGGCCGCTATTGCCGCATTGCAGGAACAGAAAAAGCCTCCTGCTGGTAACATTTTTTTAAAATGATGGTTACCATATAGTGTGCGGCGTGGCTGCAAATCTAACAATATATTTTGCAGATGAATCCGGAGAAAATCCGGAGGACCAGAATGTTATGCGGTAGCTAGAAGCTGGCAAACGCGTGCTGACTGAGGTTAGGCGGGAGAAAAATAATCTCCAAGACGCCAATATAAGGCTGAACGTGGAACTAAAAGACGTTCAGAGCCAGCTTGCAGACTCCGAGAAGGAGAATAAGAGGCTTCGACACGGCATTTTTAGTAAGTGCTTGAACGAATCCTTTAAAGGTATTCGGCGAAGAAGCCGACTAATAGCGTTATGTCTGTAGGTATGCTGACAGGTCATCCCGCGGAGGAAATGCCCGGGTCTGCGGGTGATCTTCTGTCCGAGCTGTCACATCTGCACGAACAAGTTCGGTAGGTGATGCAGGGTGTTGCCCAGGCCTTGTGGCCGTCCGTCTCCCTGCCAGAGGGTGTTGCGGAGCTTGCGGAGAAGCTCAAAGGAGTGCGGCGGTGCTTCCGATTATGGAAGATATCAGCCTGCCGACAGGGTGCTAGAGAAGCCTGGGCCATGGTGAAGACGCGGTATACCAAAGCAGACCCAAATCACATGGCTGAGGTCGGACCTGTGGGGCCCGACGGAAAAGAGATTCCCGTTAGCTTAGTATATGGGCAAGTAGAATTAGCCGCAAAGTATTCCCAACAGGATTGTAAGCTAGACCGCTGGTTGGATGGTATAGAAGAATAATTTAGTCAGTCTGCATGACTATGTAATTGAAGTGACATGTATAATGCCTTCTAGCCGGATTATAGATCATTTGTCGTTGCAGACCTTTTCGCTTCAGCCTCCGGGCCCAATAGTCTGGAGTGTATCCGAATACCCACTCAGTTATATAAGAACAGGGGTATGCGTGGAGACTAGGCGTAGGGGTCATTAGTGCTTTATCAGACAAGTGCCCAACTAGTTATGTTATATTACATGGGTAGTAAGAAACATCTTCCAGGGAGAATAGTTCCGTTAAGGGTTCCTTTCCCTGGGCAAGCATGCCCTAAAGTGCATGTCCGGACTGCGGTAGGAAACGCAGAAAAAAACATCTGGGTGCAGATATGAAAAATAAAAAATCATCTTTTGTTCACCGACCAAATATTCCCTTAAGAACGCTAGCTTTCGGCTTCACCCAGTCTGAGGTACGCATCCGGCTGACCCAGCGGTAACAATCGCAGAGGTGCTCCCCTTATGCCCTAGCCGAATTAACGAGAACGTAGGGCATAAATACAAGAGCCAGGCAACCCAGCTTGACCAAAACTTAAGTCATATCGATGCATATAATGGTGAAAAAAGGTACATGTGGAAGTATAACACATGTGTTGGGCCTGAAGCCCGGATAAATAATTTAAGCTTCTGTGAAAGAAGCCCCCAGGTATGAAGAGTGCGGCTGGCGCATCTGTCATATGCGAACAAGGCACAAGGTGACCTTTGAAGGCCTAGAGAAATAAGAAAATAAAGAAAGAAAGGAAAACAAGACAGATAATGCATTTTTGAAAAATGGACAAAGGAGGGGACTAACATAGAGTCCGGCGCTAGGCGTAGAATCTTCAGAGCCTGGCCGCGTTCCATGGGTTCGGCTCGAGTCGACTAGTCGATGCATCCCGCAGTCGGTAAGCTCCACCGGTCAGAACTTGGTCAATAATGAAGGGACCTTCCCATTTGGGCTCGAGCTTGTTCTTTTTCTTATCCGGCAGGCGTAGAACTAGTTCGCCAACGTTATAAGTTTTGGCCCGTACTTCTCTGCTTTGGTATCTGTGAGCCTGTTGCTGATAAAATGCAGAATGGGATTTGGCTACGTCGCGCTCCTCCTCCAAGGTGTCCAGACTATCCTGCCGATCGAGCTCGGCTTCTCTTTCTTCGTACATGCGCACTCTAGGTGAGTCATGAATTATGTCACAGGGCAGGACTGCCTCTGCGCCGTACACCATAAAGAAAGGTGTATATCCGGTACTACGATTCGGCGTGGTCCGCAGCCCCCAGAGTACGGAGTCGAGCTCCTCTACCCAGTGCGTGTTAGACTCCGTTAAGGAACGCACTAATCCAGGTTTAATGCCGCTCATTATAAGACTGTTTGCTCGCTCAACTTGACCGTTGGTTTGTGGGTGATAGACTGAGGCATAATCGAGCTTGATGCCCATTTTGCTGCACCAGAGTTTTACCTCGTCGGCAGTGAAGTTCGTGCCATTATCAGTGATGATGCTGTGGGGGACACCATAACGGTGTACAACCCCGGATATGAAATCTATCACCGGTCCAGATTCGGCTGTTTTAACTGGTTTGGCCTCTATCCATTTGGTGAATTTATCCACCATGACCAATAAGTATTTTTTCTTGTGGGTTCCCCCTTTAAGGGGTCCAACCATGTCAAGCCCCCAGACCACAAAGGGCCATGTAATGGGGATTGTTTGGAGGGCAGTGGGTGGCATGTGGTTTTGATTTGCAAAGAGCTGGCCACCTGCGCAACGTTGGACCAAGTCCTGTGCATCTGGGCCGTTGGCCAATAGAATCCTGTACAGAAGGCCTTGCTTACAAGAGCCCGGGCTGCAGCGTGATGACCGCCGAGTCCGGCGTGAATTTCTGCCAAAAGATTCCGCCCTTCCTCTTCGGAGATGCACCTTTGAAGGACTCCGGTAGTGCTTTTCTTGTACAATTCTCCCTCATGGACCCTGTAGGCCTTGGATCACTGCACTATGCAGCGTGCCTCATTTTGGTCCTCCGGAAGTTCCTGTCTAGTTAGGTAGGCCAGGAATGGTTCTGTTCACGGGGCAATAATGACCATTATTTCGTGGGCTGAAGGTGTTATTTCGGTGGCGGAGCCTCCGATTCTGTCAGAGAGTTCGGTATCGGGTAGTTTGGCCGGGTCTGGACTGTTGTTACCGGTGTCCCCTTCCCATACTACGGATGGCTTGAAAAGCCTTTCCAAAAATATGCTGGGAGGGACCGCATCGCGTTTTGCGCTGATGCGGGCAAGGATATCCGCCGCCTGATTGTTTTCCCGAGCCACATGGTGAAATTCGAGTCCCTCGAACCGAGCTGACATTTTTAGGACGGTGTTTCGATAGGCCGCCATTTTCAGATCCTTGGCGTCAAAATCTCCGTTTATTTGGGATATTGCGAGGTTTGAATCCCCACGCACCTCCAGGCGTTGAATGCCCATGGAGACTGCCATCCGAAGACCATGCAATAGAGCTTCGTATTCGGCTGCATTATTGGAGTCTGTATACAATATTTGCAGTATGTACCGAACGGTATCTCCGGTTGGGGACGTCAGGACGACGCCAGCCCCTAGACCGGCCAACATTTTAGAACCGTCGAAGTGCATGATCCAATTGGAGTATGCGCCGTACTCTTTAGGGAGTTCGGCCTCCGTCCATTCGGCGATGAAGTCGGCCAATACTTGCAATTTGATGGCTCGTCGAGGTTTGTATGTTATGTCGAATGGGAGGAGCTCAATGGCCCATTTGGCAATCCGGCCCGTAGCGTCGCGGTTGTTTATAATATCATTAAGTGGCACTTCCGAGGCTACTATAATCGAACACTCTTGAAAGTAGTGTCGCAGTTTCCGCGATGCCATGAATACCGCGTATGCTATCTTTTGGTAATGCGGGTACCGTGATTTGCATGGAGTGAGGACAGTGGATACATAGTATACCGGCTTTTGAAGAGGGAATTTGTGTCCATCCTCTTCCCGTTCGACAACGAGCACCGCGCTTATAACTTGATGAGTTGCCGCAATGTATAACAGCATTGGTTCGCTGATGTTTGGTGCGGCCAAGATTGGGTTGGTTGCCAAAATGACCTTTATTTCTTCCAATCCAGATGTGGCTGCGTCCGTCCACTCGAAGTGTTCGGTGCACCGAAGGAGGCGATAGAGGGGTAAAGCCTTTTCTCCTAAGCGGGAGATAAAGCGGCTTAGAGCCGCCACGCATCCAGTTAACTTCTGGATTTGTTTGAGGTCTGTTGGGGTGGCCAACTGTGACAACGCTTGGATTTTGGCCGGATTAGCTTCAATACCTTTACTGGAGACAATGAATCCCAGGAGCTTTCCGGCTGGTACGCCGAAAACGCATTTTTCCGGATTGAGCTTGATGTCATATGTTCGGAGGTTGTCGAATGTGAGCCTCAGGTCGTCTATCAAAGAGTTGACATGTTTGGTTTTGATGACCACATCGTCTACGTATGCCTCTACTGTTTTGCCAATTTGTTTCTCCAGGCATGTCTGAATCATGCGCTGGTATGTTGCGTCGGCGTTTTTGAGCCCAAAAGGCATTGTGTTGAAACAGAAGGGACCGTATGGTGTGATGAATGCCATTGCGGCTTGGTTGGACTCCGCCATCTTAATTTGGTGGTAACCGGAGTATGCGTCGAGGAAACACAATGACTCATGTCCTGTGGTAGCATCAATAATTTGATCGATGCGTGGGAGGGGGAAGGGATCCTTTGGGCAAGCTTTATTGAGGTCTTTGAAATCGACACAAAGGTGCCAGGATTTGTCCTTCTTTGGTACCATCACCAGGTTTGCTAGCCAGTCCGGATGTTTTATTTCTCTGATGAATCTGGCCTCCAATAACTTGGCTAGTTCTTCTCCCATGGCCTATCTCTTAGGTTCGGAGAAATGCCGAAGAGCTTGCTTGACCGACTTGAATCCCTTTAGGATATTGAGGCTATGCTCGGCCAGCCTGCGTGGGATTCCTGGCATGTCTGAGGGATGCCAGGCGAATATGTCCCAGTTCTCGCGCAGGAACTCTCGTAGTGCGGCGTCCACAACGGGTTTTAACTGTGCCCCGATGGAGGCTATTTTTGTAGGGTCCGTTGGGTGGACTTGGAATTTGACTATTTCATCCGCTGGTTTAAAAGAGGTGGACTTGGATCTCTTATCGAGTATCACGTCGTCCCTGTCCACTGTGGAGCGTAGCGTGGTTAATTCCTTGGCTGAGAGGGCTTCGGATAATGCCTCGAGGGCCAAAGCGGCTGTTTTGTTTTCGGAGCAGAGTGCTATATCCGGATCACTGGCGAGAGTGATGATTCCGTTGGGCCCGGGCATTTTAAGCTTCATGTACCCGTAATGGGGTACGTCTTGGAAGATCGTAAACGCCTCCCGTCCTAAAAGAGCGTGATAGCCACTGTTGAATGGGGCCACTTGGAATGTAATTTCTTTGGACCTGTAATTGTCCAGCGTGCCGAATACCACATCTAGTGTGATTTTCCCAGCACAGCGTGCTTCCCGGTTGGGGATAATTCCTCTAAAGGTTGTACTACTTTGCTCGATGCGGTTCCAGTCTATTTCCATCTTTTGAAGAGTTTCCTCATAGATGAGGTTTAGTCCGCTGCCGCCGTCTATGAGTACTTTAGTGAGTCGAAAGCCGTCCACGATTGGACTGAGGACCAGTGCGGTTGGTGCTCGGGCTGTTCGGAATTTAGGTTCATCACTGGCATTGAAGGTAATAGCCGTGTCACTCCATGGATTTATTGCTGCTACGTGGCAGATTTCGGCCATGCTGCGGAGTGTTCACTTGCGCCTATTATTTGATGCGAAGGTCTCGAACACTGTTAACACCGTATTGCTATCCAAGGGATGGTTCTCTGTGGTATTTGGGATAAGAAGATCCTCACCACTTTTGGCCACCTGCCGGAGTATCCAACATGCTCTATGACTGTGCATTGGTATTGTATCTACTGTGCTATGAATTTTGCAGGCTCCGTTGAGCCATCCCTCCAGTACGGTTCCATGCCCTGTAGAGGGTTTTTGCTTTTTGGTAGTTGACCCGGGTGTATTGTGATAATGCACCCTTTTATTTCGGACTGGGTTTGTATTCAGGGCCGGATTATCCCAAAAGTTTGTTTCGGTTTTCCAGGCACTTTCCATCGCACAGTACTTTCGTACTATGGATGCCAAATCAGCGAAGCGTGTTATCTCACGGTGATTTATGGCGTTAAGGATTCCCTTGTCCGTGCAATTACTGCAGAAAAATGAGATTGCGTCTTCCTCGCGGCAGTCCTTAACCTTGTTCTTTGCAAGGAGGAATATGGCCCAATAGTGATGTACTATTTCCTGGGGCTCTTGCCTGATGTGGGAAAGATCGCTTATGTTTGGGTGGGTGGGTGGAATTGAATCCGAACCCACTCCCGATCTGGGATCCAGGGGCCGAGGAGTTTCCAATTTTGGAAGTTCTGGTTCCGGGGTGTTACCCGATAATCCTGGTCCACTGCCTGACTCAAGGTTCAGGGATTGGATGTTGTCCTCCCGCGAACGGGCGTCCGGCTCGGAGAGCTCAGGAATCCGGACATAATTGGTCCTCAAGATAGAGGAAAGGTCGCCGCGTTGTTCCTCCACCACTGCAATATGATGGGTGATCGGTGGAGAGTTAATCTCCCTTCGGTTGGGTTTAAGCCCAATCCGATCATAGTCCGTAGCGACTCCCAAAGCAGCGATGCGATCCAAGAGCTCGTTTAAGGAGGCGAGCTCCATTGGATCCATCTGTTCGGCGAGTGCAGATTTGATGTGGAGGCTGTTTTTGATGACCCGAGAAGTCATCGTTGGTGCGGCGGCCGAACAGGCGGTCATGATGAACCCGCCTAGCCGGAGAGTTTGGCTGACAGCCAAAGCTCACCCAACAGAAGTACCATCTTTAAAGATGAGACGAGACATCCTTCCTTCTGGCGACGACACAGAGGAACTCTCAATGAAAGCACCAATGTCGGTGTCAAAACCGGCGGATCTCGGGTAGGGGGTCCCAAACTGTACGTCTAAGGCGGATGGTAACAGGAGGCAGGGGACACAATGTTTTACCTAGGTTCAGGCCCTCTTGATGGAGGTAAAACCCTACGTCCTGCTTGATTAATATTGATGGTATGGGTAGTACAAGAGTAGATCTACCACGAGATCGGAGAGGCTAAACCCTAGAAGTTAGCCTATGGTATGATTGTATGTTGTCCTACGGACTAAACCCTTCGGTTTATATAGACACCGGAGGGGGCTAGGGTTACACAAGGTCGGTTACAAAGGAGGAGATATACATATCCGTACTGCCTAGCTTGCCTTCCACGCCAAGTAGAGTCCCATCCGGACACGGGACGAAGTCGTCAATCTTGTATCTTCATAGTCCAACAGTCCGGTCAATGGATATAATCTGGCTGTCCGGAGACCCCCTAATCTAGGACTCCCTCAGTGGATCTCCGATCTGTCCACGAGGCAGGGGGATGCGCCCAGGGGGGTGGGCGCGCCCCCACCCTCATGGGCAGCCTGGGACTCTTTTGGTCCATCTCCGATACTCCGTGGGCTTCTTCTGGTCCAAAAATAAGTTTCGTGAAGTTTCAGGTCAATTGGACTCCGTTTGATTTTCCTTTTCCGCGATAATCTAAAACAAGGAAAAAACCAGAAACTGGCACTGGGCTCTAGGTTAATAGGTTAGTCCCCAAATCATATAAAATAGCATATAAATGCATATAAAACATCCAAGGTTGATAATATAATAGCATGGAACAATAAAAAAATATAGATACGTTGGAGACGTATCAACGGGTCACTAATGCAGCAAATTTGGAAGCATTGCCATGCCGTGAAGCGATGGCTCTTGCGCTTGATCCTGGTCTCAATGATATCGTCATTGCTTCTGACTGTCAGGGTGAGGTTAACGATATACGGAGAGCCATTGGAGGCTTGTATGCTAGCATTATAAGAGAGATCAAGCAGACGGCGGTTGAAATCCCTAGATGTTTCTTCATCTTCGAGGGAAGAGAGACTAATCTCGAGGGTCATAGCCTCGCTAAACATGTTCTAGGTCTGCCATTGGGTCGCCACGTTTGGCTTCTCAATACACCAGGCCTAAATTGTATCCCCGTGAACTTGTTATTTGTGTAAACTTAGATGTATTCTATGAGAGAGATCAAGGGGACAATGCACGACACACATAGGTGCGACATATACATCATATATATATAGGCATACAACCTTTCCTATTACAAGGGATTAGATTAGATCCTAACTGATTCTAATTAGTAGAATACTTGAAGGACACGTACTCTATCAGCCACCCTCAATCTCAACTATCGATAGCATATTGAGATTGCGCTTACATTCTTGAAACAATGGAAGCGATAGTGGTTTGGTAAAAATATCTGCAAGTTGATCCTTGGATGATATGGATGTGCAGAAGCTTCCGTGCAACTCGCTCTCGAACAAAGTGATAATCAATCTCGATGTGCTTCGTTCGAGCATGAAACACTGGGTTAGAGGATAAATATGTAGCACCAATGTTTTCACACCATAGAACAGGAGGGGAGACTTGCTGAACACCAAGCTCCTTCAGTAGTGCTTCTACCCAGATCAGCTCAGTAGTAGCATCGGCAACAACCTTATATTCAGACTCGGTACTTGAACGAGAGACAATGGATTGCTTCTTGGCACTCTAGGCGATCAAGTTAGGTCCATAAAAGAGATTATACCTCCCGGTTGATCACCGATCATCGAGACTTAGATGTATTCTTAGATGTATTCTATGAGAGAGATCAAGGGGACAATGCACGACACACATAGGTGCGGCATATACATCATATATATAGGCATACAACCTTTCCTAATTACAAGGGATTATATTAGATCCTAACTGATTCTAATTAGTAGAATACTTGAAGGACACGTACTCTATCAATTTGATCAATAAAGAGGAGTATGTTTAGACTAAAAAAATACTATGTCGTTGCAGCAGCTATCCATGAGGAGCTAAGGGCATCTCCAATGCCGACCCCCAAACCAAACACTGCATCCATCCGTAGACAGGGGGGCCAGTCTGCATGCATGGATGGAGGAGGTGGCCATCCAACCGTAGCAGCATACATCTCCACCCAGTACGGGCAATTCAGAATTTATATCCTTCTGATCACAAAGCACGGGCCGGACTGCATCGGCGCCCGATCATCAAAAAGAGACAAGCATTCATATTTTTTACATGCCCGATCATAATAATATCAAGCTGGCAGTCCATGCAAAAATATCTGCCCCGCCGTACCGGCATCTGGAGCCTCCAAGCTCACTCCACCGTCGGTGCCATCTCAGCCGCCTTCTCCTTCTTCTCCTTCTCCTGCCCCACCACCTCATTCTCTTCCCTCTCCAGCCGATTCTTTGTGTGCTTTAATATCCTCAGACGGACGGTTCGCATGACCATCCTTGTGTCTTCATCCAAATCGTCCATCTTCAAGGTGAACATCTCCATGTCTTCCGAATTGGCTGCGATCTCAACCTTCTTATTTTCAAGCATGGTTCTCTTATGTTTGAGCTTGAGCTTAGAGTCAATCGTCGCCATCAACAAGTTAAACCTGCCCACCTTTTTTCCTCCTTGATGTCCTAGCTCTTGACGTATGCCTCCTCCTTCTTCCCCAAGATGTCCTCGAACCTCACCGTCATCTTGGCCGCCGCCCCTTCTTGCTTGGCCCTCTCCTCCTCCCACTTCTTTCCCTGGAACCCTCTTCTAGCCTTCTTGGGAATTTCTTTTGTTGGGTTGGTTGGATCACCGGTTTCTTCTCAATGGCATGGGCGACGCTCTTGACAATGTATATATTCCACTAGGGTTGTCCATTCAACTTCAACCAACATTGTATGATGGTTAACTTCTTCTCCAACTTCAGGAACACACTACACGCACGGGAAGGCTACAAAAGAAATATTTTCAACCATGCACCATCCAACCAAATGATCTACAAAACTATGCACATCGGGTAAAATGATCTACCAAACTATGCACATCCAGCCAAATGATCTAGCAAACTATGCACATCCGGCCCAATGATCTACAAAATATGCACATCCGGCCATGATCTACCAAACTATGCACATCTGGCTCAATGATCTACATAACTATGCACATCCGGCCAAATGATCTACACAACTATGCACATCCGGCCCAATGATCTACACAACAATGCACATCCAGCCAAATGATCTACACAACTATGCACATCCGACCAAATGATCTACACAACTATGGAGTTTCCTGGCGAAGCTGGACAAAGCGTTACGTCCTCTCTTGACACCCGAGAATGATACTAATTAGAATATGTAGGTTGTGACATATTTTAGCCTGGAAACAAAAGATGCATCAGATTCAATGATCAGGTGTCAAATGTGAAGGCCTAATTGCTCCACTAGCCCATGCATTTTCGGATCATGAGGACTAGAGCGTCAAACAAATCATTGAGGGAACTCATCAAATTCTTCACAACATCATGATTGTGGATATCTGCTGCACCAAGACCTTTGAATTCATTTGTTTTTTTAGAATAACACCTGAATCTATTAGCCACACTCGTAGGTACAACGCACCCCAAAGAAACCACAAATTTACAGATGGATCTCTGGAGGCCCACCCCACTGCAAACACTGACGCGACACAAGGACATGCCGCTGCACCACCTCCGCCACTCCCTCCTAGAACTAACGAGATCATAGACTCTATAGGTAGTATCCACGCGAACGGGAAGTCATCGATCTCTATCACTTCGGACCCGCACGACGGAGAAGAAGAGGGACATACCACTACTGAGTCGAAGCTGCCACCTCGCTTGCCGGCCGGCAAGATAGAGGAGGATCTGGAGCCACTCCAACATACCTTAGAATCCCTACACCATCATTGGAGAAAGTGACGCATTGATTGCAGGGCCCAAGGATTGGATCCCCACAACATGTTGTGGATAATGTCACCATGAAGACCATGTAGAGGAACTTCACAAATCCATCGCCGTTCCAGAGAACAACTATGAGAGGAAGCAGGGACCAACACTAGTACAACGAGCTCCTAAACAAACGGTTTAAAACCCCTTTCCACGACGACATCTGGAACCGTCACCAAGTGAGTGTGGGCGATAGGGGGGTCCTTCCCACACGACCCAGAAACCGTCGGGGATATGCCCTCCTGGCACACACGTTCGGCAAAATGAGTTCATGTGCAACCGGCGAGCGTTCAAATATGGAAATACGTACAACAGAGCTAAAAAAATACAATTATACGGCGAAATTATTTCCGGTCGCAAGTACATCCCACATAGTCAGTCCCCGCTAAACGTTTCCGTTCGTATGTACATCCCACACAGTCGCTCGAAGGAAAATGTTTCCGTTCACAGGTACATCACACACAAATTTTCCCGTTAAATCGCTTGCGTTATTGAATATATCACACACGGTCCGTGGAAGAAACTGTGTGTCAAAGGTTGTCCATCACACACAGTTTTCATGTGGTAAACATTTGCGCAAGGTGGCCTAACGCAAACAGTTCTCAAGAGAGTCGTGTGTGATTGTTCATTGATCCAACACGTTTTATTCTTAGAAACTATGTGTGTTGCCCGAGGTCATCGCCCACGGTATATTTTTAACAACCGTTTGCAATAGCAAAACCCAATTAGCAGGCTAATTCGCCACTAGCAGGCTAATTATCCGATTATTCATAATCCATTTATTAATCTAATTGACAGTTCATATTAAGCACACAATATATTTTATTTTCATAATTGAAATACATCAGAGTACAACATCATATAGCTTCAACACTCAGCTATCCCATTACACAACTACACCAGGACCAAGTTTCACATGCAACATCTATAACCTTTTGAAATTAGCATCATTGACGGTACATAGACAGATGCATCTCATCTGGAAAACTGCTGAGGCAGAAGGCGAATATTGAGCCTTCATTGATGTTGAAGGTCTTTTTAACTTTAGGCCAGTGCCTGTGGATGATTGGCCGTCCATCCATCGTCCTCTTCAGGAACACTTCAATATTGAACCGTGGGTGTTGTATGAATACCTTCCTCGCCTCCTAACCATACATGTGGTTTGAGAGGTAATCATCAGTAAACTGCTTTAGAAAGGCCTGAAAACAAGGATGTGCATAAATATCTTCTCTATATTGGAAATGGGGCAAAGGAATAAAAAAAAAGGCAAGGTATAATAGTTAGTACCATCCTGTAGTGAATTGATGTCTTCTTCATTGTAGAGACATAGATCTTTTTTGTTTTTGTTGCTAATTTATTTATCCTAACAATCTTTCTGAGTTTCTTGACTTGACTGATACTCATGGACAACTCATTTCCCCATATGCAAAAGGGTCGAACAGTGGGTCAAAACCTCTGACAGCAGGACCTACATGTGCAAGGCCAAATTGTTAAGAACCTAATTATTAGAATGGTTCCTGCAATTGCACAATAATATGCTATTAGACAACGGACCATGCACGTGCTAACCTCGATTGTAAACCTCAGTGCTTCCCATTGTTTCCCTGCAACACATATAAGGTAGTTAGTCATCAGGTTAAGTAAGGGTTCGCATGCTATCAGTAAAATATGTTGATGAAAAATAATCACATTGCAGATTCATCAGATTAATTAAAGCCATAGGGAAAACCCATTTATCCAAACCAAGCATGATTAAGAACTAGGAAATATAGCACTTCTATATGTTTCTTATGTATTAAGTCCAACCAAATTCGATTTATTCCTCACATGCACAACAATACAAAATTCTACCCACGACAATTGGACATCGCATTACAGAATTGAACCAAGCAGTTAATTAAACACCACAACAAATGAACCAAACATTAACCGAGCACCACATTGCACAATATAACATTGAACCAAGCAGTTAATTAAACACCACAACAAATGAACCAAACATTAACTGAGCACCACATTGCGCAATATAACATACTCCTAATAGAAGATCAGACAGTTAACCAAACAGTTAACTACAGCCAATTGTAGCAATTCTATTTGTTTCTCATGTATTTACTACAGCCAAATTTAATTTATTCCTCACATGGTATACAATAACAGAATGCACCCATAATTTTGTAAAGATAAATTCAATTTATTTCTCATTTGAAAGACAATACAAAATTGCAGCCTGAAGAATTGAACATCACATTTGCAGATTTGAACCAAATAGTTAACTGAAGACGACAACTAATTAACAAAACAGTTACTAAGTGAGCACCACACTGCATGACATATAGAACATATACACTAGAGCAACAGATTGCATGGTAAAATTAGATAGCACAATTCACTAGAATTTGTGAAGGAAAGGCAGGAGCAGCACCCGCAATGGGTAAACCGAGCATGCATAACCGACATAGCTAGCAAATGGCAAGGTGCTTCTTCAAGATCTGCGGGTCGGCACGAATGGCAGCCATCAAGACCCCATCCACGCGTGTGGCCGCAATTTGCGCCGGTGGTCGGGCCATGTGAGATGTGGAAGCATGAGGAGGATGGGGGTCGGGTGTGGATTACCTGCCCGGATAGGCGAGGCCGAGCAGTGTGAAGGAGGGTTGCCGGCAAGGAGGCGACAATGCTGCAAGCAAGGAGTGAAGGTTTCAACTTGGAAAGGAAGGCGGAAAGAGGGGAAATGTGTCTTTTGGTAAGGGAAGGGGGCGGGGAGGTAGATATTTCTGCGGAAACCAAAAATTTGGAATCGCTTCAGCCAAAAAAGTGGCGCGCAAAGTGTCATCAAACACGGTCCCTTATTCAGACACAATCCGAAGATATTTTGTGCCGCATCTCACACGGTTGGTTATAATAAACTGTGTGGGATCTGCTTGATTTTTGGTCTTCATTTGAATTACATAATGGGGTCACAATGGCCATGGACGGTGTTTGAATTGCTAGACCTTTTATCTGGAGTGATCATAAAAGAATTGGAAATATTCAGGGTCCGTTTGGACATTTTTATGCATTAACTGAGTTTTCAATGCATTTTATATGCATAATTCAAATTTGAACTATATGCACATGCTCCAGTGCATACAAATTGGTTGAAAAATCAAATTTGTGTCCTTGGGTGCATGCTTAGGTCCCATGCAAGAAATGGGAATGAATTTCAAACACCGGGGCACCGCTGATTGCCGGCAAAACATTGCGATGCCTAGTTTTAAATTCTAGTAAATCCAAAACTCGTCTGAAATTCATGAAACTTGGCATGCTATCATGGAGCGGCATCAACATGCCGTGGTACAAATTTTGTCCCATATGGGACAGGTTTGGGTATATGCTTCTCACAAACCGAAGCTTCTCACAACAAGCATGATGGTTTTCGGTAGGGAACGTCCCACCTTTGGGGACGAAATGATATCCATTGCCTCTTATTCCTTTCATTTTTTTCTCGTGTCAACACAGAACAACAGGAGTGTGGTGTGAATTTTTGTGATTTTTCGGGGTTCGTTTGGACATTTTATGCATTAACTGAGTTTTCAATGCATTTTATGTGCATAATTCAAATTTGAACTACATGCACATGCTCTAGTGCATATAAATTGGTTAAAAAAAATCAAATCTGTGTCCTTGGGTGCATGCTTAGGTCCCATGCAAGAAATGGGAGTGCATTTCAAACACTGGGTCACCGTTGATTGCCGGCAAAGCATTGAGATGCCTGGTTTTTAAATTCTAGTAAATCCAAAACTCGTCTGAAATTCATGAAACTTGGCATGCTATCATGGAGCAGCATCAACATGTCGTGGTACAAATTTTGTCCCATATGGGGCAGGTTTGGGTATATGCTTCGCACAAACCGGAGCTTCTCACAACAAGCATGATGGTTTTCAGTAGGGAATGTCCCACCTTTGGGGACGAAACGATATCCATTGCCTCTTATTGCTTTCAATTTTTTTTCTCATGTCAACATAGAACAACAGGAGTGTTGTGTGATTTTTTTGTGATTTTTCGGGGTTCGTTTGGACATTTTTATGCATTAACTGAGTTTTCAATGCATTTTATGTGCATAATTCAAATTTGAACTATATGCACATGCTCCAGTGCATATAAATTAGTTGGAAAATCAAATCTGTGTCCTTGGGTGCATGCTTAGGTCCCATGCAAGAAATGAGCATGAATTTCAAACACCGGGGCACCGTTGATTGCCAGCAAAACATTGAGATGCTTGGTTGTTAAATTCTAGTAAATCCAAAACTTGTGTGAAATTCATGAAACTTGGCATGCTATCATGGAGCGGCATCAACATGCCGTGGTACACATTTTGTCCCATATGGGGTAGGTTTGGGTATACGCTTCTGATGACCCACAAGTATAGGGGATCTATCGTAGTCCTTTTGATAAGTAAGAGTGTCGAACCCAACGAGGAGTAGAAGGAAATGATAAGCAGTTTTCTGTAAGGTATTCTCTGCAAGCACTGAAATCGGTAACAGATAGTTTTGTGATAAGGTAATTTGTAACGGGTAACAAGTAATAAAAGTAAATAAGGTGTAGCAAGATGGCCCAATCCTTTTTGTAGCAAAGGACAAGCCTGGACGAACTCTTATATAAAGGAAAGCGCTCCCGAGGACACATGGGAATTATCGTCAAGCTAGTTTTCATCATGTTCATATGATTCGCATTTGGTACTTTGATAATTTGATATGTGGGTGGAACGGTGCTTGGGTACTGCCCTTCCTTGGACAAACATCCCACTTATGATTAACCCCTCTTGCAAGCATCCACAACTACAAAAGAAGTATTAAGGTAAACCTAACCATAACATGAAACATATGGATCCAAATCAGCCCCTTACGAAGCAACGCATAAACTAGGGTTTAAGCTTCTGTCACTCTAGCAACCCATCATCTACTTATTACTTCCCAATGCCTTCCTCTAGGCCCAAACAATGGTGAAGTGTCATGTAGTCGACGTTCACATGACACCACTAGAGGAAAGACAACATACATCTCATCAAAATATCGAACGAATACCAAATTCACATGACTAATTATAGCAAGACTTCTCCCATATCCTCAGGAACAAACGTAACTACTCACAAATCATATTCATGTTCATAATCAGAGGGGTATTAATATGCATAAAGGATCTGAACATATGATGTTCCACCGAATAAACTAACTAGCATCAACTACAAGGAGTAATCAACACTACTAGCAATCGACAGGTACCAATCTGAGGTTTTGAGACAAAGATCGGATACCAGAGATGAACTAGGGTTTGAGATGAGATGGTGCTGGTGAAGATGTTGATGGAGATTGACCCCCTCCTGATGAGAGGATCGATGATGATGACAGTGGTGATGATTTCCCCTTCACGGAGGGAAGTTTGCCCGGCAGAACAGCCCCGCCGGAGCCCTAGATTGGTTCCACCAAGGTTCCGCCTCGTGGCGGCGGAGTTTCGTCCCGTAAGCTTGCTGATGATTTTTTTCCTAGGCAAAAGACCTCATATAGCAGAAGATGGGCACCGGGGGCCTGCCAGGGGGCCCATGAGGCAGGGGGCGCACCCAGGGGGTAGGGCGCCCCCACCCTCGTGGATGGTGGGTGGCCCCCCTCTGGTACTTCCTTCGCCCAATATTTTTTATATGTTCTGAAACGTGCTCCCGTGAAGTTTCAGGACTTTTGGAGTTGTGCAGAATAGGTCTCTAATATTTGCTCCTTTTCTAGCCCAGAATTCCAGCTGTCGGCATTCCCCCTCTTCATGTAAACCTTGTAAAATAAGAGAGAATAGGCATAAGTATTGTGATATAATGTGTAGTAACAACCCATAATGCAATAAATATCGATATAAAAGCATGATGCAAAATGGACGTATCAACTCCCCCAAGCTTAGACCTCGCTTGTCCTCAAGCGGAAGCCGAAATCGAAAATATGTCCACATGTTTAGAGATAGAGGTGTCGATAAAATAAAATATGGACATGAGGGCATCATGATCATTCTTATAACAACAACATATATATATTGTCATATGATCTCTTTTGCTAAAGTAACAACTCATTCACAATTTCAGGTATGAATCATAAACTTCATTGAAAACTAACAAACTATAATCTCAGTCATTGAAGCAATTGCAATTTATCATAACATCGGAAACAGTCAATATAAGAGCTTTTCAGCAAGTCCACATACTCAACTATCATTTAGTCTTTCACAATTGCTAATACTCATGCAATATTTATGGGTATGAAGTTTTAATCGGACACAGAGAAAGATAGGGGCTTATAGTATTGCCTCCCAACCTTTTACCTCAAGGGTAATGTCAACAATAATAGTTCATGAAAACTCACATCCAATTAGCTATATATACCAGGATCTTTCCAACACATTGTGCTTGCCAAAGGATAAAATGTAAAAAGGAAAGGTGAAGATCACCATGACTCTTGTATGAAGTATAAGACAAGAATAAAAGATAGGCCCTTCGTAGAGGGAACGTCACTTTATATTGCCACTTGTGATATGGACCTTTATTATGCAGTCCATCGCTTTTATTTCTTCCACATCGCAAGATCGTATAAAGCTTATTTTCTCCGCACTAATAAATCATACATATTTAGAGAGCAATTTTTATTTCTTGCAACAATGACAACTTACTTGAAGGATCTTACTCAATCCATAGGTAGATATGGTGGACTCTCATGGCAAAACTGGGTTTAAGGATATTTGGGAGCACAAGTAGTATCTCTACTTGGTGCAAAGAATTTGGTTAGCATGAGAGGGAAAGACATGCTCAACATGTTGGATGATCCATGACAATATAATTTATTTCGGATGTAAGAAAACATAACCCATTACATTGTCTTCCTTGTCCAACATCAACTCTTTAGCATGTCATATTTTAATGAGTGCTCACAATCATAAAAGATGTCCAAGATATTATATTTATATGTGAAAACCTCTCTTTCTTTATTACTTCCTATTAATTGCAACGATGACCAAAACTATGTTTGTCAACTCTCAACAACTTTTATTCATCATAGTTTTTATATGTGAAGTCATTACCCTCCATAAGATCCATATGATATCTTTAATCATTTTTATTCTTTCTCTTCTGTTTTATTTCTATTCCCTCCAGATCATAGCAAGATGGCAAAGCCCTTGACTCAACACTAATCTTTATTATATAGCTCCCGGACTCGATTACATAGAAGGATCATAAAGCAAAACTAAAAACTAGATCATACTAAAACTTTATTCTACTAGATCAAGATATTACCAAAAGGATCGAACTAAGAAAAACGGTAAAGATAAAAAGGTGTGATGGTGATGCAATACCGGGGCACTCCCCCAAGCTTGGCAGTTGCCAAGGGGAGTGCCCATACCCATGTGTTTATGTCTCCTTCCTCGGAGGTGGTGGTGATGGAGTTGTTGATGATGTAGGCTTGTCGTCCATCTTCCAAGGCATAGGCTCACCATCATAGAAGGATGATCGAGTCTCTGGGATCCTCACATCCGCAGCCAAACTCATCCTCTTGAATCTATATTCATACTCACAGTTTTGGTTTTGTAGGTCATAGATTTGGGCTTGGAGATGCTCGATTTTCTCGTGAAGCTTGAGATGGTCTCCCCGATGTTCCTGGCATCTTGCTTGGTGTTGTTGATGAACTCCGTGATCATTATGTGGTTGGCATCGAGTCCACGCTCCACCATCTCCTAGCACTTGAAAACTTGTTGCTCCATTGCCTCGAGTCTTGTCTCCATGCTTCCGGTCCTCCTTGGTCCCTCAACATCACAGATGTGCAGCAACCCCTCACGCATCTCAATGGTTTGAGGGTGTTGTAGAACCTCCGCGAGGTAGGGGTTGATGACCTTCTCGAAGAACTTGTCCTTGGGGGCAGTTGGAGACGTCATGGCGATCTAGATTTGTCCGAAAAATAGCTCGAAACAAAGACAGAAGATATTTGCGTGATACGGTGGTCAAAACCTTCGGGAGATTATATAATGAATTTTACCGACCAAAAGAAGTATCGTGCAAGAAAACGGAGTCCGGAGAGCGCACGAGGTGCCCACGAGGCAGGGGGCACGCCCAGGGGGGGTAGGGCGCGCCCTCCACCCTCGTGCAAGCCTCATGTCCTTCCCGGACTGCTTCTTATTTTCCTATTTTCTTAAATATTCCAAAACAGAGAAAATTGCTATTAGAACTGTTTTGGAGTTGGTTTACTTACCGTACCACATACCTATTCCTTTTCGGAGTCTGGAACGTTCTAGAAAGTATCCCTTATGTATTCCTCAGGGGTTACGGTTTCAACAACATTAGTTTCAACATTTATAGGATTACCTGAGATATAATGTTTGATTCTTTGACCATTCACCACCCTCAGATTTGTGCCTTCGAAGTTGTTGATTTCTATGGCACCGGAACGATAGACCTCCTCGATGACGTAAGGACCTTCCCATTTAGAGAGGAGTTTTCCTACAAAAAATCTTAAACAAGAGTTGTATAGCAAAATATAATCACCTACATTAAACTCACGCTTTTGTATCCTTTTTTCATGACATCTTTTAACTTTTTCTTTAAACAATTTGGCATTCTCATAAGCCCGGGTTCTCCATTTATCAAGTGAGCTAATGTCAAAAAGTCTCTTCTCAACGGCAAGTTTGAAATCATAATTGAGTTCTTTAATGGCCCAATATGCCTTATGTTCTAGTTCGAGAAGTAAGTGACATGCTTTTCCATAAACCATTTAATATGGGGACATACCCGTAGGGTTTTTATATGCAGTTCTATAAGCCCATAATGCATCATCAAGTTTCTTGGACCAATTCTTTCTAGATCTATTAATAGTCTTTTGCAAAATTAATTTAAGCTCTCTATTACTCAGTTCTACTTGACCGCTAGACTGGGGATGATATGGAGATGCAATTCTATGATTAACATCATACTTAGCAAGCATCTTACGAAAAGCACCATGAATAAAATGTGAACCACCATCAGTCATTAGGTATCTAGGGACTCCAAACCTCAGAAAAATAACTTCTTTAAGCATCTTAATAGAGGTGTTATGATCAACACTACTAGTTGGAATAGCTTCTACCCACTTAGTAACGTAATCAACAGCAACTAAAATATGTGTATACCCATTAGAGGAAGGAAACGGTCCCATATAATCAAAGCCCCAAACATCAAATGGTTCAATAACAAGTGAATAATTCATAGGCATTTCTTAACGTCTGCTAATATTTCCAATTCTTTGGCATTAATTGATACGTCTCCAACGTTTCTATAATTTTTGATTGCTCCATGCTATATTATCTACTATTTTGGACTATATTGGGCTTTATTTTCCACTTTTATATTATTTTTGGGACTAACCTATTAACCGGAGGCCCAGCCCAGAATTGCTGTTTTTTTGCCTATTTCAGTGTTTCGAAGAAACAAAATATCAAATGGAGTCCAAACGGAATAAAACCTTCGGGAACGTGATTTTCTCACCGAACGTGATCCAGGAGACTTGGATCCTACTCCAAGGAGTCAAAGAGGCGGTCACGAGTGTGGGGGCGTGCCCACCCCCCTAGGGCGCGCCCCCTGCCTCGTTGGCCCCTCGGTGCTCCACCGACGTACTCCTTCCTCCTATATATACCTACGTACCCCCAAACGATCGCTAGGGGAGCCAAAAACCTAATTCCACCGTCGCAACTTTCTGTATCCACGAGATCCCATCTTGGGGCCTGTTCCGGAGCTCCGCTGGAGGGGGCATCGATCACGGAGGGCTTCTACATCATCATCGAAGCCTCTCCGATGAAGTGTGAGTAGTTTACTTCAGACCTACGGGTCCATAGCAAGTAGCTAGATGGCTTCTTCTCTCTTTTTGGATCTCAATACAAAGTTCTCCCCTCTCTCATGGAGATCTATTCGATGTAATCTTCCTTTTGCGGTGTGTTTGTTGAGACCGATGAATTGTGGGTTTATGATCAAGTCTATCTATGAATAATATTTAAATCTTCTCTAAATTCTTTTATGTATGGTTAGTTATCTTTGCAAGTCTCTTCGAATTATCAGTTTGGTTTGGCCTACTAGATTGGTTTTTCTTGCCATGGGAGAAGTGCTTAGCTTTGGGTTCGATCTTGCGGTGTCCTTTTCCAGTGACAGAAGGGGCAGCAAGGCACGTATTGCATCTTTGCCATCGAGGATAACAAGATGGGGTTTATTTCATATTGCATGAATTTATCTCTCTACATCATGTCATCTTGCTTAAAGCGTTACTCTGTTTTTAACTTAATACTCTAGATGCAGCTGGATAGCGGTCGATGAGTGGAGTAATAGTAGTAGATGCAGAATCGTTTCGGTCTACTTGTCACGGAAGTGATGCCTATATACATGATCATGCCTAGATATTCTCATAACTATGCTCAATTCTGTCAATTGCTCAACAGTAATTTGTTCACCCACCGTAGAATACTTATGCTCTTGAGAGAAGCCACTAGTGAAACCTATGGCCCCCAGGTCTATTCTCATCATATCAATCTCCATCACTTTAATCTTGCTTTGCTTTTTGACTTTGCCTTTTACTTTCACTTTGCATCTCTATACCAAAAATACCAAAGATATTATATCTATCAGATCTCACTCTCGTAAGTGATCGTGAAGGGATTGACAACCCCTAATTGCGTTGGTTGCGAGTAGCTATCGTTTTGTGCAGGTACGAGGGACTTGAGCGTGGCCTGTTACTGGATTGATACCTTGGTTCTCAAAAACTGAGGGAAATACTTATGCTACTCTGCTGCATCATCCTTTCCTCTTCGGGGAAATCCAACGCAAGCTCAAGAGGTAGCAAGAAGAATTTCTGGCGCCGTTGCCGGGGAGTCTACGCAAAAAGTCAACATACCAAGTACCCATCACAATCCCTATCTCTCGCATTACATTATTTGCCATTTGCCTCTCGTTTAACTCTCCCCCACTTCACCCTTGCCGTTTTATTCGCCCTCTCTTTCCCAATCTCCTTCTCCTTCTCCGTCTCTCTTTTCCGTTTGCCCTTTTGTTTGCCCGTGTGTTGGATTGCTTGTTTGTCGCGATGGCTCAAGATACTACCAAATTGTGTGACTTCACCAATACCAATAATAATGATTTCCTTAGCACTCCGATTGCTCCTCTTGCCAATACTGAATCTTGTGAAATCAATACTGCTTTGTTGAATCTTGTTATGAAAGATCAATTCTCCGGCCTTCCTAGTGAAGATGCCGCTACTCATCTAAATAGCTTCGTTGATTTATGTGATATGCAAAATAAAAAAGATGTCGATAATGATGTCATTAAATTGAAGCTATTTCCTTTTTCGCTTAGAGATCGTGCTAAAGCTTGGTTTTCGTCTTTGCCTAAAAATAGTATTGATTCTTGGAACAAGTGCAAAGATGCTTTTATCTCTAAGTATTTCCCTCCCGCTAAGATCATCTCTCTTAGAAACGATATTATGAATTTTAAGCAACTTGATCATGAATATGTTGCACAAGCTTGGGAGAGAATGAAATTAATGATACGTAATTGCCCTACTCATGGTTTGAATTTGTGGATGATTATACAAAAATTTTATGCCGGATTGAATTTTGCTTCTAGAAATCTTTTAGATTCAGCCGCAGGAGGTACTTTGATGGAAATCACTTTAGGAGATGCTACTAAAATCCTAGATAATATTATGGTTAATTATTCTCAATAGCATACTGAAAGATCTTCTAATAAAAAAGTGCATGCGATAGAAGAAATCAATGTGTTGAGTGGAAAGATGGATGAACTTATGAAATTATTTGCTGCTAAGAGTGTTTCTTCTGATCCTAATGATATGCCTTTGTCTACTTTGATTGAGAATGACAATGAATCTATGGATGTGAATTTTGTTGGTAGGAATAATTTTGGTAACAACGCTTGTAGAGGGAATTTTATTCCTAGGCCATATCCTAGTAATCCTTCTAATAATTATGGGAATTCCTACAACAACTCTTATGGAAATTATAATAAGATTCCCTCTGAATTTGAGAATAGTGTTAAAGAGTTTATGAATTCACAAAAGAATTTTAATGCTTTGCTTGAAGAGAAATTGCTTAAAGTTGATGATTTGGCTAGGAACGTTGATAGAATTTCCCTTGAGGTTGATTCTTTAAAGCTTAGATCTATTCCTCCTAAGCATGATATCAATGAGTCTCTCAAAGCCATGAAAATTTCCATTGATGAGTGCAAGGAAAGAACCGCTAGGATGCGTGCTTCCAAAGATGCCTTTATTAAAGCGTGTTCTTCCAATTCCTATGAAAATCAAGATGAAGATCCAAAAGTTATTGATGTGTCTCCTATCAAATCTTTGTTTTTCAATATGAATCTTGATGAAACTGAATATAATCTTCCTTTACCTAGAAGGCATTCTAAAAATTCGGAGTATTTAGATCTTTATGATGAAATTGATGAAAGTGGGATTGAAAGAAATAAAAATCTAGATGTTGCTAAACCCACTATATTGGATTTCAAGGAATTTAATTATGAAAGTTGCTCTTTAATTGATTGTATTTCCTTGTTGCAATCCGTGCTAAATTCTCCACATGCTTATAGTCAAAAGAAAGCCTTCACCGAACATATTGTTGATGCCTTGATGCAATCTTATGAAGAAAAACTTGAGTTGAAAGTTTCTATCCCTAGAAAACTCTATGATGAGTGGGAACCAACAATTAAAATTAAAATTAAAGATCATGTGTTTTATGCTTTGTGTGATTTGGGAGCTAGTGTCTCCACTATCCCCAAAACTTTGTGTGATTTGCTAGATTTCCGCGATTTTGATGATTGCTCTCTAAACTTGCATCTTGCAGATTCTACTATTAAGAAACCTATGGGAAGGATTAATGACGTTCTTATTGTTGCAAATAGGAATTATGTGCCCGTAGATTTCATTGTTCTTGATATAGATTGCAATCCTTCTTGCCCTATTATTCTTGGTAGACCTTTCCTTAGAATGGTTGGTGCGATTATTGATATGAAGGAAGGGAATATTAGATTTCAATTTCCATTAAAAAGGGCATGGAACACTTTACAAGAAAGAAAATAAAATTTCCATATGAAACTATCATGAGATCCACTTATGGATTGCCTACCAAAGATGGCAATACCTAGATCTATCCTCGCTTTTATGCCAAGCTAGGGGCGTTAAACGATAGCGTTTGTTGGGAGGCAACCCAATTTTATTTTTATTATTTGCCTTTTGCCCCTGTTTAGTAATAAATAAATTATCTAGACTCTGTTTTTGTTGTGTTTTTTGTGTTTAATTAGTGTTTGTGCCAAGTAGAACCGTTGGGAAGACTTGGGGAAAGTCTTGTTGAACTTGCTGTAAAAAACAGAAACTTTAGCGCTCACGAGAACTGCTGTCATTTATATTTGAAAAGTGATATTTAGTTAATTATTTTTTCATATGATTAATATATAAATTCCTCACGTCCATCAATTTATTTTAGAATTTTTGGGGTTCCAGATCTTGCGTTAGCTACAGATTACTACAGACTGTTCTGTTTTTGAAAGATTCTGGTTTTCGTGTGTTGTTTGCTTATTTTGATGAATCTATAGCTAGTAAAATAGTTTATAATCCATAGAGAAGTTGGAATACAGTAGGTTTAACACCAATATAAATAAAGAATTAGTTAATTACAGTACCTTGAAGTGGTCTTTTGTTTTCTTTCGCTAACGGGGCTCACGAGTTTTCTACCTTAAGTTTTGTGTTGTGAAGTTTTCAAGTTTTGGGTAAGGATTTGATGGATTATGGAACAAGGAGTGGCAAGAGACTAAGCTTGGGGATGCCCATGGCACCCCCAAGATAATCTAAGGACACCTAAAAGCCAAAGCTTGGGGATGCCCCGGAAGGCATCCCCTCTTTCGTCCACTTCTATCGGTAACTTTACTTGGAGCTATATTTTTATTCACCACATGATATGTGTTTTGCTTGGAGCGTCTTGTATTATTTGTGTCTTTGTTTGTTAGTGTGCCACAATCATCCTTGCTGTAAACACCTTTTGAGAGAGCCATACATGAATTATAATTTGATAGAATACTCTATGTGCTTCACTTATATCTTTTGAGCGTTATAATTTTGCTCTATGTGCTTCACTTATATCTTTTTGAGCTAAGTAGTTTTGATCTATGTGCTTCAGTTATATATTTTTGAGCTAAGTAGTTTTGCTCTATGTGCTTCACTTATATCTTTTGAGCGTTATAATTTTGCTCTATGTGCTTCACTTAGATCTTTTAGAGCACGGTAGTGGATTTGTTTTATAGAAACTATTGATCTCTCATGCTTCACTTAAATTATTTTGAGAGTCTTAATAGCATGGTTATTTGCTTAATAATAACATGCTTGGTATTCAAGATTTGTGAAACTTTCTTTTGAGTGTGTTGAATACTATGAGAAGTTTGATACTTGATAATTGTTTTGAGATATGGAGATGGTGATATTAAAGTCATGTTAGTTGAGTAGTTGTGAATTTGAGAAATACTTGCGTTGAAGCTTGTGATTCCCGTAGCATGCACGTATGGTTAACCGTTATGTGATGAAGTCGGAGCATGATTTATTTATTGATTGTCTTCCTTATGAGTGGCGGTCGGGGATGAGCGATGGTCTTTTCCTACCAATCTATCCCCCTAGGAGCATGCGCGTAATACTTTGCTTTGACAACTTCTAGATTTTTGCAATAAGTATATGAGTTCTTTATGACTAATGTTGAGTCCATGGATTATATGCACTTTTTCCCATCCTTCCACCATTTCTAGCCTCTCTAATACCGCGCACCTTTCGCCGGTATCATACACCCACCATATACCTTCCTCAAAATAGCCACCATACCTACCTATTATGGCATTTCCATAGCCATTCCGAGATATATTGCCATGCAACTTTCCACCATCCAGTTTATCATGACACATTCATCATTGTCATATTGCTAGCATGATCATGTAGTTGACATCGTATTTGTGGCAAAGCCACCGTTCATAATTCTTTCATACATGTCACTCTTGATTCATTGCATATCCCGGTACACCGCCGGAGGCATTCATATAGAGTCATATTTTGTTCTTAGTATCGAGTTGTAAGAAAAATAAAAGTGTGATGATCATCATTTTTAGAGCATTGTCCCAAGTGAGGAAAGAATGATGGAGACTATGATTCCCCCACAAGTCGGGATGAGACTCCGGACGAAAAATAAATAAAAGAGGCCATAAAAAAGAGAAAAGGCCCAAATAAAAAAAATAAAAAAATTGAGAGAAAAAGAGAGAAGGGACAATGTTACTATCCTTTTACCACACTTGTGCTTCAAAGTAGCATCATGATCTTCATAGTAGAGAGTCTCTCATGTTATCACTTTCATATACTAGTGGGAATCTTTCATTATAGAACTTGGCTTGTATATTACAATGATGGGCTTCCTCAAATTGCCATAGGTCTTCATGAGCGAGCAAGTTGGATGCACACCCACTTAGTTTCTTTTTGAGCTTTCATATACTTATAGCTCTAGTGCATCCGTTGCATGGCAATCCCTACCCACTCACATTGATATCTATTGATGGGCATCTCCATAGCCCGTTGATACGCCTAGTTGATGTGAGACTATCTTCCCCTCTTTTTGTCTTCTCCACAACCATCATTCTATTCCACATATAGTGCTATATCCATGGCTCACGCTCATGTATTGCGTGAAGATTGAAAAAGTTTTGAAAAAGTTAGAGTATGAAACAATTGATTGGCTTGTCATCGGGGTTGTGCATGATTTAAATATTTTGTGTGGCGAAGATAGAGCATAGCCAGACTATATGATTTTGTAGGGATAACTTTCTTTAGCCATGTTATTTTGAGAACACATAATTGCTTTCTTAGTATGCTTGAAGTATTATTATTTTTATGTCAATATAAACTTTTGTCTTGAATCTTTCGAATCTGAATATTCATATCACAATTAAGAAGATTTGCATTGAAATTATGCCAAGTAGCACTCCGCATCAAAAAATCTCTTTTTATCATTTACCTACTCGAGGACGAGCAGGAATTAAGCTTGGGGATGCCTGATACGTCCCCAATGTATCTATAATTTTTTGATTGCTCCATGCTATATTATCTACTGTTTTGGACTATATTGGGCTTTATTTTCCACTTTTATATTATTTTTGGGACTAACCTATTAACCGGAGGCCCAGCCCAGAATTGCTGTTTTTTTGCCTATTTCAGTGTTTCGGAGAAACAGAATATCAAACGGAGTCCAAATGGAACAAAACCTTTGGGAACGTGATTTTCTCACCGAACGTGATCCAGGAGACTTGGACCCTACTCCAAGGAGTCAAAGAGGCGGTCACGAGGGTGGGGGGCGCGCCCCCTGCCTTGTGGGCCCCTCGGTGCTCCATCGACATACTCCTTCCTCCTATATATACCTACGTACCCCCAAAAGATCGCCAGGGGAGCCAAAAACCTAATTCCACTATCGCAACTTTCTATATCCATGAGATCCCATCCTGGGGCCTGTTCCGGAGCTTCGCCGGAGGGGGCATCGATCACGGAGGGCTTCTACATCATCATCTAAGCCTCT
This sequence comes from Triticum dicoccoides, assembly GCF_002162155.2. Lineage (NCBI taxonomy): Eukaryota > Viridiplantae > Streptophyta > Magnoliopsida > Poales > Poaceae > Triticum > Triticum dicoccoides. The sequence goes on from NC_041388.1 coordinate 114,408,099, forward strand.
CCGATGAAGTGTGAGTAGTTTACTTCAGACCTACGGGTCCATAGCTAGTAGCTAGATGGCTTCTTCTCTCTTTTTGGATCTCATACAAAGTTCTCCCCCTCTCTCGTAGAGATCTATTCGATGTAATCTTCTTTTTGCGGTGTGTTTGTTGAGACCGATGAATTGTGGGTTTATTACCAAGTCTATCTATGAATAATATTTGAATCTTCTTTGAATTCTTTTATGTATGATTAGTTATCTTTGTAAGTCTCTTTGAATTATCAGTTTGGTTTGGCCTACTAGATTGATTTTTCTTGCCATGGGAGAAGTGCTTAGCTTTGGGTTCGATCTTGCGGTGTCCTTTCCCAGTGATAGAAGGGGCAGCAAGGCACGTATTGCATCGTTGCCATCAAGGATAACAAGATGGGGTTTATTTCATATTGCATGAATTTATCTCTCTACATCATGTCATCTTACTTAAAGCGTTACTCTGTTTTTAACTTAATACTCTAGATGCATGCTGGATAGCGGTCGATGAGTGGAGTAATAGTAGTAGATACAGAATCGTTTCGGTCTACTTGTCACGGATGTGATGCCTATATACATGATCATGCCTAGATATTCTCATAACTATGCTCAATTCTGTCAATTGCTCAACAGTAATTTGTTCACCCACCGTAGAATACTTATGCTCTTGAGAGAAGCCACTAGTGAAACCTATGGCCCCCGGGTCTATTCTCATCATATCAATCTCCATCACTTTAATCTTGCTTTGCTTTTTTTACTTTGCCTTTTACTTTTCACTTTGCATCTCTATACCAAAAATACCAAAAATATTATATCTATCAGATCTCACTCTCGTAAGTGACCGTGAAGGGATTGACAACCCCTAATCACATTGGTTGCGAGTAGCTATCGTTTTGTGCAGGTACGAGGGACTTGAGCGTGGCCTCCTACTGGATTGATACCTTGGTTCTCAAAAACTGAGGGAAATACTTACGCTACTCTACTGCATCATCCTTTCCTCTTCGGGGAAATCCAACGCAAGCTCAAGAGGTAGCATTCATCACAAGGCAAGACAAACTTACGGGCATCTTTGAAGAGGGTAGGCCAATAAAAACCGGATTGCAATAGCTTATGTGCAGTTTTGTCTCGAGCATGGTGTCCTCCATAAGCCTCAGAATGACACTTGGGTAGGATATGTTCCTGTTCATGCTCAGGTACACATCGTCTAATAACACCATCTACTCCTTCTTTATAAAGATGTGGGTCATTCCAGAATTAATGTATTAAATCATAGAGAAACTTTTTCTTTTGTTGGTATGTGAAACTAGGTGGTATAAATTTAGCAACAATGTAATTAGCATAATCAGCATACCATGGAGCAGTACGAGAAGCATTTATGACAACTAATTGGTCATCAGGAAAGCTATCATCAATAGGTAGTGGGTCATCAAGAACATTCTCTAACCTAGACAAGTTGTCTGCAACGGGATTCTCAGCTCCCTTTTTATCAATAATATGCAAATCAAATTCTTGTAGCAAGAGAACCCATCTAATAAGCCTAGGTTTAGCATTCTTTCTTTTCCATAAGATATTTAATAGCAACATGATCAATGTGAACAGTTACTTTAGAATCAACAATATAAGGTCTGAACTTATCACAAGCAAACACAACTGCTAAAAATTCTTTTTCAGTAGTAGCATAATTTCTTTGGGCACTGTCCAGAGTCTTACTATCATATTGGATAACATTTGATTTCTTATTAACTCTTTTTCCTAGAACAGCCCCTTTAGCATAATCACTAGCGTCACACATAATTTCAAAGGGTAAATTCCAATCAGGTGGCTGAACAATAGGTGTAGAAATCAAGGATTTCTTAAGTATTTCAAATGCTTCTACAAAATCATCATCAAAGACAAATGGAACATCTTTTTGTAAGAGATTAGTCAGGGGCCTAGAAATTTTAGAGAAGTCCTTAATGAACCTTCTATAAAAACAGGCATGACCAAGAAAACTGCTTATACCTTTAATGTCCTTAGGATACGACATCTTTTCAATATCATCAACCTTGGCTTTATCAACTTCAATACCACTTTCAGAAATTTTATGCCCCAAGACAATACCTTCATTAACCATAAAGTGGCACTTCTCCCAATTCAAGACAAGATTAGTTTCTTCACATCTCTACAAAACTCGATCAAGGTTGCTTAAGCAATCATCAAAAGAAGTTCCATATACGGAGAAATCATCCATGAAAACCTCAAAAATATTTTCACAAAAGTCAGAGAACATAGCAATCATACATCTTTGAAAGGTAGCAGGTGCATTGCATAAACCAAAAGGCATACATCTATAAGAAAATGTACCGAAAGGGCAAGTAAAAGTTGTCTTTTCTTGATCCTCTTTTGACACAGGTATTTGAGAGAAACCAGAATAACCATCTAGAAAGCAAAAATGTGTATGTTTGGATAATCTTTCTAGCATTTGATCAATAAAAGGTAATGGGTAATGATCCTTTTTAGTAGCTTTATTCAATATGCGGAAATCAATTACCATTCTATAACCTGTAACAATTCTTTGTGGGATCAATTCATCTTTATCATTAGGAACAACAGTAATACCTCCCTTCTTAGGGACACAATGGACAGGACTCATCCACTGACTATCAGCAACGTGATAAATTATACCTGCCTCCAGAAGCTTTAGTATTTCTTTTCTTACCACTTCTTTCATCTTAGGATTTAACCGTCGTTGGTGATCAACGACCGGTTTCGCGTCTTTATCCAATTTTATTTTGTGCTGGCATAGAGTGGGACTAATGCCCTTAAGATCATCAAGAGTATATCCAATAGAAGCACGGTGCTTCTTTAGAGTTTTCAATAATTTCTTTTCTTCATGCTCTGAAAGGTTAGCACTAATAATAACAGGATATATCTTTTTCTCATCAAGATAAGCATATTTAAGAGTATCAGGTAAAGGTTTAAGCTCAAACACGGGATCACCCTTGGGTGGAGGAGGATCCCCTAGGATTTCAACAGGCAAGTTGTGTTTCAAAATAGGTCCCTGTTTAAAGAATACTTCATCTATTTCCCTTCTTTCATTCATAAACATATCATTTTCATGGTCGAGAAAATATTGTTATAAAGGATCATTAGGAGGCACGACAATAGAAGCAAGACCAATAATTTCATCTTTACTAGGCAATTCTTTATCATGGGGTTGTCTACAAAATTTAGCAAAATTAAACTCATGAGACATATCCCCCAAACCAATAGTAACAACAACCTTTTTGCAATCTATCCTAGCATTAACAATATTCAAGAAGGGTCTACCAAATATAATGGGACAAAAGTTATCTTGTGGGGAACCAAGAACAAGACAATCAATAGGATATTTAACTTTCCCACACAAGACTTCAACATCTTAATTGTAACATCAATTTCCTCTATCTCAGCAGGTGCAATATCATGCATAATTTCTTTATATAAGGAATGAGGTATTGCACTTGCACCAGCACTCATATCACATAAGCCATGATAGCAATGATCTCCTATTTTAATAGAAATAATAGGCATGCCTACAACAGGTCTATGTTTGTTTTTAGTGTCAGGTCTAGCAATTCTAGCAGCTTCATCACAAAAGTAAATAATATGCCCATCAATATTATTGGCCAAGAGATCTTTAACCATAGCAATACTAGGTTCAATTTTAATTTGCTCAGAGGGTGTAGATATTCTAGTATTACTCTTACGAACCACAGTTGAAGCTTTAGCATGATCCTTTATTCTAACAGGGAAAGGGGGTTTCTTAATATAAGCAGTAGGAACAACATAATCATTATACGTGATAGTCTTTTCTTCAACTTTAATAGGTGCAACTACTTTTACTTCAATGGGATGATTATATTTAAACCACTTCTCCTTAGGGAGATCAACATGAGTAGCAAAGGATTCACAGAAAGAAGCTACTATCTTAGAGTCAAGTCCATATTTAGTGCTAAATTCACGGAAAACATCGGTATCCATAAAGGATTTAACACAATCAAACTTAGGTGTTATACCTGACTCCTTACCTTTGTCAAGATCCCAATCTTCAGAGTTGCGTTTAATTCTTTCCAATAAATCCCATTTGAATTCAATAGTCTTCATCATAAAAGAGCCAGTACAAGAAGTATCGAGCATGGAGCGATTATCGAGAGAAAGCCGAGCATAATTTTTTTGAATAATAATTTCTCTTGAGAGTTCATGATTGGGGCATGAATATAACATTGACTTAAGCCTCCCCCAAGCTTGAGCAATGCTTTCTCCTTCGCGAGGCCAAAAATTATATATATAATTACGATCACGATGAACAAGATGCATAGGATAAAACTTCTGATGAAATTTCAATCGGTTGTAGTTCCATGATCCCATATCATCACATAGCCTAAACCATGTCAATGCCTTTACCTTCAAAGATAAAGGGAAGACCTTCTTGTTGATAACATTCTCGGGCATACCTGCATGCTTAAATAATCCACAAACTTTATCCACATAGATTAGGTGCAAATCAGGATGCAATGTTCCATCTCCTGTAAAAGGATTAGCTAGCAGTTTCTCTGTCATACCTGAAGGAATTTCAAAGTAAACATTTTCAGTAGGTTTAGTAGGTTGAGGAGCAACTCTTTGCTCTACTGGTCGGGGTGAAGATACCCCGAACAAGCCCCTCAAAGGATTATGTTCCATAGTAACAAGTGACAGTAAATTTCAGCACACTATATAAATTTTTCCTTACCAAATTCCACATACCAAAGGCGCTTCACTCCCCGGCAACGGCGCCAGAAAAGAGTCTTGATGACCCACAAGTATAGGGGATCTATCATAGTCCTTTCGATAAGTAAGAGTGTCAAACCCAACGAGGAGCAGAAGGAAATGATAAGCAGTTTTCAGTAAGGTATTCTTTGCAAGCACTGAAATTATCGGTAACAGATAGTTTTGTGATAAGGTAATTTGTAACGGCTAACAAGTAATAAAAGTAAATAAGATGCATCAAGATGGCCCAATCTTTTTTGTAGCAAAGGACAAGCCTGGACAAACTCTTATATAAAGGAAAGCGCTCCCGAGCACACATGGGAATTATCACCAAGCTAGTTTTCATCACGTTCATATGATTCGCATTCGATACTTTGATAATTTGATATGTGGGTGGACCGGTGCTTGGGTATTGCCCTTCCTTGTACAAGCATCCCACTTATGATTAACCCCTCTTGCAAGCATCCGCAACTACAAAATAAGTATTAAGGTAAACCTAACCATAGCCTGAAACATATGGATCCAAATCAGCCCCTTACGAAGCAACGCATAAACTAGGGTTTAAGCTTATGTCACTCTAGCAACCCATCATCTACTTATTACTTCCCAATGCCTTCCTCTAGGCCCAAACAATGGGGAAGTGTCATATAGTCGACATTCACATGACACCACTAGAGGAAAGACAACATACATCTCATCAAAATATCAAACGAATACCAAATTCACATGACTACTTATAGCAAGACTTCTCGCATGTCCCCAGGAACAAACGTAACTACTCACAAATCATATTCATGTTCATAATCAGAGGGGTATTAATATGCATAAAGGATCTGAACATATGATCTTCCACCGAATAAACCAACTAGCATCAACTACAAGGAGTAATCAACACTACTAGCAACCCACAGGCACCAATCTGAGGTTTTGAGACAAAGATTGGATACAAGAGATGAACAAGGGTTTGAGATGAGATGGTGCTGGTGAAGATGTTGATGGAGATTGACCCCCTCCTGATGAGAGGATCGATGATGATGACGGTGGTGATGATTTCCCCCTCCCGGAGGGAAGTTTCCCCGGCAGAACAGCCCCGCCGGAGCCCTAGATTGGTTCCTCCAAGGTTCCGCCTCGTGGCGGTGGAGTTTCGTCCCGTAAGCTTGCTTATGATTTTTTTCCAGGGCAAAAGACCTCATATAGCGGAATATGGGCACCAGAGGCCTGCCAGGGGGCTTACGAGGCAGGGGGCGCGCCTAGGGGGTAGGGCGCGCCCCCCACCCTCATGGATGGTCGGTGGCCCTCCTCTGGTACTTCCTTCGCCCAATTTTTTTATATATTCTTAAAGGTGCTCCCGTGAAGTTTCAGTACTTTTGGAGTTGTGAAGAATAGGTCTGTAATATTTGCTCCTTTTCCAGCCCATAATTCCAGCTGCCAGCATTCCCCCTCTTCATGTAAACCTTGTAAAATAAGATAGAATAGGCGTAAGTATTGTGATATAATGTGTAATAACATCCCATAATGCAATAAATATCGATATAAAAGCATGATGCAAAATGGACGTATCAGCTTCTCACAAACCGGGGCTTCTCACAAACCGGAGCTTCTCACAACAAGCATGATGGTTTTCGGTAGGGAACGTCCCACCTTTGGGGACGAAATGATATCCCTTGCCACTTATTGCTTTAAACTTTTTTTCTCGTGTCAACATAGAACAACAAGAGTGTTGTGTGAATTATTGTGATTTTCCAGGGTTCGTTTGGACATTTTTATGCATTAACTGAGTTTTCAATGCATTTTATGTGCATAATTCAAATCTAAACTACATGCACATGCTCTAGTGCATATAAATTGGTTGAAAAATCAAATATGTGTCCTTGGGTGCATGCTTAGGTCCCATGCAAGAAATGGGCATGGTTTCAAACACCAGGGCACAGTTGATTGCCGGCAAAACATTGAGATACATGGTTTTTAAATTCTAGTATATCCAAAACTCGTCTGAAATTCATGAAACTTGGCATCCTATCATGGAGCGGCATCAACATGCCGTGGTACAAATTTTGTCCCATATGGGCAGGTTTGGGTATATGCTTCTCACAAACCGGAGCTTCTCACAACAAGCATGATGGTTTTCGGCAGGGAACGTCCCACCTTTGGGGACGAAACGGTATCCATTGCCTCTTATTGCTTTCAATTTTTTTTCTCGTGTCAACATAGAACACCAGGAGTGTTATGTGAATTTTTGTGATTTTTCGGGGTTCGTTTGGATATTTTTATGCATTAACTGAGTTTTCAATGCATTTTGTGTGCATAATTCAAATTTGAACTACATGCACATACTCTAGTGCATATAAATTGGTTGAAAAATCAAATCTGTGTCTTTGGGTGCATGCTTAGGTCCCATGCAAGAAATGGGCATGAATTTCAAACATCGGGGCACCGTTGATTGCCGGCAAAACATTGAGATGCATGGTTTTTAAATTCTAGTAAATCCAAAACTCGTCTAAAATTCATGAAACTTGGCATGCTATCATGGAGCAGCATCAACATGCCGTGGTACAAATTTTGTCCCATATGGGGCAGGTTTGGGTATATGCTTCTCACAAACCGGAGCTTCTCACAACAAGCATGATGGTTTTTGGTATGGAACGTCCCATCTTTGGGGACGAAACGATACCCATTGCCTCTTATTGCTTTCAAATTTGTTTCTCGTGTCAACATAGAACAATAGGTGTGTTGTGTGAATTTTTGTGATTTTTCAGGGTTCGTTTGGACATTTTTATGCATTAACTGAGTTTTCAATGCATTTTATGTCCATAATTCAAATTTGAACTACATGCACATGCTCTAGTGCATATAAATTGGTTGAAAAATCAAATCTGTGTCCTTGGGTGCATGCTTAGGTCCCATGCAAGAAATGGGCATGAATCTCAAACACCGGGGCACCATTGATTGCCGGCAAAACATTGAGATGCTTGGTTTTTAAATTCTAGTAAATCCAAAACTCGTCTGAAATTCATGAAACTTGGCATCCTATCATGGAGTGGCATCAACATGCCGTGGTACAAATTTTGTCCCATATGGGGCAGGTTTGGGTATATGTTTCTCACAAACCGGAGGTTCTCACAACAAGCATGATGGTTTTCGGTAGGGAATGTCCCACCTTTGGGGACGAAACAGTATCCATTGCCTCTTATTGATTTCAATTTTTTTCTCGTGTCAACATAGAACAACAGGAATGTTGTGTGAATTTTTGTGATTTTTCGGGGTTCGTTTGGACATTTTTATGCATTAACTAAGTTTTCAATGCATTTTATGTGCATAATTCAAATTTGAACTACATGCACATGCTCCAGTGCATATAAATTGGTTGAAAAATCAAATCTGTGTCCTTGGGTGCATGCTTAGGTCCCATGCAAGAAATGGGCATGAATTTTAAACACCGGGGCACCATTGATTGCCGGCAAAACATTGAGATGCCTGGTTTTTAAATTCTAGTAAATCCAAAATTCTGTTAACCATTCATGTGACGCCACATGTCTTGGTTTTAATGGCTGTAGGAGGTGCCATGCGCACAACTGCTTGACCTTGACTGAACGGGAGGCGTGCGAGCGCCGTCCGGTGCATAGGCTGATCGAGAGGCGTGCAAGCTGTCCTCAAGTGTGCATGCTCACCGGGAAGCGTGCGAGCTGTACACTGCACAGGCTCGCTGGGAAGCGAGCCCTTTGATTTCCATTGCTGTCCGCCTTGCTCGCATCCTCTCCATTAATGACACCCAAGCCACAGTTTAATTCGCTTTTTAAATATAAAACACTCATCGCAAACGTTTTAGTTAGAACACCCGTATGCAAACCGATAGCTTTCATAGGAAGCCAAGAGAAAATGTGCCGAGCAGGACTTCTATAGCTCTTATCGAAAACGATTTAGATAGAACACCCATATGCAAAGTGAGAGCGGCGCAGGATTTGTGCATCCCTTCAACGCAAGCGGTTGTTCTGGATGACCCGTGTGCAACCATGTAAAAACAATTTGGTAAGATTTGCATCTATCATATTGGGTATGTTGCCATTTGTCAAACTGGAAAGATTTACATTTGTTGATCTACTAACGTTGTCATTTGTCAATCCTTGTAACACTGCGATTTGTCAAAATATGCAGCTAGAAATCATTAGCACTATGTAATTTTTGCAACTAAAATTTAGTAATTAAGCTAGAAATCATTCCCCAATTGTTGCCAACCACGTACTGAAATAGCTAGTTCAACTATATGTACTAGCTAATTTTAAGTACATTGTACAGTTTAACCACACATCTATAGTCAGATGAACTGTACAGTTTGACCACACATCTACATACTACCACGGTGGGGCTTTGTGCTACTTCCGGCAGCCTCTCCTCTGCCGAGCGCGCTCAGTAAGAGACAGAGGAGGACGAGGAGCCTACCGATGAGCTGGAAAAATGCAATACGGTGCCTGCCACTTCTGCACGTTCAGCGACACTCGCCAGCTCGAATGCCCACTGCCGCTCCATACGATCCCTCTCGAAGCGGCCGGACTTCTCGTAGATCTCCTGATTCCTCGCCTCTGCGTCGGCTGCTACCTCTTGAGCACTGCGTTGGTTTTTCCTTGAAGAGGAAAGGGTGATGCAGCAAAGTAGCGTAAGTATTTCCCTCAGTTTTTGAGAACCAAGGTATCAATCTAGTAGGAGATCACGCTCAAGTCCCACGCACCTACACAAACAAATAAGAACCTCGCAACCAACACGATAAAGGGGTTGTCAATCCCTTCACGGTCACTTACGAGAGTGAGATCTGATAGATATGATAAGATAATATTTTTGGTATTTTTATGATAAAGAGAAATAAAGATGCAAAGTAAAATAACGGCAAAGGAAATAACTAAGTGTTGGAAGATTAATATAATGGAAGATAGACCCGGGGGCCATAGGTTTCACTAGTGGCTTCTCTCAAGAGCATAAGTATTACGGTGGGTAAATGAATTACTGTCGAGCAATCGATATAATTGAGCATAGTTATGAGAATATCTAGGTATGATCATGTATATAGGCATCACGTCTAAGACAAGTAGACCGAAACGATTCTGCATCTACTACTATTACTCCACATGTCGACCGCTATCCAGCATGCATCTAGAGTATTAAGTTCATAAGAACAGAGTAATGCTTTAAGGAAGATGACATGATGTAGAGGGATAAACTCATGCAATATGATATAAACCCCATCTTTTTATCCTCGATGACAACAATACAATAATAGGTTAGTAGGTTAGTCCCAAAAATAGATAATATAATAGCATGGAGCTATTAAAGCCCATTGACATCCAAAATAGATAATATAATAGCATGGAGCAATAAAAAATTATAGATACGTTGGAGACGTATCAAGCATCCCCAAGCTTAATTCCCGCTCGTCCTCGAGTAGGTAAATGATAAAACAAGAATTTTTGATGTGGAATGCTTTCTAACATATTTCTCAATGTAATTTTTATTTATTGTGGCATGATTGTTCAGATCCAAAAGACTCAAGATAAAAGTTTAATATTGACATAAAAAAAATACTTCAAGCATACTAATTAAGCAATCATGTCTTCTCAAAATAACATGGCCAAAGAAAGTTGTCCCTACAAATCCATATAGTCTGGCTATGCTCTATCTTCACCACACAAAATATTTAAATCATGCACAACCCCGATGACAATCCAAGCAATTGTTTCATACTTTTGATGTTCTCAAACTTTTTCAATCTTCACACAATATATGATCGTGAGCCATGGATATAGCACTATGGTGGAATAGAATGGTGGTTGTGGAGAAGACAAAAAGGAGAAGATAGTCTCACATCAACTAGGCGTATCAATGGGCTATGGAGATGCCCATCAATAGATATCAATGTGAGTGAGTAGGGATTGCCATGCAACGGATGCACTAGAGCTATAAGTGTATGGAAGCTCAACAAAAGAAACTAAGTGGGTGTGCATCCAACTCGCTTGCTCACGAAGACCTAGGGCATTTTGAGGAAGCCCATCATTGGAATATACAAGCCATGTTCTATAATGAAAGATTCGCACTAGTGTATGAAAGTGATATCATAGGAGACTCTCTATCATGAAGATGATGGTGATACTTTGAAGCATAAGTGTGGAAAAAGGATAGTAGCATTGTCCCTTCTCTCTTTTTCTCTCTTTTTTTATTTGGGCCTTCTTTCTTTTGTTTGGCCTCTTTTCTCTCTTTTTTTCGTCAGGAGTCTCATCCCGACTTGTGGGGGAATCATAGTCTCCATCATCCTTTCCTTACTTGGGACAATGCTCTAATAATGATGATCATCACACTTTATTTACTTGCAACTCAAGAATTACAACTCAATACTTAGAACAAAATATGACTCTATGTGAATGCCTCCGGCGCTGTATCGGGATGTGCAATGATGCATGAGTGACATGTATGAATAATTATGAATGGCGCTTTGCCACAAATACGATGTCAACAACATGATCATGCAAGCAATATGAAAATGATGAAGCGTGTCATAATAACGGGACGGTGAAAAGTTGCATGGCAATATATCTCTGAATGGCTATGGAAATGCCATAATAGGTAGGTATGGTGGCTGTTTTGAGGAAGGTATGGTGGGTTTATGGTATCGGCGAAAGTTGCTCGATACTAGAGAGGCTAGCAATGGTGCAAGGGTGAGAGTGCGTATAATCCATGGACTCAACATTATTCATAAAGAACTCACATACTTATTGCAAAAAATTACTAGTTATCAAAACAAAGTATTACCCGCATGCTCCTAGGGGGATAGATTGGTAGGAAAAGACCATCGCTCGTCCCCGACCGTCACTCATAAGGAAGACAATCAATAAATAAATCATGCTCTAAATTCATCACATAAAAGTTCACCATACGTGCATGCTACGGGAATCACAAACTTCAACACAAGTATTTCTCAAATTCAGAACTACTCAACTAGCATGACTCTAATATCACCATCTCCATATCTCAAAACAATTATCAAGTATCAAACTTCTCATAGTATTCAATGCACTTGTATGAAAGTTTTTATTATTATAGCAAATTTCCATGTTGTTCTAAAGGACTCTCAAATAATATAAGTGAAGCATGAGAGGAAATTAGTTTCTATAAAACAAATCCACCACCGTGCTCTAAAAGATATAAGCGAAGCACTAGAGCAAAAACTATATAGCTCAAAAGATATAAGTGAAGCACATAGAGTATTCTAATAAATTTCAATTCATGTGAGTCTCTCTCAAAAGGTGTGTACAGCAAGGATGATTGTGGTAAACTAAAAAGCAAAGACTCAGATCATACAAGACGCTCCAAGCAAAACACATATCATGTGGTGAATAAAAATATAGCTCCAAGTAAAGTTGCCGATAGATGAAGACGAAAGAGGGGATGCCTTCCGGGGCATCCCCAAGCTTAGGCTTTTTGGTGTCCTGAATTTTTCCTTGGGGTGACATGGGCATCCCCAATCTTAGGCTCTTGCCACACTTTGTTCCATAATCCATCAAATCTTTACCCAAAACTTGAAAACTTCACAACACAAAACTCAAAATAGAAAATCTCGTGAGCTCCGTTAGCGAAAGAAAACAAAAAGCCACTTCAAGGTACTGTAATGAACTCATTATTTATTTATAATTGTGTTACACCTAATGTATTTCAAATTCTCTATGGTTTATAAACTCTTTTACTAGCCATAGATTCATCAAAATAAGCAAACAACACAAGAAAAACAGAATCTGTCAAAAACAGAACAGTCTGTAGTAATCTGTAGCTAACGCAAACTCTGGAACCCCCAAAATTCTAAAATAAATTGCTGGACGTGAGTAATTTATCTATTAATGATCTGCGAAAATAATTAACTAAATAGCACTTTCCAAATAAAAATGGCAGCAGTTCTCGTGAGCGCTAAAGTTTCTGTTTTTACAGCAAGATCAAAAAGACTTTCCCCAAGTCTTCCCAACGGTTCTACTTGGCACAAACACTAATTAATCACAAAAAACACAACCAAAACAGAGGATATATAAATTATTTATTAATAAACATGAGCAAAAATCAAGGAATAAAAATAAAATTGGGTTGCCTCCCAACAAGCGCTATTGTTTGACGCCCCTAGCTAGGCATAAAATTGAAGATAGATCCAGGTATTGCCATTTTTGGTAGGCAATCCATAAGTGGCTCTCATAATAGATTCATATGGTAATTTAACTTTCTTTCTAGAGAAGTGTTCCATGCCTCTCCTTAATGGAAATTGGAATTTAATATGCCCTTCCTTCATATCAATAATTGCACCAATGTTCTAAGGAAAGGTCTACCAAGAATAATAGGACATGAAGGATTGTCAAAAGTACTAAAACTCGGGAGAGAACCCCCAACCCTTTTTGATTCCGACATGGCGAAAGAAAGGTGAGCAGAAGGAGAGGGCGAATAAAAAGGCAAGGGTGAAGTGGGGGAGAGGAAAATGAGAGGCAAATGGCAAATAATGTAATGCGAGGGATAAGAGTTTTTGATGGGTACTTGGTATGTTTGACTTGGTAATGGTGCCAGAAATGACTCGTTGTTGGAGTCAAATCTTGACTTGACTTGGCGCGAATCTCCCCGGCAACGGCGCCAGAAATCCTTCTTGCTACCTCTTGAGCACTGCGTTGGTTTTCCCTTGAAGAGGAAAGGGTGATGCAGCAAAGTAGCGTAAGTATTTCCCTCAGTTTTTGAGAACCAAGGTATCAATCCAGTAGGAGATCATGCTCAAGTCCCATGCACCTACACAAACAAATAAGAACCTCGCAAACAACGCAATAAAGGGGTTGTCAAGCCCTTCACGGTCACTTACGAGAGTGAGATCTGATAGATATGATAAGATAATATTTTTGGTATTTTTATGATAAAGAGAAATAAATATGCAAAGTAAAATAAACGGCGAAGGAAATAACTAAGTGATGGAAGATTAACATGATAAAAGATAGACCCGGGGGCCATAGGTTTCACTAGTGGCTTCTGTCAAGAGCATAAGTATTACGGTGGGTAAACGAATTACCGTCGAGCAATTGATAGAATTGAGCATAGTTATGATAATATCTAGGTATGATCATGTATATAGGCATCACGCCCGCGACAAGTAGACCGAAACGATTCTGCATCTACTACTATTACTCCACATATTGACCGCTATCCAGCATGCATCTAGAGTATTAAGTTCATAAGAACAGAGTAATGCTTTAAGGAAGATGACATGATGTAGAGGGATAAACTCATGCAATATGATATAAACCCCATCTTTTTATCCTCGATGGCAACAATACAATACGTGCCTTGCTGCCCCTGCTATCACTGGGAAAGGACACCGCAAGATTGAACCCAAAGGTAAGCACTTCTCCCATTGCAAGAAAGATCAATCTAGTAGGCCAAACCAAACTGATAATTCAAAGAGACTTGCAAAGATAAACCAATCATACATAAAAGAATTCAGAGGAGAATCAAATATTGTTCATAGATAATCTGGATCATAAACCCACAATTCATCGGATCTCGACAAACACACCGGAAAAGAAGATTACATAGAATAGATCTCCAAGAAGACCGAGGAGAACTTTGTATTGAGATACAAAGAGGGAGAAGAAGCCATCTAGCTAATAACTATGGACCCGTAGGTCTGAAGTAAACTAGTCACACATCACCGGAGAGGCCATGGAGTTGATGTAGAGGCCCTCCGTGATCAATGCCCCCTTCGGCGGAGCTCCGGAAAAGGCCCCAAGATGGGATCTCTCGGGTACAGAAGGTTGCGGCGGTGGAATTAGGTTTTTGTGGTGCTCCTGGATGTTTGGGGGGTACATGGATATATATAGGAGGAAGAAGTACATCGGTGGAGCAACGAAGGGCCCACGAGGGTGGAGGGCGTGCCCAGGGGGTAGGCCCGCCCCCTGCCTCGTGCCTTCCTCCCTTGTTTATTGATGCCCACTCCAAGTCTCCTGGATCATGTTTGTTGAGAAAATCACGTTCCCGAAGGTTTCATTCCGTTTGGACTCCATCTGATATTCCCTTTCTTCAAAACCCTAAAATAGGCAAAATAAACAACAATTTGGGCTGGGCCTCTGGTTAGTAGGTTAGTCCCAAAAATGATATAAAAGTGTAAAATAAAGCCCATTAACATCCAAAATAGATAATATAATAGCATGGAGCAATAAAAAATTATAGATACGTTGGAGACGTATCACTTCTTCAGGCACGGAAAGCATCTCAGGCAACTGAAAACTTGTTCCAGGTTGGGGACGACAGATTCTAACGCCAAGACCTTCACTGTGCCCAGAGTCTAGGTGAAGCTTCGCTGGATGACAGATGAACATACATCTTCAAAACTAGAAATAACGTTGATATTAAGAAGGAGAGGTATATAATGCGACTGTTGTACCTGAAAGTTGTAGTATTTGACAGAAGAGTAGCCCACAGCTTACAATTTCGGCGCAAAAATGACATTGATTCTTGTTGGACCTTGTTGATCAACTACAAGTAATCTCCCAAGTGAAGGTGTGTCCTGGATGACCATATTGTGGTCCACCTTTTGTGATCTCTTGTTCCAGCACCAGCAACACACATAAATGTTGGGTAACGTAGTAATTTCAAAAACTTTCCTACACACACGCAAGATCATGGTGATGCACAACAACGAGAGGGGAGAGTATCGTCTATGTACCCTCGTAGACCGTAAGCGGAAGCGATATGAGAACGCAGGTGATGTAGTTGTACGTCTTCACGATCCGACCGATCCAAGTGCTGAACGTACGGCACCTCCGAGTTCAGCACACTTTCAGCTCGAGGACGTCCCACGAACTTCGATCCAGCAGAGCTTCACGGGAGAGTTTCGTCAGCACGACAGCGTGATGACGGTGATGATGTTGCTACCGATGTAGGGCTTCGCCTAAGCACCACTACGATATGATCGAGGTGGATTATGGTGGAGGGGGGCACCACACACGGCTTGGAACAATCAACTTGTGTGTTCTAGGGTGCCCCCTTGCCCCCGTATATAAAGGAGCAAAGGGGGAGAATGGCCGGCCCTTGCAGGGCGCGCCAGGAGGAGGAGTCCTCCTCCTAGTAGGAGCAGGACTTGCCTTTCCTACTCCTACTAGGAGGAGGAAAGGAAGGAGGAGAGGGAGAAGGAAGGAGAGGGAGGAAAGGAGGAAAGGGGGGCCGGCACCCTAGTCCAATTCGGTTTGGGCTAGGGGGGCCGCGCGCCCTGCCTCCTCTCTTCCACCACTTGGCCCATGAGGCCCAATACTTCTTCCCCGTATTCCCGTAACTCCCCGGTACTCCAAAAAATACTTGAATCACTCGGAACCTTTCCAATGTCCGAATATAATGACCGAGACATGCCTCCGGTCAATAACCAATAGCGGAACCTGGATGTTCATATTGGCTCCTACATATTCTACGAAGATCTTTACCGGTCAAACTGCATAACAACACAAGTTGTTCCCTTTGTCATCAGTATGTTACTTGCCCGAGATTCCATCGTCGGTATCTCAATACCTAGTTCAGTCTCGTTACTGACAAGTCTCTTTACCTATTTCCTTAATGCATCATCCCGCTACTAACTCACTAGTTGCATTGCTTGCAAGGCTTATAGTGACATGCATTACCGAGAGGGCCCATAGATATACCTCCGACAATCGGAGTGACAAATTCTAATCTCGATCTATGCCAACTAAACAAGTACCATCGTAGACACCCATAGAGCACCTTTATAATCACCCAGTTACGTTGTGACGTTTGGTAGCACACAAAGTGTTCCTCCGGTAATCGGGAGTTGCATAATCTCATAGTCATAGGAACATGTATAAGTCATGAAGAAAGCAATAGCAGTAAACTAAAACGATCAAGTGCCAAGCTAACAGAATGGGTCAAGTCAATCACATCATTCTCCTAATGATGTGATCCTGTTTATCAAATGACAACTCATGTCTATGGTTAGGAAACATAACCATCTTTGATCAACGAGCTAGTCAAGTAGAGGCATACTAGTGACACTCTGTTTGTCTATGTATTCACACATGTATTATGTTTCCGGTTAGTACAATTCTAGCATGAATAATAAACATTTATCATGAAATAAGGAAATAAATAATATCTTTATTATTGCCTCTAGGGCATATTTCCTTCAGTCTCCCACTTGCACTAGAGTCAATAATCTAGATTACACAGTAATGATTCTAACACCCATGGAGCCTTGGTGTTGATCATGTTTTTCTCATGACAGAGGCTTAGTCAACGGGTCTGCAACATTCAAATCCGTGTGTATCTTGCAAATCTCTATATCTCCCACCTGGACTTGATCGCGGATGGAATTGAAGCATCTCTTGATGTGCTTGGTTCTTGTCGTGGTTTTGTCACGGCAGATGTCCTAGAGAAAGGACTTAGTCGTGGAGCCATCGCGACGGGTTAGCTTGAAGGGGTTAAAGCGGACACAGGGACGCAAGAGAGTTTATACTAGTTCGGCCCCTTAGATGAAGGTAAAAGCCTACGTCTAGTTGTGATGGAATTGATAGGGTTTCGATGACTAGGGAGCAAATAAGCTTCGCCTATGTCTCGAGTTATTGTCTGTTGTCCCTGAACCGCCGCCGGGTCGTCCCCTTATATACACGGGTGACGCCTGTCGGTTCACAGTTGCCTCGGTACACCTGGCATGTCAGAGGGCTTCCATGCAAAAATGTCCCGATTCTCACGGATGAACTCGATGAGCGCGCTTTCCTATTTCGGATCCAAGTTGGCACTGATGCTGAACTGCTTGGACGAATCGCCAGGTACGAAGTCAACAAGCTTAGTTTCTGCTGCCGATTTGAACTTCAGGGCCGGATCATGCTCCGTAGTTGGCTTCTTTAATGGAGTCATGTCTGCCGGATCAACATTGTCCTTATAATACTTCAGCTCCTCGGTGGCACAAACCGACTCTGCATAGGCTACATCTCCTTCCTCGCACTCCAAAGTGATCTTGCGGCTTCCGTGAACCATTATTGTCCCCTTGTAACCCGGCATCTTGAGCTGCAAATACACATAACAGGGCCGTGCCATAAATTTGGCGTAGGCCGGTCGCCCAAACAGGGCGTGATATGGACTTCGGATTTTCACCACTTCAAACGTCAATGTCTCCGACCTGGAATCATGATCATCTCCAAAGGCCACTTCCAAAGCTATCTTACCAACAGGATATGCTGATTTGCCAGGCACCACACCGCGGAACACCGTATTAGACGGTTTGAGATTCTTATCTGTTAGTCCCATACGACGGAAGGTCTCATAGTACAAGATATTAATGGTGCTCCCTCCATCCATGAGCACTTTGGTGAACTTGTAACCTCCCACCTGAGGCGCCACCACCAGAGCCAACTGACCCGGATTATCAACCTGGGGAGGGTGATCCTCTCTGCTCCATATGATTGGCTGTTCAGACCAGCGTAGATAACGGGGCATGGCCGGTTCAACAGAGTTGACTGCCCGCCTCTGAACCTTCCGGTCTCGCTTATCCAAGCTAGTGGTGAAGACATGGTACTGCCCACTACTCAACTGCTTTGGGTTGCTCTGGTAACCTGACTATTGCTGCTGCTGGTTGTAACCACCCTGGTTGTTGTGACTATTTTGATTATTATGCCCGCCCGGATTACCATTAAATCCTGAACCGGAATTTCCTCCACCGTAACCCGGCCCGGATCCTGAGCCACCGCCGGAGCCGTGATCATACCGGAAAGCATTAGAATTCTTGAACTCCTGCATAATAAAGCAATCCTTCCAAAGGTGGTTTGCTGGCGCCTCCTTCGTCCCATGTCTTGGACAGGGCTGGCTCAGTAGATAGTTTAGGCGGTCCGGGTTAGGGTTGGGTGCCCCACTGCAATTTTTCGGTTTACCCTTGCGTCGCTGGCCATTGTCCTGCGCGTTGGTATTAGCCACAAAGTCCATGTTACCATCCGCTTTACGCTTGCCTCCACCACCATTGCCTGCCCAGTGATGCTGTTGACCTTTGGAGTTGCTGTTCCTCTTTCCCTTTCCTGCCTTGTCATCATCAGATTCGGGATCCTTGGTACTATCAGAATCAGCATACTTTACCAAAGCAGCCATGAGGGTCCCCATGTCAGTGCAATGACGCTTCATCCGTCCCAACTTCAGCTTTAGGGGCCCAAACCGGTAGTTGCCTTCTAGGGTTAACACTGCGGTGTCAGCGTTGATGCGGTCTGATGAATGCAATACTTGTGAAACCCGACGCACCCAATGAGTCGTCGATTCTCCTTCCTCCTGGACGCAGGCAGCTAAGTCCACTATCGACATAGGCTGTTTACATGTATCCTTGAAATTGCTGATAAACCGGGCTCGTAATTGGGCCCATGAACTGATAGAATTAGCCGGCAAGCTTTTTAACCAAGTACGGGCCGTTCCTTCAAGCATCATGGTGAAGTATTTCGCACACGCCGCGTCATCCACATCAAGCATCTCCATGGCCATCTCATAGCTCTCCACCCATGTCTCTGGAGGTTGATCCGCCATGTAATTTGGTACTTTGCGCGGGCCTTTGAAATCCTTGGGCAGGCGCACATTGCGTAAAGTGGGGACAAGGCAAGGCACCCCCAAAGAACTAGAAGTGACACCCGGTTCGATCGAGATAGTTGGATGAACCGGCGTGAGCTGCCGAGCTTGATGCTGTGCGGCTAACTCGGCCTCCCTGTGCGCTCGGGCCCGGTCCACCACTTCGTGAGTGTTATCAGCCCCACCCGCCGGGTTGTTTCCACGGGGTGCTCCACGTTGTTCATTACTCAACACTGCCGGTTCATCCATATGTCTGCTATAGCTCCGGCTTGGACGGGGGGTCGAGTGGATCCGATCGCGGCTGTACGAGTATGCTTCCTGTTGGACCAAAGCTGTCCTCAGAAGCTCCTTGACACGTCGCGTCTCTACTGCCTGCGGCGAGTCATCTTCAATTGGAATGGCCTCCAGCCATGCAGCAGCGGCAACGAGATTGTCCATCGGGTTGGAGTAGTGACCTAGAGGTGTCGAAACAGCCTAAGGTATAACAGTATTTTGACGAGGCGGATCCATCCGACGGGGCTGAACCGGCGCGCCGGTCGCAGGGGCTTCCGTCCGGTTTACCTCCAGCGGATTACTGGTTCCTGCTCCTGGGGTGTTGAAAAGGTCTCTGGCCTCGAAAACCGAAGGCAAACGGGATCGGTACTTCCTCTTCATGACTTCATGCGACGCGTTCTGGTCCAACATGAGCCTGTAGGCTTGTGCGTCTAAAGCGGCCCGCTCTGCGGTCATCCTGGCATCCTCAGCTGCCAGGTCCGCCTTGGCCTGGGTGATCTGTTCCTTCACTTTTGCAATCTCCGCGTTGTGGACTTCCTGATCCTTCGGATTAGCCTCTGCCATAAGCACAGCCAATGCATCAAACAGATCTGATAGAACTTGAGCCGGCGGGCGCGCAGAGCTCCCTGCCCCAGCAGCTGTCGCCGCTGCTGATCCGGAGGTGATTGGCGCAGCAGTCGAAGAATGAAGTGCTGCTTGTGTGCCAGCCATGAATATTCCAACTCGGTTGGGTAGATCAGAGGGGTCCGGAATACTGTCACCATCGGAACAGCCCCCAATCCGGCCATCTTGTAGCTGATAAAGAGATTCGGTTTCTCCGGATGACTCATCGCCGGAGTAAATGACAGTCTCGCAGCCAGATCCCGATCCGTCCTCATGACCTCCTCCATGGATGACTCCCACGAAGGCACACTTCATGGCCGGTTTAACCCAGGCAGATCGCGCACGCTAAGCCGTTTCGACGAGGTCGGTGCAGATATACGGCTCAGGGCCCGGTTCTCCAATCTTGCCGATGAAAACATGTATGCCACCAAAGGGGACCCGGTACCTGTACTCAACTGATTCGGCCTCGGGGCCCCAGCCTGCATCATCGATGTAGAGCTTGCCGCGACGACTCTTAGTCATCTGGCCCACGGTGTAGCCCTTGAGTCCTTCAAAGCAGCCCTCCAAGAACTTGAAACCATCGTGCGATTGCCCCACGGTGGGCGCCAACTGTCGTGGTTTTGTCACGGCAGATGTCCTAGAGAAAGGACTTAGTCGTGGAGCCATCGCGACGGGTTAGCTTGAAGGGGTTAAAGAGGACACAGGGACGCAAGAGAGTTTATACTAGTTCGGCCCCTTCGATGAAGGTAAAAGCCTACGTCTAGTTGTGATGGAATTAATAGGGTTTCGATGACTAGGGAGCAAATAAGCTTCGCCTATGTCTCGAGTTATTGTCTATTGTCCCTGAACCGCCGCCGGGTCATCCCCTTATATACACGGGTGACACCCGTCGGTTCACAGAGTCCCAATACCGGCTCATAGATGTGTCTGGTTTGGTCTCCACTTATTCCTAACTTATAATACAAGTTAACTACCAACGCCGGTTTACAACTATAGGCCTTGAACCGGCCATGGGCCTTGAGCCCTCATCTGCCTTGTTGGGCTTTAACATACTTAACTACTGACGAAGTTAACCTGACCCAGATAGGCCGGTTTACGCCCAGTAGTAATATCCCCAACAGTTCTCTTGTGAAATTTGGATTCCTTTTGCCAAGGCAATTGCACCAGTATTGTCACAAAAGATTTTCATTGGACCCAATGCACTAGGTATGACACCTAGATCGGATATGAACTCCTTCATCCAGACTCCTTCATTTGCTGCTTCTGAAGCAACTATGTACTCCACTTCACACGTAGATCCCGCCACGACGCTTTGTTTAGAACTGCTCCAACTAACAGCTCCACCGTTCAATATAAACACGTATCCGGTTTGCGATTTAGAATCGTCCAGATCAGTGTCAAAGCTTGCATCGACGTAACCATTTACGACGAGCTCTTTGTCACCTCCATAAACGAGAAACATATCCTTAGTCCTTCTCAGGTATTTCAGGATGTTCTTGACCGCTGTCCAGTGATCCACTCCTGGATTACTTTGGTACCTCCCTGCTAAACTAATAGCAAGGCACACATCAGGTCTGGTACACAGCATTGCATACAAGATAGAGCCTATGGCTGAAACATAGGGAACACTTTTCATTTTCTCTCTATCTTCTGTAGTGGTCGGGCATTGAGTCTTACTCAACTTCACACCTTGTAACATAGGCAAGAACCCTTTCTTAGCTTGATCCATTTTGAACTTCTTCAAAACTTTATCAAGGTATGTGCTTTGTGAAAGTCCAATTAAGCGTCTTGATCTATCTCTATAGATCTTGATGCCCAATATATAAGCAGCTTCACCGAGGTCTTTCATGGAAAAACTCTTATTCAAGTATCCTTTTATGCTATCCAGAAATTCAATATCATTTCCAATCAACAATATGTCATCCACATATAATATTAGAAATGCTACAGAGCTCCCACTCACTTTCTTGTAAATACAGGCTTCTCCAAAAGTCTGTATAAAACCATATGCTTTGATCACACTATCTTAACGTCTATTCCAACTCCGAGAGGCTTGCACCAGTCCATAAATGGATTGCTGGAGCTTCCACACTTTGTTAGCATCCTTTGGATCGATAAAACCTTCAGGTTGCATCATATACAACTTTTTTCCAGAAATCCATTCAGGAATGCAGTCTTTACATCCATTTGCCAAATTTCATAATCATAAAATGCGGCAATTGCTAACATGATTCAGACGAACTTAAGCATCGCTACGGGTGAGAAGGTCTCATCGTAGTCAACTCCTTGAACTTGTCGAAAACCTTTCGTAACAAGTCGAGCTTTGTAGACAGTAACGTTACCGTCAGTGTCAGTCTTCTTCTTGAAGATCCATTTATTCTCGATGGCTTGCCGATCATCAGGCGAGTCGACCAAAGTCCACACTTTGTTCTCATACATGGATCCTATCTCAGATTTCATGGCCTCAAGCCATTTTGCGGAATCTAGGCTCATCATCGCTTCCTTATAGTTCATAGGTTCGTCATGGTCAAGTAACATGACCTCCAGAACAGGATTACCGTACCACTCTGGTGCGGATCTTACTCTGGTTGACCTACGAGGTTCGGTAGTAACTTGATCTGAATTTTCATGATTATCATCATTTTCTTCCTCACTAATTGGTGTAGGTGTCATAGGAACCGGTTTCTGTGATGGACTACTTTCCAATAAGGGAGCAGGTACAGTTACCTCATCAAGTTCTACTTTCCTCCCACTCACTTCTTTTGAGAGAAACTCCCTCTCTAGAAAGGATCCATT
The DNA here is from genome assembly GCF_002162155.2 of Triticum dicoccoides. Taxonomy (NCBI): domain Eukaryota; kingdom Viridiplantae; phylum Streptophyta; class Magnoliopsida; order Poales; family Poaceae; genus Triticum; species Triticum dicoccoides. The sequence goes on from NC_041388.1 coordinate 114,431,142, forward strand.
CTTAGCAACAAATGTCTTGCCTTCCGATCTGTGATAGAAGGTGTACCTAACAGTCTCCTTTGGGTATCCTATGAAGACACATTTCTCTGATTTGGGTTCGAGCTTATCAGGTTGAAGCTTTTTCACATAAGCATCGCAGCCCCAAACTTTAAGAAACGACAACTTTGGTTTCTTGCCAAACCATAGTTCATAAGGCGTCGTCTCAACAGATTTATATGGTGCCCTATTTAACGTGAATGCATCTGTCTCTAAAGCGTAACCCTAAAACGATAGCGGTAAATCAGTAAGAGACATCCTAGATCGCACCATATCTAGTAAAGTACGATTACGACGTTCGGACACACCATTACACTGTGGTGTTCCGGGTGGCGTAAGTTGCGAAACTATTCGACATTGTTTCAAATGAAGACCAAACTCATAGCTCAAATATTCTCCTCCACGATCAGATCGTAGAAACTTGATTTTCTTGTTATGATGATTTTCCACTTCACTCTGAAATTCTTTGAACTTTTTAAATGTTTTAGACTTATGTTTCATTAAGTAGATATACCCATATCTGCTCAAATCATCTGTGAAGGTGAGAAAATAACGATACCCACCGCGAGCCTCAACATTCATCGGACCACATACATAGGTATGTATGATTTCCAACAAATCTGTTGCTCGCTCCATAGTTCCGGAGAACGGCGTTTTAGTCATCTTGTCCATGAGGCATGGTTCGCAAGTACCAAGTGATTCTAAAAGTCCATCAGAATGGAGTTTCTTCATGCGCTTTACACCAATATGACCTAAACGGCAATGCCACAAATAAGTTGCACTATCATTATCAACTCTGCATCTTTTGGCTTCAACATTATGAATATGTGTATCACTACTATCGAGATTCATTAAAAATAGATCACTCTTCAAGGGTGCATGACCATAAAAGATATTACTCATATAAATAGAACAACCATTATTCTCTGATTTAAATGAATAACAGTCTCGCATCAAACAAGATCCAGATATAATGTTCATGCTCAACGCTGGCACCAAATAACAATTATTCAGGTCTAAAACTAATCCCGAAGGTAGATGTATAGTTAGCGTGCCGACGGCGATCACATCGATTTTTGAACCATTTCCCACGTGCATCGTCACCTCGTCCTTAGCCAATCTTCGCATAATCCGTAGTCCCTATTTCGAGTTGCAAATATTAGCAACAGAACCAGTATCAAATACCCAGGTACTACTGCGAGCTTTAGTAAGGTACACATCAATAACATGTATATCACATATACCTTTGTTCACCTTGCCTCCTTATCCGCCAAATACTTGGGGCAGTTCCGCTTCCAGTGACCAGTCCCTTTGCAGTAGAAGCACTCAGTTTCAGGCTTAGGTACAGACTTGGATTTCTTCTCTTGAGAAGAAACTTGTTTGCCGTTCTTCTTGAAGTTCCCTTTCTTCTTCCCTTTACCTTTTTTCTTGAAACTGGTGGTCTTGTTGACCATCAACACTTGATGCTCCTTCTTGATTTCTACCTCCGCAACTTTTAGCATTGCGAAGAGCTCGGGAATCGTCTTATCCATCCCTTGCATGTTATAGTTTATCACGAAGCTCTTGTAGCTTGGTGGCACTGATTGAAGAACTCTGTCAATGACACTATCAACATGAAGATTATCTCCCAGTTGAGTCAAGTGGTTATGGTACCCAGACATTCTGAGTATATGTTCACTGACAGAACTATTCTCCTCCATCTTGCAGCTGTAGAACTTATTGGAGACTTCATATCTCTCAATTCGGGCATTTGCTTGAAATATTAACTTCAACTCCTGGAACATCTCATATGCTCCATGGCGTTCAAAACATCGTTGAAGTCCCAGTTCTAAGCCGTAAATCATGGCACACTGAACTACCGAGTAGTCATCAGCTTTGCTCTGCCAAACGTTTGTAACATCTGGCGTTGCTACTGCAGCGGGTTTGGCACCTAGCGGTGCTTCCAGGATGTAATTCTTCTGTGCAGCAATGGGGATAATCCTCAAGTTACGGACCTAGTCCGTGTAATTGCTACCATCATCTTTCAACTTTGCTTTCTCAAGGAACGCTTTAAAATTTAACAGAACTACATCACGGGCCATCTATCTACAACAACATAGACAAGCAAAATACTATCAGGTACTAAGTTCATGATAAATAAAATTTCAATTAATCATATTTAAGAACTCCCACTTAGATAGACATCCCTCTAATCATCTAAGTTATCACGTGATCCAAATCAACTAAACCATGACCGATCATCACATGAAATGGAGTAGTTTCCAATGGTGAACATCATTATGTTGATTATATCTACTATATGATTCACGCTCAACCTTTCGGTCTCAGTGTTCCGAGGCCATATCTACATATGCTAGGCTCATCAAGTTTAAACCAAGTATTTCTGTGTGTGCAAAACTGGCTTGCACCCGTTGTATGTGAACGTAGAGCTTATTACACCCGATCATCACGTGGTGTCTCGGCACGACGAACTTTGGCAATGGTGCATACTCAGGGAGAACACTTGTACCTTGAAATTTAGTGAGAGATCATCTTATAATGCTACCATCAATCAAGCAGAATAAGATGCATAAAGGATAAACATCACATGCAATCAATATAAGTGATATGATATGGCCATCATCATCTTGTGCCTTTGATCTCCATCTCCAAAGCACCGTCATGATCACCATCGCCACCGGCGCGACACCTTGATCTCCATCGTAGCATCATTGTCTTCTCGCTAACTATTGCTTCTACGACTATCGCAACCGCTTAGTGATAAAGTAAAGCAATTACAGGGTGATTAGATTGCATACAATAAAGTGACAATAAAATTTAGCATCATGCCTTGACCATATTACATCACAACATGCCCTGCAAAAACAAGTTAGACGTCCTCTGTCTGATCACGGGTTCCGAAAAAACCCTTAAGGTTCGAACACTGGGTGCGCGCAAAGATCTCCCCCCTACCAATCCACGTCCTAGATCAGCTAAGATCTTATGAACAAACTCGACAAACTCGCAACACAAAGGACACAAGATTTATACTGGTTCGGGCCACCGTTGTGCTGTAATACCCTACTCCAGTGTGGTGGTGGCGGATTGCCTCTTGGGCTGATGATGGACAATACAAGGGGAAGAACAGCCTCCTGAGGTTGAGGTGTTCTTGTGCTTGGTGAACTTGTGTGTGTTCTGGTCTCTTGATCTCTCTTGATCTCACCTCCCAATCGATCGATCCCCCTAGGTGGCGGCTATTTATAGAGGCCCTGGTCCTCTCCCCAAATATTGAGCGGGGAGGGAGCCAACAACGGCCAATTTGAAAGGGGACAACTAGTATAGCTTATGCTGACAAAAGCAGTCTTCGCCTGCCAAAGGCTCTGGTGGTGACGCCGTCTTGGGCTCCACGGTGACCTCCGTCCTGCCGTCCTTCTGGTCTTGGTCTCGTTGCACCGATATGGAAACCTTTGCTTGATGCCTCGGTACTGCGCGCCTGTGCTTGCCCCCGTAGCACCAAAGAGGAAACAAGGACGCTGCGCACGCTGGCGCCTGCCTGGTCTCTATCGTCATGGCTCACGTCACTAGAACCTCGTGAGGTTTGCCTGGCCTTGAACTCTGCACCCCTCGTGAGCCAGCCTGGCGAGGCCGCTCCTGAGGAGGTCTTGCATCGTCCGCCTCGCGAGGCTTGGCCCCTCGTGAGGGTCTTGAATGCCTTGTTGATGAAGATGGGCCGTACAGGCCTGCTAGCAAAGCCACGCCGTGGGCCGCAGGCAGGCAAGTCTGGGGACCCCCATTCCCAGAACGCCGACAGTAGCCCCCGGGCCCAAGGCGTGCTCGGGATTGGCTTCGAGGCGAAGCCACATGTCAAGTGCAAAGCGCCGCGGGCCCCCAATAGCCTGCGGCCTTGGTCGACGCGTGGCAGTTGATTGGACATGGGCGTCTCTGCTTCCCCACGCTGCCTTGATACCCGCCTGGCTAGATGGCCACCGCGGTCTACACGGTTATTCTTCCATCGCTTGCGCCATTCTCCTCCAATTCCTCTGCTCCCCCCGGACTCTACTCCTCTTTCAAACCTGACCTTAGCTCTGCTCACCCCATTGCCATGGCGCCGACGCAAGTGGATAAGGGGAAGAAGCCTTTGTCTTCGGCTAGTGCGCCCTCGGCCGTCGAGCCCGCAGTTAGCCGATCGCTGGTGCTCAACGATGAGGCCATGGGCAAGGTGCCTCCCATGCTCGCCTCCAGCTTCAATGTGTGGGGAAAGATGGTGGCTTGGCCTGCATCTCGCGCTCGCATTGACCAGGCGGCCACTGAGGTCCCCTTCTTCATTGACGCCCTTGATGTCTACTACACAACCTTCTTCTTGTCGACGTTGTTGGGCCTCCAAGTGCAGAGGTTTGTAGGACAGTAGCAAATTTCCCTCAAGTGGATGACCTAAGGTTTATCAATCCGTAGGAGGCATAGGATGAAGATGGTCTCCCTCAAGCAACCCTGCAACCAAATAACAAAGAGTCTCTTGTGTCCCCAACACACCCAATACAATGGTAAATTGTATAGGTGCACTAGTTCGGCGAAGAGATGGTGATACAAGTGGTATATGGATGGTAGATAAAGGTTTTGTAATATGAAAATATAAAAACAGCAAGGTAACTAATGATAAAAGTGAGCACAAACAGTATTGCAATGCGTTGAAACAAGGCCTAGGGTTCATACTTTCACTAGTGCAAGTTCTCTCAACAATAATAACATAATTGGATCATATAACTATCCTTCAACATGCAACAAAGAGTCACTCCAAAGTCACTAATAGCGGAGAACAAACGAAGAGATTATGGTAGGGTATGAAACCACCTCAAAGTTATCCTTTATGATCGATCTATTCAAGAGTCCGTAGTAAAATAACATGAAGCTATTCTTTCCGTTCAATATACCATAGAGTTCGTACTAGAATAACATCTTAAGACACAAATCAACCAAAACCCTAATGTCACCTAGATACTCCAATGTCACCTCAAGTATCCGTGGGTATGATTATATGATATGCATCACACAATCTCAGGTTCATCTATTCAAACCAACACAAAGAACTTCAAAGAGTGACCCAAAGATTCTACCGGAGAGTCAAGACGAAAACGTGTGCCAACCCCTATGCATAGGTTCATGGGCGGAACCCGCAAGTTGATCACCAAAACATACATCAAGTGGATCAATAGAGTACCCCATTGTCACCACAGGTATCCCACGCAAGACATACATCAAGTGTTCTCAAATCCTTAAAGATTCAATCTGATAAGATAACTTCAAAGGGAAAACTCAGTCCATTACAAGAGAGTAGAGGAGGAGAAACATCATAAGATCCAACTATAATAGCAAAGCTCGCGATACATCAAGATCGTATCACCTCAAGAACACGAGAGAGAGAAATCAAACACATAGCTACTGGTACATACCCTCAGCCCCGAGGGAGAACTACTCCCTCCTTGTCATGGACAGCGTCAGGATGATGAAGATGGCCATCGGAGAGAGGGATTCCCCCTCCGGCAGGGTGCTGGAATGGGTCTAGATTGGTTTTCGGTGGCTACGGAGGCTTCTGGCGGCGGGACTCCCGATCTATTCTGCTCCCCGAAGTTTTTAGGCTATATGGGTATATACAGGAGGATGAAGTACGTCGGTGGACCTCCGGGCTGTCCACGAGGCAGGGGGCGCGCCCCCCACCCTCGTGGGCAGCCCGAGACTCTCCTGGTCCATCTCCAATACTCCATGGGCTTCTTCTGGTCCAAAGATAAGTTTCGTGAAATTTCAGCTCAATTGGACTCGGTTTGGTTTTCCTTTTCTGTGATACTCTAAAACAAGGAAAAAACAGAAACTGGCACTGGGCTCTGGGTTAATAGGTTAGTCCCAAAAATAATATAAAAGTGTATAATAAAGCCCATAAACATCCAAATAGATAATATAATAGCATGGAACAATAAAAAATTATAGATATGTTGGAGACGTATCAACATCCCCAAGCTTAATTCCTGCTCGTCCTCGAGTAGGTAAATGATAGAATTTTTGATGTGGAATGCCACCTAACATATTTATCCATGTAATTCTCTTTATTGTGGCAAGAATATTCAGATCCATAAGATTCAAGTCAAAAGTTTAATATTGACATAAAAATAATAATACTTCAAGCATACTAACAAAGTAATCATGTCTTCTGAAAATAACATGGCCAAAGAAAGCTATCCCTACAAAATCATATAGTCTAGCTATGCTCTATCTTCACCACAGAAAATGTTTAAATCATGCACAACCCCGATGACAAGCCAAGCAATTGTTTCATACTTTTAATGTTCTCAAACTTTTTTAATCTTCACGCAATACATGAGCGTGAGCCATGGAAATAGCATTATATGTGGAATAGAATGGTGGTTGTGGAGAAGACAAAAAGGGAGAAGATAATCTCACATCAACTAGGCGTATCAACGGGCTATGGAGATGCCCATTAATAGATATCAATGTGAGTGAGTAGGGATTGCCATGCAACGGATGCACTAGAGTTATGAGTATATGAAAGCTCGACAAAAGGAACTAAATGGGTGTGCATCCAACTCGCTTGCTCACGAAGACCTAGGGCATTTTGAGGAAGCCCATCATTGGAATATACAAGACAACTTCTATAATGAAAAATTCCCACTAGTATATGAAAGTGACAACATAGGAGACTCTCTATCATGAAGATCATGGTGCTACTTTGAAGCACAAGTGTGGTAAAAGGATAGTAGCATTGCCCCTTCTCTCTTTTTCTCTCATTTTTTTATTTGGGCCTTTTCTCCTTTTTATGGCCTTTTTTATTTGGGACTTTTCTCTTCTTTTTTATGGCCTCTTTTTTTAGTCCGGAGTCTCTTCCCGACTTGTGGGGGAATCATAGTCTCCACCATCCTTTCCTCACTGGGACAATGCTCTAATAATGATGATCATCACACTTTTATTTACTTACAACTCGATACTTAGAACAAGATATGACTCTATATGAATGCCTCCGTCGGTGTACCGGGATGTGCAATGAATCAAGAGTGACATGTATGAAATAATTACGAACGGTGGCTTTGCCACAAATACAATGTCAACTACATGATCAGGCAAAGCAATATGACAATGGTGAAGCGTGTCATAATTAACGAAATGGTGGAAAGTTGCATGGAAATATATCTCGGAATGGCTATGGAAATGCCATAATAGGTAGGTATGGTGGCTGTTTTGAGGAAGGTATAAGGTGGGTGTAAGGTACCGACGAAAGTTGCGGTACTAGAGAGGCTAGCAATGGTGGAAGGGTGAGAGTGCGTATAATCCATGGACTCAACATTAGTCATAAAGAACTCACATACTTATTGCAAAAATCTATTAGTTATCGAAACAAAGTACTACTCGCATGCTCCTAGGGGGATAGATTGGTAGGAAAATACCATCGCTCGTCCCCAACCGCCACTCATAAGGAAGACAATCAATAAATAAATCATGCTCCGACTTCATCACATAACGGTTCACCATACGTGCATGCTACGGGAATCACAAACTTTAACACAAGTATCTGTCAAATTCACAACTACTCACTAGCATGACTCTAATATTACCATCCTCAAATCTCAAAACAATTATCAAGTATCAAACTTCTCATAGTATTCAATGCACTTTATATGAAAGTTTTTATTATATCCATCTTGGATGCCCATCATATTAGGACTAAATTCATAACCAAAGCAAACTACGATGCTGTTCTAAAGACTCTCGAAATTATATAAGTGAAGCATGAGAGTTCATTAATTTCTATAAAATAAAACCAGCACCATGATCTAAAAGGATATAAGTGAAGCACTAGAGCAAATGACAAACTACTTTGAAAGATATAAGTGAAGATCAATAAGTAGTCGAATAATTATGTAACTATGTGAAGACTCTCTAACATTTAAGAATTTCAGATCTTTATATTTTATTCAAACATCAAGCAAAATAAAATAAAATAAAATGACGCTCCAAGAAAAACACATATCATGTGGTGAATAAAAATATAGCTCCAAGTAAAGTTACCGATGAACGAAGACGAAAGAGGGGATGCCTTCCAGGGAATCCCCAAGCTTAGGCTCTTGGTTGTCCTTGAAAATTGCCTTGGGGTGCCTTGGGAATCCCCAAGCTTAGGCTCTTGCCACTCCTTGTTCCATAATCCATCAAATCTTTACCCAAAACTTGAAAACTTCACAACACAAAACTTAACAAGAGAATCTCGTGAGCTCCGTTAGCAAAAGAAAAGAAAACACCACTTCAAGGTACTGTAATGAAATCATTCTTTATTTATGTTGGTGTTAAACCTAATGTATTCCAACTTCTCTATGGTTTATAAACTATTTTACTAGCCATAGATTGATTAAAATAAGCAATCAACATACGAAAAACAGAATCTGTCAAAAACAAAACATTCTGTGGTAATCTGTAACTAACGCAAACTTCTGGAACCCCAAAAATTCTAAAATAAATTGCTCTACGTGAGGAATTTATCTATTAATTATCTGAAAAAATAATTAACTAAATAGCACTTTCCAAATAAAAATGGCAGCAGTTCTCGTGAGCGCTAAAGTTTCTGTTTTTTACAGCAAGATCAACAAGACTTTCCCCAAGTCTTCCCAACGGTTCTACTTGGCACAAAGACTAACTAAAACATAAAAACTCAATCATAACAGAGGCTAGATAAATTAATTTATTATTATACAGGAGAAAAAAGCAAGGAGCAAAAATAAAGTTGGGTTGCCTCCCAACAAGCGCTATCGTTTAACGCCCCTAGTTAGGCATGATGATTTCAATGATGCTCACATAAAGGATAAGAATTGAAACATAAAGAGAGCATCATGAAGAATATGACTAGCACATTTAAGTCTAACCCACTTCCTATGCATAGGGATTTTGTGAGCAAACAACTTGTGGGAACAAGAATCAACTTGCATAGGAAGGTAAAACAAGCATAACTTCAAAATTTTAAGCACATAGAGGGGAAACATGATATTATTGCAATTCCTACAAGCATATATTCCTCCCTCATAATAATTTTCAGTAGCATCATGAATGAATTCAACAATATAACCAGCACCTAAAGCATTCTTTTCATGATCTACAAGCATAGAAATTTTATTACTCTCCACACAAGCAAAATTCTTCTCATGAATAATAGTGGGAGCAAACTCAACAAAATAATTATCATGTGAGGCATAATCCAATTGAAAACTAAGATCATGATGTCAAGTTTCATGGATATCATTATTCTTTATAGCATACAAGTCATCACAATAATCATCCTAGATAGCAACTTTGTTCTCATAATCAATTGGAACCTCTTCCGGAATAGCGGATTCATCACAAAATAAAGTCATGACCTCTCCAAATCCACTTTCATCAATATAATCATCATAAATAGGAGGCATGCTTTCATCATAATAAATTTGCTCATCAAAACTTGGGGGACAAAAAATATCATCTTCATCAAACATAGCTTCCCCAAGCTTGTGGCTTTGCATATCATTAGCATCATGGATATTCAAGGAATTCATACTAACAACATTGCAATCATGCTCATCATTCAAATATTTAGTGCCAAACATTTCAGTGCATTCTTCTTCTAACACTTTGGCACAATTTTCCTTTCCATCATACTCACGAAAGATATTTAAAGGATGAAGCGTATGAGGCAAACTCAATTCCATTTTTTTGTAGTTTTCTTTTATAAACTAAACTAGTGCTAAAACAAGAAACAAAAAGATCCGATTACAAGATCTAAAGATATACCTTCAAGCACTAACCTCCCCGGCAATGGCGCCAGAAAAGAGCTTGATGTCTACTACACAACCTTCTTCTTGTAGACGTTGTTGGGCCTCCAAGTGCAGAGGTTTGTAGGACAGTAGCAAATTTCCCTCAAGTGGATGACCTAAGGTTTATCAATCCGTAGGAGGCATAGGATGAAGATGGTCTCTCTCAAGCAACCCTGCAACCAAATAACAAATAGTCTCTTGTGTCCCCAACACACCCAATACAATGGTAAATTGTATAGGTGCACTAGTTCGGCGAAGAGATGGTGATACAAGTGGTATATGGATAGTAGATAAAGGTTTTTGTATTCTGAAAATATAAAAACAGCAAGGTAACTAATGATAAAAGTGAGCACAAACGGTATTGCAATGCGTTGAAACAAGGCCTAGGGTTCATACTTTCACTAGTGCAAGTTCTCTCAACAATAATAACATAATTGGATCATATAACTATCCTTCAACATTGTCGGCGTTCTGGGAACGGGGGTCCCCAGACTTGCCTGCATGCGGCCTGCGGCGTGGCTCAAAGGGGGGCCCAGCACGGCCCATCTTCATCAACACAAACCCAAGACCCTCGCGAGGGGCCAAGCCTCGCGGGGCGGATGATGCGGAGCTTCCTCAGGCATGGCCTCGTCAGGCTGGCTTACGAGGAGGCGGAGAGATCAAGGTGGGGTACCTCACGAGGTGCCCGTGACGCAAGCCATGACGACCGAGGGTGCCAGGCGGGTGCCAGCCCGCGCAGTGTCCTCCTTCCCTCTTTGGTGCAAGGGGGCCAAGCGCAGCCGCGGAGTACCGAGGCATCAGGCAAAGGTTGCCATTTCGGTGCAACGAGACCAAGACCAGGAGGACTACGAGACGGAGGTCACCGTGGAGCCCAACACGGCGTCATCACCAGAGCTTTGCGCAGGCGAAGACTACTTTTGTCAGGGTAGCTAGTACTAGCTGTCCCCATTCAAATTAGCCCGCCATTGTTGGCTCCCTTCCCGCTCGATATTTGGGAAGAGGACCAGGGCCACTATAAATAGGATCAGCCACCCGCAAGATAGACGGGGACACGGACACACACACAGAGATCAGAGAGGACAGACGGAGAAAGAGAGAGAGAGAAAGGTGACTGAGCTCCTCCCAGCAGTTCATCGCCCGAGCCAAGAACAGACCCTCGCGAGGCTGTTCTTCCTTGTATTGTTCATCATCATCATCCCAAGAGGAAATCCACCACACCACACACTAGAGTAGGGTATTACACCACAACGGTGGCCCGAACCAGTATAAACCCTGTGTCTCTTGTGTTGTTCTTTCCTTAGTTTAGATCCTAGCAAGGCGGAGGGGTGCAGGTAGGTAGGAGGAGAAATCTCCGCGCGCACCCCAGTGTTCGAACCTCAAGAGTCTGCCGGAACCCGAAATCCGACATTTGGCGCGCCAGGTAGGGGTGTGCCGGGATTCGTCTTCCACCACCCCGTTCTCCTTCGACCATCACGCCCATGTCTGACGCTCGTCGGGCCCGCGCCGAGCGCCGGGCCGCACTCGCTTCCCGCGTTGCCCAGACGGCCCCTGTCGGCGAGCGCCCTCGCTGTTCCCCGTCACCTGCCGTCAACGCTACCACCGGCCCGGCGGGGGACGAGCGGCAAGCATCATCCCAGCATCCGTCCGTGCGGCAAGACGGCCGCACCGCAACTCCCTCGCTCACCCCAGCTGGTTCTTCGTCCCGCGCGCTCCGCGCGCCCATGGAGGCTCGAGCTGCACTCATCGCGGTGAACGAGCTCTTGCGCTACCGCCCCATCGACGACGTCTACGAAGAATGGCTCGACCGTGTCGCCGAGCTCGTCCGCGCCGCAGGGGGCTCTCCTGCGCCGTCCGTTCCGCTGCACCGCACCTCGCCCCGCGCGGGCAATGAAGCTCCGGCGGCGCCCCGACCGCCTCCTCCTCAGGAAGGCGCCATGGATCCAAGGCGCGTGGCCCCTGGGCGGAACCCGCTCCGTCAGGCGCCAGCGCAGCAAGAGCAGAGCTGTCAAGAAGTCCCTTGCCCGCAAGAAGCTGCCAAGGCGCTCCCTGCTCCAGCACGTCGCGACCATGCTCCTGCTCCCGCATGTCAAGACCCCGCGCTGCTCCCAGCTGCAGCGCGTGGGGACATGCAAGACCAAGCTCCCCATCATCCAAGGCCTCCCGTGGCCACAGCAGGATGCCGCGCCTTCACCGCCGAGCTATGCAGCGTCGCGTGGCCCGGCAAGTTCAAGCCAGACTTGCCTCCTCGCTACGACGGCACGGCTGACCCTGCGGAGTTCCTCCAGCTCTACGAGCTGGGCATCGAAGCTGCCAACGGAGACGAGAAGGTCATGGCGAATTGGTTCCCCATGGCACTCAAGGACGGGGCCCGCACCTGGCTCCTGAACCTGGCTCCAGGCACAATCTCCTCCTGGGACGAGATGCGCACCCGCTTCAACGCCAACTTCCAAGGCACTCGTGACCGGCCACCCGCCGTAAGCAACATGCGCCGCATCAAGCAACCGCCCGGGGAGACCCGGCAGAAGTACATCCAGCGCTTCAACAACGCGCGCCTCAAGATTCCCAAGGTGACCGAGGAGGCCATCATCTCGGCCTTCTCCGACGGCGTGCGCGATGTCAAGATGAAGGAGGAGCTGGCGATGCATGAAGACCTGTGCACTTCCTTGGAGCTATTCAACCTGGCAACCAAGTGCGCCAGGGCCGAGGAAGGGCGTCTCTCCCTCCTCGAGCTGTCTGCCGCGGACCCAGAAGAGAAGAAGCCCAAGGCCAAGGATGTGAAGCGCAAGGGGGCTTCCGTGCTCGCGGCAAAACCAGACACCAAGCGAGGCATAGATCAGCCCGAACCTTCCAAGGGCGGCCGGTACTGTGTGTACCACGACCTCCACACCCACAACACCAACGAATGTCAAGAGCTTTGAGCTGTGCGAGAAGGAAGGATCGGCCGTCGCCCTGACCACAGTGACCGGGGCTACGGCCGAGGAGGAGGAAGGAACGCAGGACGCTGGGAAGACCGTGGCCCACGCCAAGGGTGGCGCGACCAACCTCGCAAGGATCGCTGGCAAGACCCGCCTCGCGAGGGAGGCTGGAGGGATCAGCCTCGCGAGGGGGACTGGAGGGATCAGCCTCGCGAGGATCGCCCTCAAGGCAACGCAGGCCTCCCACCGTTGCCACCACAGCCAAGGAGAAACGAGGACCGCCACCAGGACGAGGGGGCTGGGGGCTTCCAGGAGCCGCGCGTGATCACCTGCATCCTGGGCGGGGCACAAGCCCCAGCCTCTCAGCGCATCTTCAAGCAGTTCGCCCGCGAAGTGAACGCAGTCCTCCCCAGGCTCGAAGCGACGCGCCCTCTCAGGTGGTCGGCGTGCGCCATCACGTTTAGCTCAACAGATCAGCTCAAGTGTGCGGCTACAACCGGAGTCCTCCCGATGCTTTGTTCCCCAATCATCAGCAACGTGGTGGTCACCAAGACCCTCATCGATGGAAGGGCAGGGCTCAACGTCCTGTCCGTGGAAACATTCAACAACCTCCAAGTGCCATACAGCCAGCTTCAGCCAACCAAGCCTTTCTCTGGTATCACCGACGGCTCCACGGTCCCGATTGGGCAGGTCCGCCTTCCTGTCACCTTCGGGGCACGTGACAACTACCGCACCGAGCTCATCGACTTCGACGTCGGTCACATTCGCCTGTCGTACAACACCATCCTTGGGTACCCAGCGCTGGCCAAGTTCATGGCCATAACTCACCACGGCTACAACGTCCTCAAGATGCCAGGAAGTGGCGGAGTCATCACGGTGCCCTGTGAAGAGAAGGACGCGTGTGTTCCCTGGAACGAGCCTTTCAGGCCGCGTCACTGGAAGACCCGGATCGTGGAAGCAGGAGGCTTCACGAGACCGCCCCTAAGAAGAAGAAGACATCGTCCGGCCCGACCACTTAGGAGACAGGCCCCTCTGGGCCTGCGCCTGCCCAGGGGGAGCCTCCTTCCATCGCATAGGAAAGCGCGCCCGGCGCCCTCCTCAGGCAGGGCTCGGGGGCTCTCCCCTAGAGGGCCACCGACCTAGCTAGGGTCACGAGGGAGGCGCGTGGGCACCACATGGAGGCGTGTTTCGAAGCACGTTTCCCTCAGGAAGGAGCATGGCAAGGAGATCCAGACCCTCAGGAGTTCGTCAGCAAGGCCATTCAGGAGCTACAGGAGTCAAGGGTCATGAGAGGCGGCCGCCGCCTACCAGCAGTGGCCCCCCATCCAGGCGAGGATGGTGGGCTGCGCGTCTGCGTCGACATACCAGGGTTCAACCGAGTCGCCTCTCTGGAGCGCCTCTGGCCCTCGCGAGTGGGGCGCTGCGAAGGCCCACCCCACAGCTACGTTCGCATGCCTTACGGCTTGCCGAGCGCGGCTGACGTGTACCAGCGCCTCATGAGGAGCATCACGGAGGCACGAGAGGCCAGGCGTTCCGCTGCCCTGGCAGGGATGGAGATGGCCTGCGAGGAGCCGCCAGCGCCTCCGGAGCCTCCCGAGGCCCCTCGGCCTGGGGGCTCGTGAGGATCGGCTCCCGCAGCCCACCAAGCCTGCTACATCAACGCTCCTTCATCCTCAACATCATCAGGTGACACCCTTCTAGTTTTACTTCCAGCTGGGAGCACCCCCCAGGGCTGCATTATTCCCAGGCCGCGTGGGTCCATCCCTGCGGCGTGCATCCCTTTTTTATTCAATGTTGTTAGCTTACCTTGTTGGGGGCGCCCCTCAGGCTGCATGATCCCCAAGCCGCTCGGGCCAGGCCCAGTGGCATGTATCCCATTTGCGTTTATTTCCGATTATGTGTTAGACCCACCATGCTTGATTATTTGATGCCGGTCCACGGCACCTCTTCTTCTCCATGTCGACCACTTGCACGTTAAAGGGGGGTACCTGAGCATCGCGACTCAGGGCTCTTATTGGCTCTCCAGCCCTCACCCTCTGGCCTTGTCCATGGCATCGCGACCTGGCATACCAGCGACGGCTGAGACCAGCTCGAGGGCCGGGACCCGAGGACGTAGAGTGCCGACATCTAACCAAATTTGCAGGGACACATCACAAGATAAGGCCCAGTGCCAGGCGCAACCCGCCTAGAGGTAGGGCCCCGTGAGTCCCGCGCTGGCTCACGGGTGCCCAGATACACCTCGCCAGGCCCTACCGTGCCAGCCACGTGTCAGGGCGAGGTTGTACATGCCCCGGGGGCTCCTCCCGGAGGGGGCCCCCTCCCACGTACCAGTGGAAGCACCATGCTCCGTGCTGGCTGACGACACTGCCGAGGAGCGGCTATGCCCGTACACATACGGTAGCGCTATGCTCCGCCCTGGTGATAAACAACTGAGGGTGGCCCCCAGGCCACATCAACCTCAGGGAGCCCAGAGCTCAGCGTCTAGCCTCATCGTAACGCCTCCCCTTGGGAGTGCCGCGCGAGGGGGCTGGGCACGGGGGCTGCGCCTGGGTCACACCCAGACGCACGCCGCCCAGCCAGGTCCCCCCGGGCCTGGTTCGTCGCGCGTCTCTCCCCGAGCGGAGCCAAGGTACGAAGGCCGTTTGAGCGTCAAGGGGGACTCCTGAGCATCGCGACTCAGGAGCCTAACTGGTCACGTAGCCCCTCACTCCGTGGCCCCGTCCTGGTTTCCGATCGGGACCAGCGTTGGGTGAGGCACGCGCGCGGCCGGGCTCTGCAGACGTAGAACGGTAGATCCACCCGCATCACATCTCCCTACTTGTTGTTCGTGCGCCAAGGGGGACTCCTGAGCATCGCGACTCAAGAGCCTAACTTGTCACGTGGCCCCTCACTCCTTGGCCCCGTCCTGGTTTCCGGTCGGGACCAACGTTGGGTGAGGCATGCGCGGGGCCAGGCTCTGCCGGTGTAGAACATAAGCAAGTAGGAAGGAAAGGTGCAAATTTCAAGGAATTCAAAAGCAAATATTACAGTCCACACTGTTATCTCAATGCTAAACGCAAGTTTAAACGCCTCCCTGAGGCATGATACATGTGCAGGAATTAAAGGCAGGACAGGAGCCGCGACGGAGTCACTTGTCGGCGGTGGAGCAGCGCGGATCGGGTATGCCTCACGGAGCGGTGGAGTCGGCAGCGCCTTGCTTCGGCTTGGTGCTGAAGGCCCGGAACTTCCCCAGCAGGGCCTCTGCGCGACCCTTCATGGCCTCGGCAGCAACAGCGGCACGCTCGCCGGTCACTGGCTCCAGCAGGCTGTCGAGGTCCCGCGTCAGTGCTGCAGAAGATAGGACACGCGCCTCGGCCTCGGCCGTGGGGCCAAGGCCAAGGGCGACATCTTCAAGAGCGTGAACCAAGAAGGGAAGCAGCTTGGCGGGGCCGTCATCGGCGCCAGCCAGTGGGCTCTCCAGGCCGCTGTCGTAAAGCATCCTCAGTGAGGAGTGAGCCTTCGCCTCCATCTCCGTGAAGGCCACGCGGTCCTCGGCAAGAACCAGGGCCTCGTCGTCTAGCTTGGCCTTCCTCGCCCCAACTCCTGCTCCAGCGCGCCTAGGTGGTCACGGCGTTTCTTGAGCTTGACCTCCCTCTCCTCGAGAGCTGCCTCGCGAGCCTTCACGCCTTCTTCCTGCTCTTGGCGAAGGCGGACCTCGTTCGCGAGCTGGTCCCGCAAATCTTGTAATAGGCGAAGATTGCCAGGAGAAGGACGGAGTTGGGGTGGAGATGCAGGGCTTGCAGCTTATAGAGGCGGAGGACAGAGAAGAAGAACTCGAAGAAGGGAGGCACCAGGCCAGCAGCAATGGCACTTACGAAGAGCCGATAGAAGGTGCTCCCTTGACCCTCAGGGGTGGCGGAGCCGGCTTTAAACACCTTCGCACCGTTGATGCCCCGCGCCGTCGCCATCCGGCGCAACCGGGCAAGGCTCGCCTCCGACACGTTCGGCGGGTCCAGGGCAGACGAGTACCAAGCTACGGCCGGGGGCTGGCGAGGCGCCATGGCTTCCTAGGTCACACGATCGGAGCGGATCTGGAAATTTTGGAGGAAGGAAGGAGAGGCGCAAGAAAGGGGATCTGAGCAGCAACCGTGGAAAGCAAGGAGCAAAGCCTAGGTGGGTGCCGCTCCTTAATCAACTCGCGCGGTTGCTAAGGCGCCCACGTCCGATCAACCGCCATGCGGCGCCCAAGGCCGCAGACTGTTAGGGCCCGCGGTGCTTCGCTCTTGCCCTTCCGCCTCCCTGCACGGCCAAGTCTGGGCGCGCCTTGGGCCCGGGGGCTACTGTCGGCGTTCTGGGAACGGGGGTCCCCAGACTTGCCTGCCTGCGGCTTGCGGCGTGGCTGAAAGGGGGGCCCAGCGCGGCCCATCTTCACCAACACAAACCCAAGACCCTCGCGAGGGGCCAAGCCTCGCGGGGCGGACGACGCGGAGCTTCCTCAGGCACGACCTCATTAGGCTGGCTCATGAGGAGGCGGAGAGATCAAGGCGGGGTACCTCACGAGGTGCCCGTGATGCAAGCCATGATGACCGAGGGCGCTAGGCGGGTGCCAGTCCGCGCATTGTCCTCCTTCCCTCTTTGGTGCAAGGGGGGCAAGCGCAGCCGCGGAGTACCGAGGCATCAGGCAAAGGTTGCCATTTCGATGCAACGAGACCAAGACCAGGAGGACTACGAGACGGAGGTCACCGTGGAGCCCAACACGGCATCATCGCCAAAGCTTTGCGCAGGCGAAGACTACTTTTGTCAGGGTAGCTAGTACTAGCTGTCCCCCTTCAAATTAGCCCGCCATTGTTGGCTCCCTTCCCGCTCGATATTTGGGAAGAGGACCAGGGCCACTATAAGTAGGATCAGCCACCCGCAAGATAGAGGGGGACACGGACACACACACAGAGATCAGAGAGGACAGACGGAGAAAGAGAGAGAGAGAAAGGTGACTGAGCTCCTCCCAGCAGTTCATCGCCCCAGCCAAGAATAGACCCTCGCGAGGCTGTTCTTCCTTGTATTGTTCATCATCATCAGCCCAAGAGGCAATCCACCACACCACACACTGGAGTAGGGTATTACACCACAACGGTGGCCCGAACCAGTATAAACCCTGTGTCTCTTGTGTTGTTCTTTCCTTAGTTTAGATCCTAGCAAGGCGGAGGGGTGCAGGTAGGTAGGAGGCAAAATCTCCGCGCGCACCCCAGTGTTCGAACCTCAAGGGTCTGCCGGAACCCGAAATCTGACAAACATGCAACAAAGAGTCACTCCAAAGTCACTAATAGTGGAGAACAAACGAAGAGATTATGGTAGGGTACGAAACCACCTCAAAGTTATCCTTTATGATCGATCTATTCAAGAGTCCGTAGTAAAATAACATGAAGCTATTCTTTCCGTTCAATCTATCATAGAGTTCGTACTAGAATAACATCTTAAGACACAAATCAACCAAAACCCTAATGTCACCTAGATACTCCAATGTCACTTCAAGTATCCGTGGGTATTATTATATGACATGCATCACACAATTTCAGATTCATCTATTCAAACCAACACAAAGAACTTCAAAGAGTGACCCAAAGATTCTACCAGAGAGTCAAGACGAAAACGTGTGCCAACCCCTATGCATAGGTTCATGGGCGGAACCCGCAAGTTGATCACCAAAACATACATCAAGTGGATCAATAGAGTACCCCATGGTCACCACAGGTATCCCACGCAAGACATACATCAAGTGTTCTCAAATCCTTAAAGATTCAATCTGATAAGATAACTTCAAAGGGAAAACTCAGTCCATTACAAGAGATTAGAGGAGGAGAAACATCATAAGATCCAACTATAATAGTAAAGCTCGCGATACATCAAGATCGTATCACCTCAAGAACACAACAGTGAGAAATCAAACACATAGCTACTGGTACATACCCTCAGCCCCGAGGGACAACTACTCCCTCCTCGTCATGGAGAGCGTCGGGATGACAAAGATGGCCATCGGAGAGAGGGATTCCCCCTCCGTCAGGGTGCTGGAACGGGTCTAGATTGGTTTTCGGTGGCTACGGAGGCTTCTGGCGGCGGGACTCCCGATCTATTCTGCTCCCCGAAGTTTTTAGGGTATATGGGTATATATAGGAGGAAGAAGTACGTCGGTGGACCTCCGGGCTGTCCACGAGGCAGGGGGCGCGCCCCCACCCTCGTGGGCAGCCCGAGACTCTCCTGATCCATTTTCGATACTCCGTGGGCTTCGTCTGGTCCAAAAATAAGTTCCGTGAAATTTCAGGTCAATTGGACTCGGTTTGGTTTTCCTTTTCTGCGATACTCTAAAACAAGGAAAAAACAGAAACTGGCACTGGGCTCTGGGTTAATAGGTTAGTCCCAAAAATAATATAAAAGTGTATAATAAAGCCCATAAACATCCAAAACATATAATATAATAGTATGGAACAATCAAAAATTATAGATACGTTGGAGACGTATCAGCCCTTTGGGCCGGCTTGGTCCCTCCTTTCTCCGCCTTCCTCAACGTAGTACTTTCCCATTATCAGATCCACATGCTGCACCTTGATCCCCAATCCGTGACCCTTCTTGACGTCTTCGCCTTCGTTTGCGAGGCCATGGTAGGCATTGCTCCTTCCGTGGCTCTTCTCCGCCACTTCTTCTCGCTGCACCTGATTGATCCTCGGCAGAGCTCTAGATGCCTGAGCTTTCAAGCCGTGGCGGCGACGGCCGGTGACGAGATCGACTTCAAACTTCCACCATTCACGAGCGAGTTTCGTACATGGTGGGTGTTTGTTGATGCCGGAGTGCTTAGCCCCCACTCTCCTCTCTGTTAGGGCTCGCCATTCCTAACTGCGGTTGGTGCCACCGGAGGCTCGCCGATCCGCGCCTTGTCCCCGTCTGGCTCAGGTTGAGGTGGCTCAAAGACCTTGGCATGACTGTGCCTATGGTGGTGAGGGAGTTCGTCCAGCGTCGAATCGCTCCGCTTCAACGCCACTCCCAGCCGATGTGGGCCTTGCTCAGCAGCCAGGACCACATGAGACTTCAGGAGTCTGGGCTCCCCATTGAGGCACGACGAACGGTGCTTGAGGTCCTGACGAGCGTCCCGTTGCCAGACGACTTGCCGAGGAGGAGTTGCCTTTTGTGCCGCTGCTCGAACAAGATGACATTCGCGGAGCAGCTGCCCTCCTTCGACGAGTGGGGGCTGCACCTAGTTGGCCTCGTGGGGCCCCGTGAAAACC
This sequence comes from Triticum dicoccoides, assembly GCF_002162155.2. Taxonomy (NCBI): domain Eukaryota; kingdom Viridiplantae; phylum Streptophyta; class Magnoliopsida; order Poales; family Poaceae; genus Triticum; species Triticum dicoccoides. Next base: position 114,451,161 of record NC_041388.1, read on the forward strand.
CCATCATCGTGGTCCCTCTCCTTGATGTTGGCGTCGAGCTCGCCCCAAGTGTTGGTGCAGGGGGGCGAGCACCGCTGGGGGCCGATAGTGAAGGTGCCGAGATGCTGATGCCGCCCAGGGCTCCCGACGCGTCGACCTGGGGACTCGTGACTCTTGCCCTGGGGCGGCGGTTGAAGGGGACACGCAGCCTGCGTCTCCCGTGACCGGGGCTCCTAAGGCCTCGGCAAGTCACTGCGAGGCAGAGCCGGCTAGCTCCCCTCAGCTTGGCGCTTCTGAGGCTGCCCCTCCGAGCACTTCTCCAGCCACGCCTTGTGTCGGCCGCCATGTACAGCGCTTCAGCCGGCTTTGCGTGGACTCAAAGAACTCCGCAAGAGGAAGGGGTCCCCGAGCTGTGGCAGCGGCACCTTTGGGCCGTTAAAACGGAGGAAGTATATCGCCGTTGACGAGTAAGTACCTCATCTTGGTGATCTTCTGCGTGTTGCTTTCCTTCCTGATGATTTTCTCCTCAGGACCCCTTCTACCAAGGCCGCGAAATCTCCTAAGAAGCAGCTCCCTCTCGCCCCATTTCCCCCGCCAAACTCGAGCGCCGTAGGCTCGTGCGCTGCCCACGACATGGGGTCAACCATGGGAGTCGGTCCGTCATCAAGGTGTCTTGAGCTTGCGCCTTTGCCATATTTTCTTCGCGGCCTTGCTCGGAGCACAGCAAGCGTGCCAAGGGCTCCTTCCCTGGTCGTGGACGGTGGCTGGTTGGCTTCGCTCCTGGGGTCTTCTTCAAGTAGGGGGGCCCGTTTAGTTCGGGCCCCTCGCGAGGCCCAGCTGGCGCCTGGGGCAGCGCCAGCCCCCAGCCCCCTGCTGAGAGGGGGCGCACCGCTCTAGGCGTCGCCCACAACCCCTGTGGCGGAGGACGAGATGGGCCGTGTGCTTGAGCTCGAGCACGGGCGGAGCATTGTTTGTCATGAGCTCTTCTAGGAGGCGATGGGCGCGATAAACCGACTCGGTGAAGAACTTGTGGGTGTTGAGGCGCGCCTTGAGGCCGAGGGTCTTCAGTTGGCGGAGGAGTGGCACAAGCTGAAGGTGGCCATCAACCTCGGGCACCACCAGCGCGAGCTCGATAATGCGAAGGCTGAGGCTTCCCTCGCAGCCTCCCGTGAGGCCTGCTCCCGAGCTCTTGAAGAGGCCCGGGAAGCTGACCGTCGTCGCGAGGCCGCGGAGAAGCACGCGTGGGAGCTCCAAGCCTGGAGCGCCGTCTTGGATCAGCAGGTGGAGGCGCACAGGGCTGCCCTTGCATCGTTGAGGGGGACGCCCGCCAAGGAGGAAGAGATCCAGAAGCGCGAGGAGGTGCTCGCGCTGGAAGCTATGGAGCGCAGCCTTGAACTCGAACGGCTGGAGACGAGGGAGCGCCAGGTTACTCAGGCGAAGGACGAGTCGGTGCACGCGAGGCCAGGGCCCAGGAGGAGGTCGACCGCTGAGTGGCCGAGGCTCGCGCGGATTGCTACCTCTTGAGCACTGTGTTGGTTTTCCCCGAAGAGGAAGGGATGATGCAGCAAAGTAGCGTAAGTATTTCCCTCAGTTTTTGAGACCAAGGTATCAATCCAGTAGGAGGCTACGCGCGAGTCCCTCGCACCTGCACAAAATAAATAAATCCTCGCAACCAACGCAATAAGGGGTTGTCAATCCCTACACGGCCACTTACGAGAGTGATATCTGATAGATATGATAAGATAATATTTTCGGTATTTTTGTGATAAAGACGCAAAGTAAAATAAAAGCAAAGGAAATAACTAAGTATTAGGAGATTAATATGATGTAGATAGACCCGGGGGCCATAGGTTTCACTAGTGGCTTCTCTCGAGAGCATAAGTATTCTATGATGGGTGAACAAATTACTGTTGAGCAATTGATAGAATTGAGCATAGTTATGAGAATATCTAGGTATGATCATGTATATAGGCATCACGTCCGAGACAAGTAGACCGACTCCTGCCTGCATCTACTACTATTATTCCACTCATCGACCGCTATCCAGCATGCATCTAGAGTATTAAGTTAATGAAAACAGAGTAACGCCTTAAGCAAGATGACATGATGTAGAGGGATAAACTCATGCAATATGATGAAAACCCCATCTTGTTATCCTTGATGGCAACAATACAATACGTGCCTTGCTACCCCTACTGTCACTGGGAAAGGACACCGCAAGATTGAACCCAAAGCTAAGCACTTCTCCCATTGCAAGAAAGATCAATCTAGTAGGCCAAACCAAACTGAGAATTCGAAAAGACTTGCAAAGATAACCAATCATACATAAAAGAATTCAGAGAAGATTCAAATATTGTTCATAGATACACTTGATCATAAACCCACAATTCATCGGTCTCAACAAACACACCGCAAAAAGAAGATTACATCGAATAGATCTCCACAAGAGAGGGGAAGAACATTGTATTGAGATCCAAAAAGAGAGAAGAAGCCATCTAGCTACTAACTATGGACCCGTAGGTCTGAGGTGAACTACTCACACTTCATTGGAGGGGCTATGGTGTTGATGTAGAAGCCCTCCGTGATCGATGCCTCCTTCGGCGGAGCTCCGGAACAGGCCCCAATATGGGATCTCGTGGATACATAAAGTTGCGGCGGTGGAATTAGGGTTTTGGCTCCGTCTCTGATCGTTTGGGGGTACTTAGGTATATATAGGAGGAAGGAGTACGTCGGTGGAGCAACACGGGGCCCACGAGG
>NC_041388.1:114454298-114461982 GCF_002162155.2 Triticum dicoccoides
GTAGGCGCGCCCCCTACCTCGTGGTCTCCTCTTTTGTGTCTTGACGTAGGGTCCAATTCTCCTGTGTCTTGTTCGTTGAGAAAATCACGTTCCCGAAGGTTTCATTCCGTTTGGACTCCGTTTGATATTCCTTTTCTTCGAAACCCTAAAACAGGCAAAAAAACAACAATTCTGGGTTGCGCCTCCGGTTAATAGGTTAGTCCCAAAAATAATATAAAAGTGGATAATAAAGCCCAATAATGTCCAAAACAGTAGATAATATAGCATGGAGAAATCAAAAATTATAGATACGTTGGAGACGTATCAAGCATCCCCAAGCTTAATTCCTGCTCGTCCTCGAGTAGGTAAATGATAAAAACAGAATTTTTGATGAGGAGTGCTACTTGGCATAATTTTAATGTAATTCTTCTTAATTGTGGTATGAATATTCAGATCCGAAAGATTCAAGACGAAAGTTCATATTGACATAAAAATAATAATAGCATACTAACAAAGCAATTATGTCTTCTCAAAATAACATGGCCAAAGAAAGTTCATCCCTACAAAATCATATAGTTTAGTCATGCTCCATTTTCATCACACAAGAATTCTCTCATCATGCACAACCCCTATGACAAGCCAAGCAATTGTTTCGTACTTTAGTAATCTCAAACCTACAAACTTTCACGCAATATATGAGCGCGAGCCATGGACATAGAACTATGGGTGGAATAGAATAAAATGAGGGGGTTATGTGGAGAAGACAAAAAGGAGAAAGTATCACATCAACGAGGCTAATCAATGCTATGGAGATGCCCACCGATTGATGTTAATGCAAGGAGTAGGGATTGCCATGCAACGGATACACTAGAGCTATAAATGTATGAAAGCTCAACAAAAGAAACTAAGTGGGTGTGCATCCAACTTGCTTGCTCACGAAGACCTAGGGCACTTGAGAAGGCCCATTGTTGGAATATACAAGCCAAGTTCTATAATGAAAATTCCCACTAGTATATGAAAGTGACAAAACAAGTGACTCTCTATCATGAAGATTACGGTGCTACTTTGAAGTACAAGTGTGGCAAAGGATAGTAACATTGTCCCTTCTCTCTTTTTCTCTCATTTTCTATTTGGCCTTTATTTTTTATATGGCCTTTCTCTCCTTCTTTTTTTATATATGGCCTTTCTCTCCTCTTTTTTATAATTCCTCACTTGGGACAATGCTCTAGAAAATGATGATCATCACACTTCTATTTATTTACAACTCAATGATTACAACTCGATACTAGAACAAAAGATGACTCTATATGAATGCCTCCGGTGGTGTATCGGGATATGCAATGGACCAAGAGTGACATGTATGAAAGAATTATGAACGGTGGCTTTGCCACAAATACTATGTCAACTACATGATCATGCTAAGCAATATGACAATAATGAATGTGTCATGATAAACGGAATGGTGGAAAGTTGCATGGCAATATATATCGGAATGGCTATGGAAATGCCATAATAGGTAGGTATGGTGGCTGTTTTGAGGAAGATATAAGGAGGTTTATGTGTTAAAGAGCGTATCATATCACGGGGTTTGGATGCACCGGCGAAGTTTGCGCCAACTCTCAATGTGAGAAAGGGCAATGCACGATACCGAAGAGGCTAGCAAGGATGGAAGGGTAAGAGTGCGTATAATCCATGGACTCAACATTAGTCATAAAGAACTCACATACTTATTGAAAAAATCTACAAGTCATCAAAAACCTCGGCACTACGTGCATGCTCCTAGGGGGATAGATTGGTAGGAAAATACCATCGCTCGTCCCCGACCGCCACTCATAAGGAGGACAATCAAATAACACCTCATGTTTCAAATTTGTTACATAACGTTTACCATACGTGCATGCTACGGGACTTGCAAACTTCAACACAAGCATTTCTCAATTTCACAACTACTCAACTAGCACGACTTTGATATCATTACCTCCATATCTCAAAACAATCATCAAGCATGAAACTTCTCTTAGTATTCAAAACACTCTTAAGAAAATTTTACTAATCTTGAATACCTAGCATATTTGGATTTTAAGCAAATTACCATGCTATTTAAGACTCTCAAAATAATCTAAGTGAAGCATGAGATATGAATGGTTTTTATAAAACAAATCCACCACCGTGCTCTAAAAGATATAAGTGAAGTACTAGAGAAAAACTATATAGCTCAAAAGATATAAGTGAAGCACATAGAGTATTCTACCAAATTCCAAATCATGTATGGCTCTCTCAAAAGGTGTGTACAGCAAGGATGATTGTGGTAAACTGAAAAGTAAAGACTCAAATCATACAAGACGCTCCAAGCAAAACACATATCATGTGGTGAATAAAAATATAGCTCCAAGTAAAGTTACCGATAGAAGTAGACGAAAGAGGGGATGCCTTCCGGGGCATCCCCAAGCTTTGGATTTTAGGTATCCTTAGATTATCTTGGGGGTGCCATGGTCATCCCCAATCTTAGGCTCTTTCCACTCCTTGTTCCATAATCCATCAAATCTTTACCCAAAACTTGAAAACTTCACAACACAAAATTCAAAGTAGAAAATCGCGTGAGCTCCGTTAGCGAAAGAAAACAAAAGACCACTTCAAGGTACTGTAATTAACTCATTCTTTATTTATATTGGTGTTGAACCTACTGTATTCCAACTTCTCTATGGTTTATAAACTATTTTACTAGCCATAGATTCATCAAAATAAGCAAACAACACACGAAAAACAGAATCTGTCAAAAACTGAACAGTCTGTAGTAATATGTAGCTAGCGCAAGATATGGAACACAAAAAATTCTAAAATAAATTGATGGACGTGAGGAATTTATCTATTAATCATATACAAAAATAATTAACTAAATATCACTTTCCAAATAAAAATGGCAGCAGTTCTCGTGAGCGCTAAAGTTTCTGTTTTTTACAGCAAGTGTAACAAGACTTTCCCCAAGTCTTCCCAACGGTTCTACTTGGCACAAACACTAATTAAACACACAAAAACACAACCTAAACAGAGGCTAGATAAATTATTTATTACTAAACAGGAGCAAAAAGCAAGGAATAAAAATAAAATTGGGTTGCCTCCCAACAAGCGCTATCGTTTAACGCCCCTAGCTAGGGATAACAAGCAAGGATAGATCTAGGTATTGCCATCTTTGGTAGGCAATTCATCAATGAGGCATATTCCATCTTTAGGAATTTCTTTCTTTTTATTGATTATCAAACTTTTAGGCACAGTATCAAAAAAAATCATTTGTACCAAATGGTTCCTTAATGATAGCAAAAAGATTGGGACGAATACTTATAGATTTGAGATCCGCAGTTTCCTTACTAGAGGATTCATCCTTACTTTTAGGAACATACATAAGCTTGGCAATTTTAGTGGGAGGACTTGGAGTATTCTTTACAGAAGAAAAAGCGGTTCCCAAGTTGGTAATAATATCCTCAAGTTTATCGATTCTAGTGGAATCGTGATTTATTTTCTCATTAACTATGGGTTCCTTCTCTTTAATATTTTTCAAAGTGACTCCTACTTTAGATCCATGTTGAGAGATTCGGTTGTGGATCTTTTTATCCAAATTTTCAATTAACGCTACGGTAGCATCCTTATTTTCAATAATTTCAAGTCTTTGCATTACATGCTCCAAAGTTAATACAGTTCCATTAACCAAAAGAGGGGGCGAGCCAAACAAATCTATCATAGCATTATAAGAATCAAAAGTATGGCTACCCAAGAAGTTCCCTCCAGTAATAGTATCAAGGACATATCTGTGCCAAGGAGTAACGCCTACATAAAAATTGCGAAGAAGAACGGAAGTAGATTGCTTCCTGGTAGATCTATTTTGAGCATTGCAAATTCTATACCAAACGTCTTTTAGATTTTCCCCCTCCCTTTGCTTAAAATTTAGAATTTCATTCTTGGGAGACAACGGAGAAGATAAGGGGCTAGCCATAACGACAAGCAAATGAACTAACGCACAAGCAAACAAAAAGCAAGCGGGTAAAAAGAGGCAAATAGAGAAAGAGAGGGAGGATAGAGAGAGGGCGAATAAAACGGCAAGGGTGAAGTGGGGGAGAGGAAAACAAGAGGCAAATGGAAAATAATGTAATGCAGGAGATAAGGGTATGTGATGGGTACTTGGTATATTGACTTTTGCGTAGACCTCCCCGGCAACGGTGCCAGAAATCCTTCTTGCTACCTCTTGAGCACTGCATTGGTTTTCCCCGAAGAGGAAGGGATGACGCAGCAAAGTAGCGTAAGTATTTCCCTCACTTTTTGAGAACCAAGGTATGCAACGATAACCAATCATACATAAAAGAATTCAGAGAAGATTCAAATATTGTTCATAGATAGACTTGATCATAAACCCACATTTCATCGGTCTCAACAAACACACCGCAAAAAGAAGATTACATCGAATAGATCTCGACAAGAGAGGGGGAGAACATTGTATTGAGATCCAAAAAGAGAGAAGAAGCCATCTAGCTACTAACTATGGACCCGTAGGTCTGAGGTGAACTACTCACACTTCATCGGAGGGGCTATGGTGTTGATGTAGAAGCCCTCCGTGATCGATGCCCCCTCTGGTGGAGCTCCGGAACAGGCCCCGAGATGGGATCTCGTGGATACAGAAAGTTGCGGCGGTGGAATTAGGGTTTTGGCTCCGCCTCTGATCGTTTGGGGGTACGTAGGTATATATAGGAGGAAGGAGTACGTCAGTGGAGCAACAGGGGGCCCACGAGGGTGGGGCGCGCTTGGGGGGTAGGCGCGTCCCCTACCTCGTGGCCTCCTATTTTGTGTCTTGACGTAGGGTCCAATTCTCCTGGGTCTTGTTTGTTGAGAAAATCACGTTCCTGAAGGTTTCATTCCGTTTGGACTCCATTTGATATTCCTTTTCTTCGAAACCCTAAAACAGGCAAAAAACAGCAATTCTGGGCTGGGCCTCCGATTAATTGGTTAGTCCCAAAAATAATATAAAAGTGGATAATAAAGCCCAATAATGTCCAAAACAGTAGATAATATAGCATGGAGAAATCAAAAATTATAGATACGTTGGAGACGTATCACGGATCTCGAGAGTAGGCACGACCTGAAGTTGAAGCTCGTTGAAGCTGGGGCCGCTGGTAGGACTGCTGCCCTCAAGTCTAGGTTGATCGAGGTGGAGCGGTGCGAGGAGGGTGCCGCAACCGCCCTGGCCTCGGCGCAGGCTGAGTTGGCTTCCACCCGCGCCGAGCTGCTCTCCCTTCGGCAGTGGGTCGCTGACGCCGAGTCTGTCGCGTGGCAGAACAAGGACGAAGTGCTTCAGCGGCGGACGTTGGAGCGTGTGCATGCCCCCATGCTCGAGGACCTCAGGAATAGGGCCAACACCGCCCTGGGCCATATCTGCGATAAGAATGCTCCTCATCCCCATGCGAATGACTACGCCAACCACCTCTGCTTCTTCACTGACATGGTGACGCGCCTGCAGAACCGTTCCGAGAGGGCTCACCAGCTTGTTGAAGAGAGGAGTCGCAGCCTGCTCGGGCGCGCGTTCTCTCTCGTCTTCAGCCATCTCTAGAACGCCGAACCCAACTTCGATTTTGACGTCGACATTGCTCCCGTACCTGAAGCCATCTGGGGCGACCTGGCGCGATGGGTTGAAGACAACGTGGATGCGCTGGTCAGGGCCTTCACTTCTAAAGATGACGCGGTGGTGGTCGCTACAGACGAAGGCGACGTGGTTGACGACGGTGATGCCGGCGCCGGTGAAGCTGGAAGCGACGCCAACGATGGCGACAACGACGCCAGCGGTGTGTCTGAAGATGACATGGGGGACGTGGCGAGCGACATATCCGGCTGATCCCATGTTTCCTTGTTGTTTACCCTGTAAAAACTTGGGCGTGGCCCCGGAAGATTGTAAGAGCATTTTGAGAGGGGGATCCCCTCATGTAAACAAACCGCAACTTTTTATCCTTCTGTGTCAAATTGGGTATGCATCTTCACGAGCTCACGTATGCTGGGGCAAGGTTGCTGTTGCGGTTCACCTTAGCCTGGACGAGCCCAAAACCGGCTCAAGAGATTGTGGGTTTCTGGGAAGCTCCTGAGGAATTCGTCGACACGCCCGAGGGGGCCGCGAGATAAGCGAGCGCCAGCCGTGGCGCGACACGTGCGTGGCTCGTGTGCTTCATGCCCAGCCCCGCTCGTGAGGGGGGAGCGACAGGCGCGAACTCCAAAATAAGGCAAGAACCAGACTGTGAGAAATAGCTCGAACGATAAAAGACATCCCTCTCGCGCGCATAAAATGAAAATTGAACTTCAACTTAAATCCAAATCCATAAGGCAGGGTTACAGAAAAGAGATCCAAAGCAAATGGCCGCGTCCGGTGCCTAGTCTAGTCTTCGACGTCTTCTCACCAGTGCGGAGCTGAGTGCTGCCACTGGGCGTGGGAGGGAGCCCCTGAGGCCCGAGGGTGGCACTCCCGAGACTCCGGGGCGTGTACAACCCCACTCGTTATTACGTGAGAGTGTCATGGGCGGCGATCTTCACAGGCGCAAGCCTTACTTCATATCGCTTGACGAGGGCCCCGCCTTGCGCCACCCCCTACCACCGCTGGGACGACCGGAAACTAGGATGGTCCAACGAGGGCAGAGGGGACGCCAGCGGCGCCCTCGGCGACCACGGGTCCTCTGCAGGGGGAAAGGTCGCCCGCGCCACTCCGGCAGAGGGCTTACCTCCGGGCGTTGCCTTGCTCCGTGCGACGCGGGGAGGGGCCTTGCTCCTGGTCCCTCCCACGCAGCCCCCAGTGAGTCTCTCCTGATGCGGCGGGCATCGCCGTGCCAGAACCATCGCCTGGCGCCGTGACCTAGTTCATCTATGACTCATGGTTAGCGTAAGCTTGTCCCTGAGGGATTAGTGGTACCCTGTATCTGTTGTCGACGGCGCGGCTGGTGGGGCTCTCTAGCGGCTCCTGGAAGGCTTAAGCTCGTAACGCCTCCTCCTCCCATCCTGGCCCGAGGAACGAGCCGGGGTCGTCCTCCGGTGTGTACTCTTGGTCCATTATGCGGGGCACGTAGGCCTCCGAGGCCGCTGCCCCGAAGACCTCGCCGAAGTGCCCCACGCTCCATGTCGCTCGGCCTGTCACACTGTCCTGAGGATGGCGGGGCGGCACCTCACCTGGGCCGTGTGCGATGACGCTCGTGCCCGCACGCATCTGAGGTGGTGCGGGTGCGAGGGGGTGCCCTCCGCCGTGGATCGTGCTGATGTCGATGAAGCCCTCAGACGCACTTGGGGGTACACGGGCACGGTGAGGCCCGCCGTGGGATCCTGCCGCTGCCTGAGGCGTGAGCTGGTAGCAGAAAGGCGGTGCTCCCGTGGCCGCCGCATCCAGTAGCTCGGCGACGCGTTCCAGCAGTGCATCACAGCCACTCTCCATCAGTCGGCACCGCAGCAGCTCATGTGCCACCGTGAGCGCGGCCCGCATGTTCGCCTGCTCCCTCCTGGTGTGTGGCGCCGTCGCCGTGGCGTGGCTTGTGACCCTTGCAGCATCTCGCGTCTGTCGGCGAGTAAGAGCAGAGGGTGAGTGACCGCGCCACCCCCGCCCTGTGATGTTTGGCGGTGTGCGTGCCACCTGAGATGCGGGGTTGAGGTCTTCCTGGGCAGGCGGCGCTGCCCGGGCGGGCCAGGCTGCCCA
>NC_041388.1:114462187-114499873 GCF_002162155.2 Triticum dicoccoides
CCTACCTGGCGCCAAATGTCGGATCACGGGTTCCGGCAAAACCCTTAAGGTTCAAACACTGGGATGCGCGTGAAGATCTCCCCCTACTGATCCATGTCCTAGCTCAGCTAAGATCTTACGAACTAACTCGACGAACTCGCAACACAAAGGACACAAGATTTATACTGGTTCGGGCCACCATTGTGGTGTAATAGCCTACTCCAGTGTGGTGGTGGTAGATTGCCTCTGGGGCTAATGATGGACAGTACAAGGGAAAGAACAGCCTCCTGAGGTTGAGGTGTTCTTGCACTTGGCGAACTTGTGTGTGTTCTGGTCTCTCTTGATCTCTCTCGATCTCACCTCCCAATCGATCGATCTCCCTAGCTATGGTGGTGGATAGTCCTATTTATAGAGGCCCTGGTCCTCTCCCCAAATATTGAGCGCGGAGGGAGCCAACAACGGCCAATTTGAAAGGGGACGGCTAGTACAGCTTATCCTGACAAAAGCAGTCTTCGCCTGCCAAAGGATCTGGTGGTGACGCCGTCTTGGGCTCCACGGTGACCTCCGTCTTGCCGTCCTTCTAGTCTTGGTCTCATTGCACCGATATGGAAACCTTTTCTTGATGCATCGGTACTCCGCGCCTGCGCTTGCCCCCTTAGCACCAAAGAGGAAACAAGGACGCTGCGCGCTGGCGCCCGCTTGGCGCCCGCCTGGTCTCGATCGTCATGGCTCACGTCACTAAAACCTCGCGAGGTTTGCCTGGCCTTGAACTCTACACCCCTCGTGAGCCAGCCTGGAGAGGCCACTCCTGAGGAGGTCTTGAGTCGTCCACCTCATGAGGCTTGGCCCCTCGCGAGGGTCTTGAATGCCTTGTTGATGAAGATGGGCCATACAGGGCTGCTAGCAAAGCCACGTCGTGGGCCGGAGGCAGGCAAGTCTGGGGACCCTTGTTCCCAGAACGCCAATATCCTCTACTTTGCTGTTGCAAGTTTTACGTGGCTGCTATGGGCTAAGAAAGAACCGTTCTTACCTACGCTTCAAAAACCACAATGCGGTATAGTGAATGCTTTTTGATCTTCAGAAAGAACCCTGTTCATTGAATCCGATTCAACTAAAGCTGGAGAAACAGACACCCACTAGCCACCTGTGTGCGATGCACGTCGGTAGAACCAGTCTCACATAAGCGTACGCGTAATGTCGGTCTGGGCTGCTGAATCAAGAATCAACTAGTGACGGCAAGCAATATGTATATACCCACACCCACAACTCCTTTGTGTTCTACTCGTGCATATGACATATACGCATAAACCAAGCTCGGATGCCACTGTTGGGTAACGTAGTAATTTCAAAAAAAATCCTACGCACACGCAAGATCATGGTGATGCACAGCAACGAGAGGGGAGAGTATCATCTACGTACCCTCGTAGAATGTAAGCGGAAGCGTTATGAGAACGCGGTTGATGTAGTCGTACGTCTTCACGATCCGACCAATCCAAGTACCGAACGTACGGCACCTCCGAGTTCAGCACACGTTCAGCTCGATGACGTCCTCCACCAAATAAGCGCCGACCTAAGCCATGGTGCACACAGTATAGCCAGGACCGCAAGGAGCATTTGGCAGCAGAGAAGCAAATCGCGGCCGCATGCGCGGATGAGGTCATGATGGCTGCCATTCGTGCCGACCCCCAGATATTGGAGGAGCACCTCGCCGTCGAGGCCAGCGTTGACGCCTCGCGCATCGACGCCGTGACGCGGTTGGCTGCTTTAAATGACGGTTTGTGGCATTTTCTCGAGGCCACCGTCGGTGCCTTCGATGAAGACTACGGGGTGTTTTCTCAGCGTGCACGTGCTTACCTCATCTCGAGAGCCAGCAGGTTGGTGCCCGGAGTGGCTCAGGCAACTCACCACTACAACGAGGGCACCCATGATGCAGAGGCCTCACCCTCTTCCATGTCCAAGGAGCCAATTGTCATCGATATCTCTGACAATGAGGAGTAGCTTGTCTTATTAGCTCACTATAAGGACCCATGTTCAGTTTGCTAGCTACTGGCTTTCCTTCACAAATTCTAGTGAATTGTGGTATCTACTTTTACCATGCAATCTTCTGCTATAGTGTATATGTTCTATATGTCGTGCAATGTGGTGTTCAATTAACTGCTTGGTTCAATTCTGTAAATGTGATGTTCAATTCTTCAGGGTGCAATATTTCCAAGTTGTTAAGCATGCTTGGTTTGGTTAACTATCTGATCTTCTATTAGGAGTATGTTATATTGTTCAATTGGTGTTTAGTTAACTACTTGGTTCATTTGTTGTGGCTTAGTTCACTTGTTGTGGTGTTTAGTTAACTTCTTGGTTCAATTCTGCAATGAGATGTTCAATTGTTGTGGCTGCATTCTGTTATTGTATACCATGTGAGGAATAAATCGAATTTGGCTGTACTAAATACATGAGAAACAAATACAATTTCTATATTTCCAAGTTGTTAAGCATGATTGATTTGGTTAACTGTCTGATCTTCTATTAGGAGTATGTTATATTGTTCAATTGGTGTTTAGTTAACTACTTGGTTCATTTGTTGTGGTGTTTAGTTAACTGCTTGGTTCAATTCTACAATGCGATGTTCAATTGTTGTGGCTGCATTCTGTTATTGTATACCATGTGAGGAATAAATCAAATTTGGCTTTACTAAATACATGAGAAACAAATACAATTGCTATATTTCCAAGTTGTTAAGCATGGTTGGTTTGGTTAACTGTCTGATCTTCTATTAGGAGTATGTTATATTGTGCAATGTGGTGCTCAGTTAACGTTTGGTTCATTTGTTGTGGTGTTTAGTTAACTGCTTGGTTCAATTCTGCAATGCGATGTTCAATTGATGTGGCTGCATTCTGTTATTGTATACCATGTGAGGAATAAATCAAATTTGGTTGCACTTAATACATGAGAAACATATACAAGTGCTATATTTCCTAGTTCTTAATCATGCTTGGTTTGGATAAATGGGTTTTCCATGTGGCTTGAATTAATCTAATTAATCTGCAATGTGCTTATTTATCATCAACATATTTTACTGATAGCATGCGAACCCTTACTTAACCTGATGACTAACTACCTTATATGTGTTGCAGGGAAACAATGAGAAGCACTGAGGTTTACAAGATGGTACTAACTATTATACCTTGCCTTTTTGTATTCCTTTGCCCCATTTCCAATATAGAGAAGATATTCATGCACATCCTTGTTTTCAGGCTTCACTGATGATTCAATATTGAAGTGTTCCTGAAGAGGTCGAAGGATGGACGGTTAATCATCCATAGGCACTTGCCTAAAGTTGCAAAGACCTTCAACATGAATGAAGGCTCAATATTCGCCTTCCGCTTCAACAATTTTCTAGATGAGATGCATCTCTCTATGTACCGTCAATGATGCTAATTTCGAAAGGTTCTAGATGTTGCATGTGAAACTTGCTGCTGGTGCAGTTGTGTAATGGGGTAGCTGAGTGTTGAAGCTATATAATGTTGTACTCTGATGTATTTCAATTATGAAATCCAGCTTCCTTAATATGGAAATGGAATATATTATGTGCTTAATACGAATGTCAATTAGATTAGTAAATGGATTATTAATAATAGGGAAATTAGCCCGCTAATTGGCCAATTAGCTTGCTAATTGGGTTTTCCTATTGCAAACGGTTAATGAGAAACCACCATGGGCGATGACCTCAAGCAACACACACAGTTTACAGGAATAAACCTTGTTGGATCAATGAACAATCACACACGACATTATCTTCAAAACTATTTGCGTTACGCTACCTTGCGCAAACGTTTTCCTTGTAGTGACTGTGTGGGATGTATATACGAACGGAAACGTTTAGTGGTGACTGACTGTGTGGGATGTACTTATGACCGGAAATGATTTCTCTTGTATAATTGTATTTTTTAGCACTACTGTACGTATGTATTTGAGTGCTCACCGGTCGCACACGACCTCATTTTGCCGAGCGTGTGTGCCAGGATGGGCATATCCTCAACGGTTTCTGGGTCGTGTGGTAAGGACCCCCCTATCGCCCACACTCACTTGGCGACGGTTCTGAATGTCGTCGCTGAAAGGGGTTAAAAACCATTTGTTTAGGACCAACACACACAGTGGTTAGAGGTGTTGGAAAACATGCTTCTATGGTTCAAACCCAACTAGACCAAGTTGCTAAATCGCAAAGAGAATTGCTAGATGAAATGAATCATAATATGCATGACTTTGCTGAGTTGCAACTAGAGGAGGTAAAATGACTTAGGAACCACTTTATCCTGAGGGATACTGTCGGTGTCAAAACCGGTGGATCTCGGGTTGGGGGTCCCGAACTGTGCGTCTAAGGCGGATGGAAACAGGAGGCAGGGGACACGATGTTTTACCCAGGTTTGGGCCCTCTTGATGGAGGTAAAACCCTACGTCCTGCTTGATTTATTCTTGATGATATGAGTATTACAAGAGTTGATCTACCACGAGATCGGAGAGGCTAAACCCTAGAAGCTAGCCTATGGTATGATTGTATGTTGTCCTACGGACTAAACCCTCCGGTTTATATAGACACCGGAGGGGGCTAGGGTTACACAAGGTCGGTTACAAAGGAGGAGATATACATATCCGTACTGCCTAGCTTGCCTTCTACGCCAAGTAGAGTCCCATCCGGACACGGGACGAAGTCTTCAATTTTGTATCTTCATAGTCCAACAGTCCGGCCAAAGGATAGAGTCCGGCTGTCCAGAGACCCCCTAATCCAGGACTCCCTCAGTAGCCCCTGAACCAGGCTTCAATGATGATGAGTCCGGCGCGCAGTGTTGTCTTCGGCATTGCAAGGCGGGTTCCTCCTCCGGATACACCACAAAAGAGTTTGAATAAAAGGATAGTGTCTGACCCTGCAAAATAAGTTCCACATACCGTCGTAGAGAGAATAATATTTCCACAAATCCAATCTGCTGACACGTTTTGGCAGCATGACATTATGCCATGGCCCGGTAATTATTCGAACCGTTTTTCCTTAACTAGCCCCGCACATAACGCGAGGCGGTTTCTTGACACGTCTTGTCAAAGCAGAGATCGTGTTCCCCTTATTACGGGATTCTCATCAATACGGACGTGGGTAACCCAACCGTGCCTAGGACTCCTAGATTTTAGGCAAGTCCCAAATGGCTGCGAGGAGGACGCTTGATATTCACCCTCTTTATAAAGGGGCAATGCTTTTACTTTTTCCCTCCTGTGCTCAATCGAATCCTTCCCGTGCTTCGAGTTCTAACACCCAAAGCCCAGGTCAGGTGCTTCGGACCTTCAGTCATGTCTGGATCCAGCCTTCAAGGCCGGTGGATGCCTTACTCCGTCACGGAGGGGGACGTCAAGAAGTTGAGGGAGGCCAGATACCTGACCGCCGAAATTCCGCATAGGCTGCCCGCCCGAGGGCAGGCCATCCCTACTCCTGAACCCAACGAGAGCGTTGTGTTCGTCTCCCACTTCCTTCAAGGACTAGGCCTTGCTCTGGATCCCTTTGTTAGGGGTCTTATTGAAAGTGCGTTATATCGACTAGAGGGGGTGAATAGGCGATTTTTATGAAAGTCTTCAAAACGTGGGAGTTATGAAGACAAACGATAGAAATAAACCTAATACCCTGCAGCGGAAGGTAGACTACACTAGGCAAGCCATAGTCAAGTATTCAATAGAGTGAGATCACAATGACTAATAGCAGCAATGTAGTAAGGATCAGGTAGGAAGATATTGTGAATCCAAACAGAACACGCAGTCACTCAGTGAAGACAAAAGATAGTGCAAACATACAATGACTTCACAAGGAGTAACAGTAAGTAAAGGGAAGGGAAGATGAAACCAGTGACTCGTTGAAGACAATGATTTGTTGGACCAGTTCTAGTTGCTGTGACAACTGTACGTCTGGTTGGGGCGGCTAGGTATTTAAACCTTAGGACACACAGTCCCGGACACCCAGTCCTGAACACGCAGCTCAGGACACCCAGTCCTCACCGTATTCCCCTTGAGCTAAGGTCACACAGACCTCGCCCAATCACTCTGGTAAGTCTTTAAGGTAGACTCCCAAACCTTCACAGACTTCGTTCACCGGCAATCCACAATGTCTCTTGGATGCTCAGAACGCGATGCCTAACCGGCTGGAGGATGCACAGTCCTCAAGTGTAATAAGTCTTTAGATCACACAGACAAGAAGACTTAAGTGATGCCCAATTCTCTTTGGCTCTGGGTGGTTAGGGCTTTATCCTCGCAAGGAATTCTCTCTCAAAGGCTTTGAGGTGGGTTGCTCTCAAACAACAAAAGCCGTACTCTCAATCTGAGCAGCCAACCGTTTATGGTTGTAGGGGGTGGGCTATTTATAGCCACTTGGCAACCCGACCTGATTTGTCTGAAATGACCCTGGGTCACTAAGGAACTGACACGTGTTCCAACGGTGAGATTTCAAACTCACACGACAACTTTACTTGGGCTGCAAGAAAAGCTGACTTGTCCGACTCTGGACAAGATTCGCTCTCATAGTCTTCACTCGAAGACATAGGTTTTGGTTAGGCATCACTTCAGTCATTCTGACTGGTTCTCTTGGACCCCACTTAACAGTATGGTGGTTCCTATGACTCAACGCAAAAGAAAAAGAACTACGAAAGATCTAAGTCTTCGAGCTCCATAGGCTTCATGTGGTGTCTTCTCTTGTCATAGTCTTCAATGTGAATATCTTCATATAACACCTTTGACTTCAATGTCTTCATACATTTTTAGGGGTCATCTCTGGTAGGAAAACCGAATCAATGAGGGACTTCTACCTGTGTTATCCTGCAATTCTCACAAACACATTAGTCCCTCAACTAGGTTTGTCGTCAATACTCCAAAACCAACTAGGGGTGGCACTAGATGCACTTACAATCTCCCCCTTTTTGGTGATTGATGACAAACTAGTTGAAGTTTTCAACGGGGAATATAATCTGTGAAATTGTAAAGGATAAGGAATTGTCTTCATAAGTTGCAAGGGCTCCCCCTGAAGATGTGCATATAAGTAATTTGCTTTTGGAATGCAAATGCACATGGCAGGTTGTACTTGTGGAGATCCACTTCAACTTATGATGACAATCCACTATGCATGTGAAAGTATATGAAGATAATGACATGCATAATGGAAAATGGATGTCTGCAGAATGATCTAAGTGCGGAATTTATCGTCGCACATGCGGAATTTATCATCGCAAAACAAGGTGGCAAATAAGTAGCAGACGACCATCGAGTTTAAGTGTTACAACTCAAAGAACCAAATGTAGCAAAACGAGAGTTGTAAGCACGAGGCAAAATATAAAGCACCCGCCCATATGGACCCGCTTGAAGACTATCAACCTCATATGCTTCTCCCCCTTTTGTCAGTGAGGACAAAAAAGGTTTGAAGACATAGAGCATCTACTCGTTCCCATGAGGAGTAGGTGAAGCAGCAGGGTCGTTGGTGGTGTTTGGCGGTGCTGAAGAGCTTGGAGCAGAGTTGAAGCGTGCTGAAGGAGGTGTCGGTGAAGTAGCATCGTCTTCATCCTCGATAACTCTGGCAGTCACAGTTGCAGCAGAGGAAGAGAACTCAGAGTCTTCAAGGGATGGAGTTCCTCGCAGCACAACCCTTCGAGGAGGTGTGGAGTCAAACTTGAATCGCTCAGTGAAGCCATCCTCTTGAAGATCAGCTTCAGAACACATCATCGTGAGCCCTTTCCATGTGCGGCGACAGGTTTCATGGGCAACGAAAGCATTCTTGGTGGCAAGATTGCAAATGCGATTAACATCCACCAAGAGGCTTTTCATCTGACGCTTCAGTCAGTCATGATGCCTATCCTGTTTCTGATGAAGAGCCACAAGAAGCTCTTGGTCGTTGAGAACATGAGTGCGCTTCTTGGGTCTTGGAGCAGTTGTACTATCAGTGGCTTCAGTAGACGCATGGTGTTGTGCACGTGTAGTGCCAGCCAAAGGATACACCCGAGTGAATGCTTCAACTCCTTCAATGTTCTGTGAGAAACTCTGATGCTCTGCATTCTGAAGACTTAGAGGTTCCTTTGCAGGCTCAGGATAGATGGCTTCAGTAGAGATATCCACATCAGGCAGAAAAATCCTATGATTGCGAGCAGATGGCTGATATGAGATATCGGAGTGAAGTTTAATTAGCTGCATTACCCATGGGGCATAGAATTTCAAGCCAAACAGATCAGAGCCTGATGAAGCAAGTTGGCGGATGAATAAGTCCTCTGCATTGAAGCATTTTCCATGAAGAATATAGAAGACCAAAGTCTTCATTGCACCCTCAAGCTTGGCATTTGGAGAGTGCCCTTTGATGGGCCAGAGAGTTCGCCTGATGATGTGATAGATGGTTCTTGGCAGATACTCAAGGTCTTCAACGAAGAACTCTGTTGGATAAGCAGCATCTTGGGGCAATGGCTTCATCATGCTGAGCATCTGACTCATATCAGGTTCCGACCTCTTAAAGATGCTTTCAATAGCTTCACTATGCAACTGACAGCCATGCTCGTAGAGATCGCCAGGAGTGGGTAAACCAGTGAGCTCAATGATGTCAAATGCATTGGCTTCGTGATGAACGTTTCCGGTCATCCACTCCAGGACCCAAGTCTTCGGATCTCTGCTGTACCCACGGATGTGAAGTGTGGCATAGAATTGGAGCAGCAGCTCTTCATTCCAATGCTCTTGGTCAGTAACGAACGGCAGCAGTCCAACTTCCTTGAAGCAATCCAAAGCTTCTTCCAGACAGGGCAGACCAGCTATGGCTTCAATGTCAAGGCGCTTGTGTGGGAAGATGCGACCTTGGTTGTAAAGAATGCATGAGTAATAGCTTCACTGAGGATAGCTCCAGAACCGATCAGATGATATCCTTTCCCTTGAGTAGGGGTTCCTGGAGCTATCAAAGAATGTGTTGTCTGCCCTGAAGCCATTGATATTGAAGGAGCCAGGTGCTGATCCAGGACCTGGGAACCTTGGCAATCTTGGGATTGGCTTCTGTACCTGAGGCCTGTGCTCAACATGATAGTCGAACTGGGGACCGGCAGCAGACTCAGGAACAGAAGTGACGGGATCAGTGGCTTCGCTGTCTTCTTCTTCCGTTAGGGAGGGCTCCACATTAGCTTCATTGGTGGTTGTGGCAGCCGCAAGATTTTCAAGCATGTTCTCCTTGAGAACTGCTTCTTGGTGGGACAGTGGAGTGGCAACTTGTGGGACTTCATCTTCCGCGGCTGATGCAGCCAGATTGTCTTCAGCGGAGACTTGAGGCCTTAGACCTTTGCGAAGCCCGCGCAACGCAGGCGACGCCTGTGGAGTTGGAGTTGGCTGGGCCTCAAAGTCTTCTTCCTCTTGTGGGTGATCCGCCCATGAAGCATCATGTGCAATTGGCGTCAGTGGACGACCAATGCTGATGAGTTCGCTGTTCTGAGGAAGGACTGCACCATCTTCTACATGGTCATGTTGACCAATGTCTTCAGCAGCGATGGGATCAGCTGCTGGAAAGTCTTCAACTTCATGAGCCTCTGTGGAAGCAGGCTCATGGATAGTCAGTTGGCGTTCAGCTTCAGGATAGACCATAGAAATGGGTTCAACTATCAAGGGCTCTGTGGGAGCAGCCCGATCTTTCTTGGTCTTCCTCTTCTTCTTGGAGGGGGCAGTTGGAGAGGCTTCAGAATGTTTCCTCTTCCTGACTTCAGCCTTAGCAGCCCTTGTCTTCTTGAGCTCTGAAGCGGTTGACCGGCTTTTTGGCTTCGAGCCAGTCAGTCTAGTTGGGAAGACAATCGGAACTGCCTCCTGCCTTGGTGCGTCAGGTTCAGCCGTAGCAGGCTTCTTCTTCTTCTTTGCGGCCATCCTGGGGTCGATGCCAGGACGCCCAAGGGCCTTGCGCTTCTCAGCCTCATTGTAGGCTTGCACACATCTGTCAGCCAGAGTCTTCATGCGCTCACGCGAACCCTGAGCTTCTGCATGTTTCTTTACAAAGGCTTCCTTGAGCTCGTGCATCATACTCTTGAAGTTCTTCACTTCCTGCACGCTGAGCTTGGCCATATGCTTCTTGAACTGAGCCTTTTCATAGTCAATCTTTTGCTTCAGTTCAACAACGCGCTGGGCAATAGCGAGTTCTGAAGCAATGGCGCCTTGGTAGGCGACACTTAGGCCAATTGGTAGCTGCAGGTCTTCAAAGCTGATGTTTGGCGTGTCAAACCACTCGTCAATGAAGTTGTGGATGATGGTCACATCAAAGAGAGGCAGATCATTGAAGATTTCTGCTTCTTCTTTGCTCTTGATGAGTTGCTCAAGAGCGTCATCTGCTAGATCTTCATCACTTGACAGATCAATGTCGTCATTGCGCAGAATGGCAGCAGCAGTTAGCTCTTGTCCGGTGTGAGACAGAGGCATCTTGACCTTCTGGGGCTTGGAGATGCGAGATAAGTCTTTGGACTGCACACTGTCTTCAGGAGGTGCAGTTGCCAGTGGCTTCGCCCGTGAGATTTTTGGTGAAGGGGCAGGCTTTGAAGCTTTAGGCTTCTTCAGCTTCTTTGTCTTCAGCGCTGCAGGCGCTTCATCTGATTCAGCGTCAGCTGCAGGCTCATTCACTGCAGTCCCTTGAACTAAGATGCGGGTGATGAGGCCTTCAAGGTTGTAGAAAGGGCCGATGACATTGGGTTCTGCATGTCATGTGCCATCTGCCCTTGGTGCTGAGGGACCAGGGTTGAAGTCTACCCCCAAAGTCTTCTTGTTCTGCTTCGCTGAGTTCTGGGCAAACTGGAAGTTGCGCTTGAACAAATTGTCGTCACGGCACCATAGTAGTGACGATGGGTGTGCATCAGCAGGCTGTGGCCCACGAACCATGCAGGGATAGAAGCCTTGAGCAATGGCTTCATCTCTGGACCTGGGTAGAAGATTCTTGTATAGGATGTCTCCCCACGGTCTTTTGATGGCATTTTTCTCAGCATATTCCTGGGTTACAAATCGGTATTTGAACCATTGTTCTACCCAATATCTTCGAATCCATTGGATTCGGGTCTTGCGCTGATTGTAATCCTCTTCAGGATCTGTCTTGTACAGTTCTGAGAGTTCATCTGGCAGATCTCTGGATGTTTCTCCATGACGCTTTCTGCCACCCTTCCTTGCTGCTTTCTCTGAAGCCATAAACTTTAACTTGAAAGGCTTCAACACGTTCAAAGGCTTCAAAGGTTTTCGCTTGCTGGACCAACAGGAACTGGCTTCAGGAGAATTAATGTGATGCTGTAAGAATTCTGCAAATGAATGCAGACTATGAGAACCAAAGGATTCTCCCACGGACATGTACCTGTGACAGCATTAAGGTGCGAGGGAAGGGGAAGAGGTCATATGCATTCTCAGAAGATTTTGAAGATAAATCAGTTTAGAAGACATTGACCTCATTGTGCGAAGACATTCACTCATAGATAAGGAGTTGGTTCCAGATTTGTACGAATCCACAGATCAGTACAAGTGAGGAATCTAACTACTTTGTGAAGCATAAGTGAATATACTAGGCATGTTATGAGATGCAGTATGAGAGAGATCTAACTTGTGTGAATAGAAACTGCTTGTGGTAGAAAGTGACAAATCCATAGGATCAACGGTGCTGTAAAAAGGAAGTTTTATTTACCACACTAAGAACTGCTAGACGAAGTGGAAGATGAGGCTGAGCAGTTCGATCTTCCGTGCCCTAACTTGGCGACGGAGGACACCTACGGCGACGGCGGAGAGGACGATGTCCGCGGTCGGCGTGAAGACGGCGTCGGAGAGGTTGCGGCAGCGAAGCGCTTCATCACCGGCGTCGTCGAGGGCTAGCGGTGGCGCTAGGGTTCATGCGAGAGTGAAAGAAGAGATAATGACCGCTGTGAAGTGTGTATTTATAGGTACATGGGCGGCACTGTGCTATTACACAGGTGCCCCTGGCGATTCGCATCTGAGGAACACGTGGCCATTATGCGGAATTTTGGGGTTTGTTCCACGTCCCACGCACGCCTTGATTGTCGGGTGGTCGTTCCTACTTCTCTGGGTTTCATGTGGAGGAATGAGCATTGAAAACGGACTTAATGGTTGTCTCTGTATCTTCTGCTGACAAGGACGCAGAGAAGACATTCGACAGTTTCAATAGAATGCATATGATTTGGAGAGATAGAATTTGAGATAGAAAGCATAGAGAGGTTAGGGTCCGATCACATTCACTTAGTTCAAAAGATTCAACAATGAAGACATAGCTATAAGTGAATGCTGTAGAGGACAGAACACTAATATATATATATATATATATATATATATATATATATATAATCAACATAGTGAAGATAATCATGAAGATATGTTGATATCGAAGCCAACCAAATGTGAAGACATTGCAAGGTAACGCCATGAGTGAAACACTTCAAAATAGAACATTGGGTGGTGGCGTTACCCACCGTATAGGAAGTATTAGACCCAGACATGGCGCACAATTTCCGTGGCGCTCCGAAGTCAAATTCCACATTAATGTATTCACACTTAGAGTGTATGTCTTCATTGATTGAAGATATACTTTACTTCGTGTGTTGCACATCTAAGTCATCAATATGCATTAGGGTTAGGATGTGTGCCTGATCACAGGACATTTGAGGATTCCAGGATATTTAGCTCACACCATAACTTGCAAAATCTCTTCTCATCCAAGGGCTTGGTGAAGATATCTGCCAATTGCTCTTCAGTGTTGACGTGTATGATATCAATATCTTCCTTCACAACATGATCTCTAAGAAAGTGATGACGAATTTCAATGTGCTTTATCTTCGAGTGCTGAACTGGGTTGTTGGCAATCTTGATGGCGCTTTTGTTGTCGCAGTAAAGTGGCACTTGCTTCAGATGAATGCCATAGTCCTTGAGTGTTTGCTTCATCCACAGAAGCTGAGCGCAGCAAGATCCAGCAGCAATGTATTCAGATTTAGCAGTAGAGAGAGATACACAGTTCTGCTTCTTTGAAGACCAACATACAAGTGATCGTCCCGGAAAGTGACATGTGCCTGATGTAGACTTGCGATCAACTTTGTCACCAGCATAATCAGCATCCGAGAATCCAACCAGATCAAACTCTGAGCCCTTTGGATACCATAATCCTAGAGTCGGGGTGTGAGCCAAATATCGAAGAATTCGCTTCACAGCTAAGTGATGCGACTCCTTTGGTGCCGCTTGAAATCGAGCACACATGCAAACACTAAGCATAATATCTGGCCTAGATGCACACAGATAAAGTAAAGAACCAATCATGGAGCGGTATACCTTTTGATCGAACTCTTTACCATTCTCGTCGGGACCCAGATGATGTTTGGCTGGCATTGGTGTTGTGAAGCCTTTGCAGTCTTGCATACCAAACTTCTTCAGGCAATCTTTGAGATACTTCTCTTGGGATATGAAGATGCCGTTGCGTTGTTGTCGTATTTGAAGACCGAGGAAGAACTTCAGCTCCCCCATCATGGACATCTGATATTGCTCTTGCATCATATATCCAAACTCTTCACTGTACTTCTGATTGGTGCAGCCGAAGATAATGTCATCCACATATATTTGGCACACAAACAGTTCACCATCATATGTCTTCGTGAAGAGAGTGGGGTCTAAGGAACCAGGTATGAAGCCTTTGCTCTTCAGGAAGTATTTGAGTGTGTCATACCAGGCCCGAGGGGCTTGTTTGAGGCCATACAGTGCCTTGTTGAGCTTGTATACCATGTCAGGATGTTTTGGATCTTCAAAGTCAGGCGGTTGTGCAACATTCACTTCTTCTTCAATCTTGCCATTGAGAAAAGCACTCTTCACATCCATTTGATATAGAAGTATGTTATGATGATTTGCATAGGCCAGTAGTATGTGTATGGCTTCAAGTCTAGCCACATGAGCAAATGTTTCATCGAAGTCAATGCCTTCCACTTGAGTATATCCTTGAGCAACGAGACGAGCTATGTTTCTGACAACTTGACCATGCTCATCTTGCTTGTTGTGGTATATCCATTTGGTGCCTATTATATTGTGCTTCCGTGGATCAGGACGCTTAACTAGTTCCCATACATTATTCAGCTCAAACTGTTGAAGCTCTTCTTGCATAGCTTGAATCCATTCAGGTTCCATGAAGGCTTCTTCAACTTTCTTGGGTTCTGTTATTGAGACGAATGCGAAGTGCCCACATAAATTTGCTAGCTGAGTTGCCCTTGAACGAGTGAGTGGACCGGGTGCATTGATGCTATCAATTATTGTTTCAATCTGCACTTCATTGGCAATGCGAGGATGTACAGGGCGAAGATTTTGCTCTTGCTGATCATTGTCGTTGTTAAAAGGAATGTCTTCAGGCTGAGCATTGTCTTCATGTTGATCAGGTGCTGAGATGATAAGTTCTTCTTCAGGATGAGCTTCAGAAGGTATAATTTCTCTAGTTCCCATTAGCTTGATTGATTCACTAGATGGAACTTCATCTAGCACATTTGGTAGTTGCTCTCTTTGTGAACCGTTGGTCTCATCGAACCGCACATCCACTATTTCAACCACTTTGTAATGAAAGAGATTGAAGACTCTGTAGGAGTGTGAATCCTTTCCATATCCAAGCATAAAACCCTCATGTGCTTTTGGTGCAAACTTTGAGGTGTGATGTGGGTCCTTGATCCAGCACCTTGAGCCAAATACTCTGAAGTAACTGACATTTGGCTTCTTGCCAGTAAGGAGCTCATAAGATGTCTTGTTCAGAAGCTTGTGAAGATAAACACGATTGTTTGTATGGCATGCAGTATCAATGGCTTCAGGCCAGAATTTTCTTGGGGTCTTGTATTCATCTAGCATCGTTCTGGCCATCTCAATGAGTGTTCTGTTCTTGCATTCGACGACGCCATTCTGCTGTGGTGTGTACGGGGCTGTGAATTCATGTGTGATGCCCAAGGTATCAAGATATGTATCAAGGCCAGTGTTCTTGAATTCAGTGCCATTGTCACTTCTGATGTGCTTTATCTTGGCGCCATAATTGTTCATAGCTTGATTTGCGAAGCGTCTGAAGACATCCTGCACTTCAGTCTTGTAAAGGATTATGTGCACCCAAGTATATCTAGAATAATCATCAACAATAACGAAGCCATAGAGGCAAGCAGTAGTAGTAAGAGTTGAGTAATGAGTGGGACCGAAAAGATCCATGTGAAGTAGTTCGAAGGGTCGAGTAGTGGTCATGATTGTCTTCGAGGCATGTTTGGCCCTCGTCATCTTCCCTGCTTCACAGGCACCGCATAAGTGATCTTTCTTGAACTTGATGCCCTCGATGCCTATGACATGCTTCTTCTTTGCCAGGGTGTGGAGGTTTCTCATGCCAGCATGCCCAAGCCTCTGATGCCAGAGCCAGCATTCTGAAGCTTTTGCTAGAAGACATACGGCAAGCTGTGGTCCTGCTGAGAAATCTACTACGTACAGATCATCTTTTCGATACCCTTCAAACACTAGAGACTTGTCAGATTCCATTAGTACAAGGCAACGATATTTTCCAAATATTACAATCATGTTCAAATCGCAAAGCATTGAGACAGACATTAAGTTGAAGTCAAGGGATTCAACAAGCATGACTTTATCCATGTGTTGATCCCTTGAGATTGCAACTCTACCTAGACCCAATACCTTACTTTTACCAGTGTCAGCAAATGTAATGTGGATCTTGTTGGATGGACGTAAGGTTGAGTCCATAAGAAGACTTCTTTTGCCAGTCATGTGATTTGTACACCCACTATCAATAATCCATTCTGAAGACGCTGGTGTCGTACCCTACAGTGCAGTTAGGGGGATAGGCTTCACCAAGAGCATTGTGAAGCAAAAACATTTGACGAACCAATGGGTTATGAAAGCTTAGATCCATATTAGGACTAATAGGGAGAGTAGCAAGCGATTCAGGAACGAAGTACATAGTAAGACCATTCAGGCATTTGATCTTGCGCCCTACAAGATGTTTAAGGTCCCCAGCAATGGCGTCAGACGATTTTGGTTTTCTGCTGGAGACCTTTCCCTGCAAAAGAGAGTTAAGCTTTCTTAGCCACCCACATCTTCAAGGGTGGCTGAGAAGCAATAAGTCTAAGTGCAGCATCTGAGAATTTTGGCTTTGGAGCCCTAGCAAACAGTCTTGCAGGCGGACAATAGTACTCATAAGAATAAGCAGAATAGTTCTTGGTCTTATGAACATGGCGGTTTGATGAACCGCTCTCATATTCATATGCCTGAGTATGGTTTCCCTGCAAAACATTTGCGTTAGTGTGACTCAGGTGAGTCCTCTGTCTGTATGAAGCCTTTGGACCGTATGAAGCCTTTGGTCTGAGTTTTGTCTTCTTCACGTGAGGTGTCATGATGACATTCACAGGAAGATTCTCCAGACACCTTTTCGGAACCCAGATCTTCTTCATAGGCGGTCCATTCCTGTAGTTAGTGCCAATGTATCTGGCAAACACTTCACCATTTTGATTCTTAAACAGTATATAGTTTGCATCAAAGGATTCATCAATGATAATGGGGTTAGCACAAGTGAAGCCAGATAGATTGGATGGGTCTTCTGAAGGTTCCTTTGCAGCAACCCACATGGTTTTGGGGTACTGCTCAGGTTTCCAGTAAGAGCTATCAGCATTCATTTTCCTTACGAACCCAACACCCTCTTTCCTCGGGTTTCGGTTCAGTATCTGCTTTTTGAGGACATCACATAGTGTCTGATGCCCTTTAAGACTTTTGTACATCCCTGTTTCAAGCAATGTCTTCAACCTAGCATTCTCATCAGCAATAGCAGTGGTATCCTCAGCAGAGGGGTTAGTTACCGCATCAACAGTTGAAGATATTGCAACAGTAGTAGCAGTAGAACATTCAACAACAGAAGTAGCATTATCACGTTCAATGCATTTAAGACATGGTGGTTCAAATCCTTCCTGAGCGGGACTGATCTGTTTGGCGCGAAGTGACTTGTTTTCCTTTTGAAGATCTTCATGAACCGCTCTCAATTTCTCAAGATCTTGTTTCCTTTGAAGATAATCATAGGAAAGCTTTTCATGAGTTGTTGAGAGAGTTTCATGACGACTTTCAAGTTCCTGATACTTAACGTGAAGATTTTTTATGTCTTCAATTAAGGATTCAGATCGAATCATTTCAGCACCTAACAGATCATCGCTTCTGTCTAACAGTTTTTGAATATGTTCCATAGCTTTCTATTGTTCAGTTGCAATTTTAGCAAGTGTTTTGTAGCTGGGTTTTGAATCACAATCAGAGTCATCGTCACTAGATGTTTGATAGTGAGTAGTGCATGTGTTTACCTTGGCACCGCGTGCCATGAAGCAGTAAGTAGAAGCGGAGTAGTCCTTGTCATTTGCATCGGTGTCGGTGACGAGGTCATTGTCTTCAGTATTGAAGATGGACTTGGCAACGTATGTTGTAGCCAAACTTGCGACGCCTGAATCGGACCCCTCCTCAGACTCCACCTCCGCCTCCTCAGAAGCGGACTCCTCCTCTGAATCCATTTCCTTGCCAACAAACGCACGTGCCTTGCCAGATGAGCTCTTCTTGTGTGATGAAGACTTTGAGGAAGACTTGGAAGAAGACTTTGAGTATTTCTTCTTCTTCTTGTCGTCAGACTCATATTCCTTACTCTTCTTCTTCTTTTTGTTCTCATTGTCCCACTGTGGACACTCAGAGATGAAGTGGCCAAGTTTCTTGCACTTGTGACATGTTTTCTTCTTGTAGTCATGAGCAGAAGCTTCATCATTCCTTGAGCTTGATCAGGAAGACTTTCTTAAACCTTTCTTCTTGGTGAATTTTTGGAACTTCTTCACAAGCATAGCAAGTTCCCTTCCAATGTCTTCGGGATCATCAGAACTGCTGTCAGATTCTTCTTCATATGAGGAGACAGCTTTTGCCTTCAAGGCACGAGTTCGCCCATAGTTTGGACCGTAGATATCTCTTTTCTCAGAAAGCTGAAACTCATGTGTGTTGAGCCTCTCAAGTATGTCAAATGGATCGAGTGTCTTGAAATCAGGACGTTCTTGAATCATCAGGGCTAGGATGTCAAACGAACTATCAAGTGATCTCAGTAGTGTCTTGACGACTTCATGTTTGGTGATCTCAGTAGCGCCGAGGGCTTGAAGATCATTTGTGATGTTAGTGAGTCGGTCAAATGTGTGCTGGACATTCTCATTGTCATTTCGCTTGAAGCGGTTGAAGAGGTTGCGAAGGACACTGATTCTCTGATCTCTCTGGGTTGAGATGCCTTCATTGACCTTGGAGAGCCAGTCCCAGACCAGCTTAGATGTCTTCAAAGCACTCACACGGCCATACTGTCCTTTGGTCAGGTGACCACAGATGATATTCTTGGCAGTAGAGTCCAGTTGAACAAATTTCTTGACATCAGCAGCAGTGACACCTTCTCCAGCCTTGGGAACGCCGTTTTCGACGACATACCATAGGTCGACATCAATGGCTTCAAGATGCATGCGCATCGTATTCTTCCAGTAGGGATATTCAGTTCCATCGAAGACAGGGCACGCAGCGGAGACTTTAATTATCCCTGCAGTCGACATAGCTAAAACTCCAGGTGGTTAAACTGAATCACACAGAACAAGGGAGCACCTTGCTCTGATACCAATTGAAAGTGCGTTATATCGACTAGAGGGGGGTGAATAGGTGATTTTTATGGAAGTCTTCAAAACATGGGAGTTATGAAGACAAACGATAGAAATAAACCTAATACCCTGCAGCGGAAGGTAGACTACACTAGGCAAGCCATAGTCAAGTATTCAATAGAGTGAGAGCACAATGACTAATAGCAGCAATGTAGTAAGGATCAGGTAGGAAGATATTGTGAAGCCAGACAGAACACGCAATCACTCAGTGAAGACAAACGATAGTGCAAACATACAATGACTTCACAAGGAGTAACAGTAAGTAAAGGGAAGGGAAGATGAAACCAGTGACTCGTTGAAGACAATGATTTGTTGGACCAGTTCTAGTTGCTGTGACAACTGTACGTCTGGTTGGGGCGGCTAGGTATTTAAACCTTAGGACACACAGTCCCGGACACCCAGTCCTGAACACGCAGCTCAGGACACCCAGTCCTCACCGTATTCCCCTTGAGCTAAGGTCACACAGACCTCGCCCAATCACTCTGGTAAGTCTTCAAGGTAGACTCCCAAACCTTCACAGACTTTGTTCACCGGCAATCCATAATGTCTCTTGGATGCTCAGAACGCGACGCCTAACCGGCTGGAGGATGCACAGTCCTCAAGTGTAATAAGTCTTCAGATCACACAGACAAGAATACTTAAGTGATGCCCAATTCTCTTTGGCTCTGGGTGGTTAGGGCTTTATCCTCGCAAGGAATTCTCTCTCAAAGGCTTCGAGGTGGGTTGCTCTCAAACGACAAAAGCCGTACTCTCAATCTGAGCAGCCAACCGTTTATGGTTGTAGGGGGTGGGCTATTTGTAGCCACTTGGCAACCCGACCTGATTTGTCCGAAATGACCCTAGGTCACTAAGGAACTGACACGTGTTCCAACGGTCAGATTTCAAACTCACACGGCAACTTTACTTGGGCTGCAAGAAAAGCTGACTTGTCCGACTCTGGACAAGATTCGCTCTCATAGTCTTCACTCGAAGACATAGGTTTTGGTTAGGCATCACTTCAGTCATTCTGACTGGTTCTCTTGGACCCCACTTAACAGTACGATGGTTCCTATGACTCAACACAAAAGAAAAAGAACTACGAAAGATCTAAGTCTTCGAGCTCCATAGGCTTCATGTGGTGTCTTCTCTTGTCATAGTCTTCAATGTGAATATCTTCGTATACCACCTTTGACTTCAATGTCTTCATACATTTTTAGGGGTCATCTCTGGTAGGAAAACCGAATCAATGAGGGACTTCTACCTGTGTTATCCTGCAATTCTCACAAACACATTAGTCCCTCAACTAGGTTTGTCGTCAATACTCCAAAACCAACTAGGGGTGGCACTAGTTGCACTTACACTTTTGTTCTATTACGGGCTGGATTTCCATGATCTGGCCCCGGACTCCCTTCTTCACATCTCATCATTTATTGTCGTCTGTGAGGCCTTCCTCCACATTACCCCTCACTTCGGCTTGTGGCTCAAGACCTTCGATGTGAAGCCGAAGATGGTCGAGGGACAGTACGCAGCGTGCAGAGGTGCTTTAATAAGCAAAATTGTTGATGCTCCGTGGCCAAAGGGTTCCTTTCCAGAGGTGTCTGGATTATGGCAACGGGAGTGGTTCTACTCACAGCTCCCCGAAGTGCCAAGTGGGTGGCCGCCCCCACCTTTCGCTCAGGCCCTCCACCACAACTGATGCCATGGATCAGCAGGGGGCTGAGCTAGGGTCCAGCCAAGGACGTGCCGATATTGCAGAGCCGCATCCGAGATCTCTTCGAGGGAGATTTCAGTTTGGTTATGGTAATGCAAGTCATGCTGGTTCGTCGAGTCCAGCCTTGCAAACGCCGGCCCCTCCGCATGTGGGAATTCAACCCAGAAGGACCGTGCACCATTCAGAATTTACTCAGCCTGACGCACGAGGAGATGTACAAATCGTTCTTCGGACCTCAAATAGAGTGTCCGGACACTACCGAGGACATGGGCCTGAGCAGCAACCACACCGCGGCCCAAGTAACTAATCCCATGGCCGAACACACTGTCCTTTTTATTTATCATGACATCATTCTGAAGAATCGCTCTTTGACCAGGACTGGATAACAAAGGCAAAGATGATCCGGTGTCCGGCCCCCCTTCCTGAAGGCTTGGACAATCCGGTGCTGGAAAAGATGCTCAAGCTAGCACCTTGCCTGGTGCCCTCAAAGGAAGATGAAGGGGGGAATAAAGAGGGCGAAAGCGGGCCTCCACCGCTACCTATTCCAACCGATGGAATGAGCGCCTCCCTGAAGGAGGATAACCCAGGGGAAGAATCTGACATTCGCTTGCCCCGGGGAAGGAAGAGGACTACCTCTGAAGATTTGGAAACCAAGGTTTCCAAGCGGGAGAAGAAATCTCCACCAGAGGGTCCCGCCTCGGAGGGTACTTTAACCGTACAATGCCTGCGCGGGGATCAGCCCTCTAACGAGCTGTAAGTAATCAAAAAGTACTTGATAGTGAAGATATCCTACCTTACTTCTGAGGAAAATAACCGAAGCATTTACCTTGTAGTTCGGATCTTAGCCCTTCTCAGCTAAGCTCGTCTTCAGGGGATCTTCTTCCAGAGATGATGGAGAGCGAAACGCCTCCCCCGGACTCCCCAGCTCAAGAAGCGGGCGACCTTGAAGTGTCATCACGGAAAGTTTCTCATGATCCGGTAAGGCCAGAAGGTAATCCTATGACCACCCGAAGTCCCCAGTATCCGGCTCTTGAAGAGAGCAATCAAAAGAGTCCGACACCATCTGGTATGCGGTCAGATGTATGGAGGGGTCTGCTGGAGAGGGCGGTTATCTCAGAAGAGCACCGCACCTTGATGGGTGCGGTTATTGAAAGGATTTCGTCCGCTGAAAGCGGGCTGCATGAAGCCTTTATGAGTCTACTGACGGGTTTTGAGGTACGTGAAATGATGTATATTTTTTTGAAAGTACCGCACATTTTTAGATGTGCCCTGTGTAGATAGTAGCCCCTGAGACTCTGGTTGTCGTTGAAAATGGTGGCAAACAGATGATCATAGTCTCAGGCAATTACCAGACTGCCTTTACGTGCAGGTGGTGGAGGCATCGGTGGCTAGCCAGACTGATAGGGTTGCCGAACCAAAGCAGGAACTGGATGCGGCCGATGCCGACATCGTGCTTGTTAACAAGCGGCTTGACGAGGCGCAGGGTAGGTGAATTTTCTGGTGAAGTCACATAGTAAGAGCAGCATGATGCCAGTATCTTTAATATGTTGTGACTGTAGATGGAGCTGCCGCCATGGAGATCCTTCGGGCGGAGCTTGCCCTAGCCAAGGAGAAAGCGAGGAGTAGTAATGCGGCCGCTTTAAAGGCGGCCAAAGAGTTAAGAGCCGAAAAGGCCGCGCATTGAGAGAGCAAAGAGAAAATGGCCAAGATGGCTGTAAAGTTAAAAGACACTGCCGACCGTTGGCAGCTTCTTGAAGAGGAAAACCTGGAGAAGGCGATGGACCTGGAAAAGGCCACGACGGCGACCAAAGACGCTCGCTCTATGATGAGAGCGAAGAAGGAGGAGCTGCGTCAAGCTAGGGATATCACGGCTGGGAAACCCTTCCTGCTGCGGAGAAAGTTTGGAGATCCTCAGTATGCCCCTCTGGACCGGCTGTGGAGTTCAGCGGACGCATATATGGACTTGGCGGCGAGTGCTCTCGATGCGGCCGAATACTTCTGAGACCAAACAGATCGTGAAGTGGACAAGCTATTCTGGTCACAATTTCATGTTCCAGAGCATCCGCTTCCATTGGCTGATCGGCTTGCCGAATGGGCCAAGCTGAATAAATTGTCCGGACTTGCCATGAGGTCTATTGTGGATCACCTGTGGCCGGAAAGGCCAAAGCCGAACAACTATTTTAGCTTAGTGCAGCAGTTCCTTGGTGTGGTGTCGTGCATTAATGTGATGAAGAGGTCGGCGTGCATAGAAGGCTCGCGGATGGCCCTTCCCGTGTCAAAACATAATGGGCGGAGATGGATGCCACAACTGTCGCGGCGCAGGGTTCGGTCATAGGCCGAGTGGCTGCCGAGCACTATTTTGAAGAAGTTCTTGAAGGCGCTCGTTCGATAGAGGCCCAGTGCTCGAAGAATATCATGTTTGAATGACATGCATTCCCATTGTAAAAACAATGTTTTATTAAGTTTATCAAGGCTGTATTTATACTTTTGCCCGAAAGTATTATGATGCCTCTTGTGCGGCCGTTTATGTATATATGTATATAACCTAAAAGATTGCAGTCGTCGGCTTCAACCCCCACGCATATAATGCGGGGGTGTTCGCAGAAGACACATTTTCACACTTAACCCAACGTCTTGGTCCATTAAGGAGGTGATAGCGCAGCGAACGAGGCAACCGGACTATAATGCTTTAACACTTTCACTTAGCCAGAGGAGTTTGACAGTGGGGCTACTATATAGCCCCTGGTGGCTCCGCACTCATCCGAATTCGGGGTGCGTACATGCCTGGTCGGGAAGCGGCCCTTCGTTAAGGCGGAGGAATCTCAAAGATTCTGATGGGTCATCGAGTGGTTGACCAGTCTCACGCTATATCATGACAGTCAGTTTTCGGCTTTCTCTACTGAGGTGCTCGTCCGGATGAACCAGGGCACAATTGCAGTAGTTCTCTTGGTGCCTCCTTAGCCAATAGAGCGGAACGTAAGGCGGCAAAACACAGGAGCCGGGCAAACCCAACATTTGACCAAAGACATGATTCAGAGCTGATGCATATAAGGCCAAACTCGCGACGCCGAACACTCCCTAAGGTATTCGGTCTTTATGGTGTAAACCGGGCCTAAACAGTGCCCTTTGTAATAAGCCCCTGGTGTCCAGGTATGTGCGTCATTCTGACGTGGCCACATGCCAAGACTCCAGCATCCTTCTCAGTTGTACTGAGAATCCGAGGGATGTGTATCAACAAGAGACAGTAAAAAAGGTTTTCGCATGGTCTTAATCTAAAAAGAATCCTTGGAACGGGTCCCTGCTGCACGTATGCGCCTATGTCTCCGTTGTGCCGTATTCTGGACGGGTGTAGCACGATGGTCATCTGAAAAAGAGAGGAACTTTAATTGACAAGTTGCCATGCAAAAGGTAAATTATACTAAATAAACAATATATAGTTCAAAATGAGTAAGATTGAGCAGTTGCCACTTGTTTGCGCACGTTGAGCCCCTTGTATTGTACTAGGGGTATGGCCATCAAACCTGTATTAATTACATAGAGTTGCGCCGGACTCGTCTAACCGCGTCTGTGGTCTTAACGACCTGTCAAATGCTTTAGTTGGTGAGGCCGTTTGGTGTGCGGCTACCAAGGCGGCCGCGTTGTCTTCGGCGCGCAAGGAGCGCTCAATATTTCCATTGACTGTAATGATGCCGCGTGGACCAGGCATCTTAAGCACGAGGGAAGCGTAATGCGGTATTGCGTTAAAGCGAGCGAAAGCTTCGCGTCCGAGTAGTGGTTGATAGCCACTTTGGAACGGAGCGATTTGGAAGGTTAAATTTTCGCTACAGAAGTTATCAGGGAAGCCGAATATAACCTCTAGTAATAGGGAGCCCGTGCAATGAGCCTCTGGGCCTGGCGTTACTCTTTTAAAGGAAGTATTGCTATGGCTAATTTTTGTTGGGTCTATCCCCATCTTGCGTACTGTGTCCTGATATATCAGGTTTAAACTGCTGCCGCCGTCCATCAGAATTCGTGTGAAGTGGTGTCCGTCAATTATTGGGTCTAATACCAAGGCAACCCATCCTGCCTGCCGGACACTTGCTGAGTAATCCCGATGGTCAAAAGTGATCGGTTGGGACGACCAGTGGCAAAACTCTGTGGTGATAGGCCCTGGGGCATATTTCTCTAGGGGTGCCGCTTTGTTTCTCCCCTTTATCATGTGTAACACGTTTACTGTTTTGACTTCTGGTGGGAATTTCTTCTGTTCCCCAGTGCTTTGCTTGCGAGACTCGTCCTCGTCTTCGCTTGGTGACTCCTACCCCTTGTGTTCGGTGTTGAGCTTGCCGGACTGCTTGAAGAACCAACATTCTCTGTGGGTATGATTGGCAGGTTTACCGGGGGTGCTATGGATCTGACATGTTTGGTCCAGAATTTTGTTTAGGCTGGACAGTTCGTCTCTGTTGCCTTTGGAGGGCGAATTTTGCTGACCCGGCCGAGAGCTTCTTAATCCGGCGTTTACCGCCGTGCTCTTTGGGTTGTCTTCTTTATTCCGGCGCTTATTTTTGCTGTGTCATGATTTCCCGTTTC
Source organism: Triticum dicoccoides (assembly GCF_002162155.2). Classification (NCBI taxonomy): domain Eukaryota; kingdom Viridiplantae; phylum Streptophyta; class Magnoliopsida; order Poales; family Poaceae; genus Triticum; species Triticum dicoccoides. The sequence goes on from NC_041388.1 coordinate 114,487,130, forward strand.
CATCCCTGACTTCGGATGTACTTGGGTCGCTGGTGCTGCATCGGGCTAACCAGCTGTCCTCGCCCGCGTAAAAGCGGGTCATGAGTCTTGTTAATGCTGCCATTGTTCTCGGCTTTTCTTGGCTGAGGTGTCTGGTGAGCCATTCGTCGCGAACGCTATGCTTGAAAGCTGCTAAGGCTTCGGTGTCCGGACAGTCGACTATTTGGTTCTTTTTAGTAAGAAACCTGTTCCAAAGCTTTCGGGCTGACTCTCCGGGCTGTTGAGTTATATGACTCAAATCTTCTACATCCGGTGGTCGAACATAAGTCCCTTGAAAATTTGCCCGAAAAGCGTCTTCAAGCTCTTCCCAGCTTCCAATGGAGTTTTCGGGGAGGCTTTTAAGCCAGTGCCGAGCTGGCCCTTTGAGCTTGAGGGGTAAGTACTTAACGGCATGGAGATCGTCTCCTCGAGCCATATGGATATGGAGGATGTAGTCCTCAATCCAGACCCCAGGGTCTGTTATTCCGTCGTACGCCTCTATGTTTACGGCTTTGAATCCCTCTGGAAATTCATGGTCCAGCACCTCATCGGTGAAACATATAGGGGGTGTGCGGCACCCTTGTATTTGGGTGTGCTGTGGTGTTCGGATGTTTGTTGTGTTGCAGTGTATGTTGGAGCGCGCTTGCGTGGTCCATAGATGAATCTGGTTGCGCCGTCCTTTTGATGCGAGCCCTTACGCGGATCATGTACTGGTTTATGTGCGGCGGCGTTTGCCACTTTATGTTGGATATGAGGTCGTCTATCCAACCAGATGGCCGTTTTATTTTTTAATTGCGGAGGATCTAAGGCCCCCTCATCGAATTCGGGTAGCAACTTTCGCTTCGGATAGCTCTTGGTGTGGCGATTACTGCCGTACTTTGTTGCAGTGTCGAGTACTTCACTCCATCTGATTTTGAGTGTGTCTTGTGCAGCCCTGAGCCTTTGCTTCTACTTTTTCAAACTCCTCGCAGTGGCAACCAGCCTTTGATGGGCATTCTGTTGCTCCGGGTGCCTGTCCGGTGTGATGTCGTCCGGACTGTTATCTTCAACGGGGTTGGGTTGTTCGGCTTGATTTTCCTTGTTGCCGTGGTTGGGCGATGGTTCACCCTGCTCTAACGCTGGGTCTATATGATCATTGTTTCTGCCGAGGCGGGATTTGGAGCGGCGTTTACGCCGCTGCTTTGACTGCTTCTCGAGGGAACAACCCTTCGCTGCGTCCTTCCGTTCCTCGTCGTCGTTTTCTTTGGGTGTGTCCACCATGTATACATCATATGATGAAGTGGGCGTCCAGTGCCTTGTGGGCAGTGGTTCTTGTTCGTCTCCTGCATCGTCGTCCATACCGTCGATGTCTTCGGAGTCAAGATCCAGCATGTCGGTTATGTCGTCGACTATGGCTATTAAGTGGGTGGTGGGTGGGCGGTGAGCTTCTTCGTCATCCGCATCCCAATCCTGCCGAACGTAGTTCGACCAGGTTTCTCCTGACAAGGAGAGAGACCTTAATGAGTTCATTATGTCGCCAAGGGGCGAGTGCTGAAAAATATCCGCGGAGGTAAACTCTATGATCGGCGCCGAGCCGGATTCGATAGGCACGGGCGCAGGCAGTTCGGAGTCCATGGCCGGAGAAGGATCTGGTAGTTCGGCAACATGGCTCTCGTGGAAGGTAAGGTCGATCCTCGGCTCGATCGCCGTTGAGAGTGCGGCCTCCATGGCGGAGTCTATCCGCCCGTCTATGGATAGCGCGATTGGCTCCAAATTGAGGGCCGGAGCGGTTGCCGGTGCAATATCCTGAGCACTGTCCGACGGCAGAGCTAAATCATGCTCATTAAGACCATGCAACGCACTTGGCAGGGGCTCGAATCCATCGAAGATCAAGTCTCCACGGATATCAGTCATGTAGTTTAAGCTTCCAAACCTGACCTGGTGGCCAGGGGCGTAACTTTTGATCTGCTCCAGATGGCCAAGTGAGTTGGCCCGCAGTGCGAAGCCACCGAATACGAAGATCCGTCCTGGGAGAAAAGCCTCACCCTGGACTGCATCGCTATCGATGATTAAAGGAGCCATCAAGCCTAATGGCGATGACACAAAGGAACTCTCAATGAAAGCACCAATGTCGGTGTCAAAACCGGTGGATCTCGGGTAGGGGGTCCCGAACTGTGCGTCTAAGGCGGATGGTAACAGGAGGCAGGGGACACGATGTTTTACCCAGGTTCGGGCCCTCTTGAGGGAGGTAAAACCTTACGTCCTGCTTGATTTATTCTTGATGATATGAGTATTACAAGAGTTGATCTACCACGAGATCGGAGAGGCTAAACCCTAGAAGCTAGCCTATGGTATGATTGTATGTTGTCCTATGGACTAAACCCTCCGGTTTATATAGACACCGGAGGGGGCTAGGGTTACACAAGGTTGGTTACAAAGGAGGGGATATACATATCCGTACTGCCTAGCTTGCCTTCTACGCCAAGTAGAGTCCCATCCGGACACGGGACGAAGTCTTCAATCTTGTATCTTCATAGTCCAACAGTCCGGCCAAAGGATATAGTCCTGCTGTCCAGAGACCCCTAATCCAGGACTCCCTCAGATACCCTAAAAGAATTGAACAAGATTCACAAAGAGCTAACACTAGTGCACCTAGTCCTGCTAGAAAGAAAAAGAAAAAGAAAAATGATAGGACTTTGCACACTTCTAGTGAACCTGAAATAGAAAAACCTCCTGACAATGAAAATGAAACGTCTATCTCTAATGCTGAAACCCAATATGGTAATGAAAACTCACCTAGTAATAATGAAAAAGATAATGATGAGGTTCATGAAGACTCTCAACCAACCGATGATAAAGAACCAAATAATGATGTTGAGATAGAACCACATGTTGATCTTGATAACCCATAACCTAAAAATAATTTTTTTTGACAAAAGAGACTTTGTTGCTAGAAAACACGGTAAAGAAAGAGAACTGTGGGTTCAAAAATCTATGCCTTTTCCACCCAATTCAACTGAAAAGAATGATGATGAAGAATTTGAGCGCTTTGCTGAAATGCTACGGCCAGTCTTTTTGCGTACTCGCTTGACTGATATCTTGAAAATGCCTCCTTATGCAAAGTATATGAAAGACATCATCACAAATAAGAGAAAAATACCGGAAGCGGAAATCTCCACTATGCTTGCTAAAAAACTTGGAGATCCGGGAATACCAACTATACCTTGCTCTATCAAAAAGAAATATGTGAAAACTGCTTTGTGTGATTTAGGAGCTGGTGTTAGTGTTATACCTTTCTCTTTATATAAAAGACTTGACTTGAATAAACTCACACCTACTGAAATATCTTTGCAAATGGCTAACAAATCAATTGCCATACCTATCGGTATCTGTGAGGATGTGCCCGTTGTTGTTGCTAATGTTACTATTTTGACTGACTTTGCTATACTTGAGATGCCCGAGGACAACAACATGTCGACTATCCTTGGTAGACCCTTCTTGAATACTGCAGGGGCTGTTATTGATTGCAATAAAAGCAAGGTCACTTTTCATATCAATGGTAATGAGCATACGGTGCATTTTCCAAAGAAACAATTCCAAATGAATGGTATTAATGTTATTGAAAAATCTCCGACAATCACTATTGGATGTTTTCAAATACCTCTACCTACTGTCAAAAAGAAATATGAAATGCTTATTGTTGGAGAAATGCAAATCCCCATTGAGGCAACTTAGTAATTTACGAATGTTCTTCGGTTTCATACTAATCGAAAGTGGTTGTTAATAAGACTTGATCAACCTTATTAATAAATCATTTTTGAAAGGTATGAAGTTGATGAATTTAGTAAGCACTACTTTCTATCCCTATTTTTTATTCTCTGTTTTTATTAGTTTAATAAAATGCCATGTTTTGTCTGTTTTCTGAATTTCCCGTGCAATAAAAAATGACCCAAAAATAAAAGTTCTCAGACTGCCCTGAAAATTTTATATGATTTTTTCCTGAATATTTAAGAATTTTTGGTGCAAAAATAACCAGAGGGGGGTGCACCAGGTGGGCACAAACCACCTGGGCGCGCTAACACCCCCTGGCGCGCCCTGGGGGGTTGTGGTCCCCACATGGGCCCCCTCACTTATCTCTTCGTCCCACATTGTCACCTACCTCCAAAAAAAAATACTCTCCTTCTCTCTCCCGAGTTCTTGCTCATTTTGCTGCCAAATTCGATCTCTTTGCTCGAAGCTCCATTTCCGAAACTGTTTCGGGAGATTGTTGCTTGGTATGTGACTCCACCATTTGTCCAATTAGTTTTTGTTTTAGTGGATTATACTTTGAATAATTAGCTACTCTTGGTTCTACTGTAGATGTGCTTTCATGTTGAATTCTTAGTGTTCTAAGTTGTTTGAATGCTTGCTATGGCCTCTATGTATCCCTATGAGTAGTTGCTATTAGTTTTGTGAAGTTTTGTTGGAAATTTTTTGTGAACTAAAAATTCAGGTTTTTGTTCATAGAAAAAATTGTACACAGACATGATGAACCTTTTTGGAAGGATTTCTTTGAGGAGACGATCCTCAGGGACATCCTCTAGTGATAGTTCTGCCCGCCGGTCTTACGTTGAACCAAGTGAAAGTTCCACGTGGGATGCAGCCACCAAAACATGCTTATGGCCTTGCGATGAATATATGATGCAGGTGGGCATTAAGGAGGAATTTGAGAAATATGTTCACAATGTCGGTCTCGGTCCCTACCTATCAGATAAGTGTGCACAACACCATCTTCTCACTGAATCATTTGTCAAAGGATTATATTTTCCACGTGAGTCTAGGGTGTCGTTTATGCTTTATGATGAACCATATACCATTTCACTAGAGAACTTTGCTTACCATTGCAAACTTCCATTTTGGGGTTCGCTTGATGAGTCAGGAAAGGCTGAGTATGAGACCTTCTTAACTAGCCTTTGCTACGGTGAAAATAGGGGAGTAAGGCAAGGAAGAATAAATAGCATTCACTTTCCCGCAATTCAGTACCTTGCATTATTTAATGGGAAATGCATAGTAGGCAAGCAAGATTGTAGCATACTTTGTTCGCCAGACTTGAGCCTCATTCACACCGCTCTCACTGGTGAAAGGAATTATAACCTTGGAGCGATTGTTGCACGTAGACTTCAGAATAACGCCAAAAGTGGTTGGTTCTATGGTGGAATTTATGCCACACATTTAACACGAGGACTGGGTGTTTCACCTTTGCCCTTTGACCCTGACTTACCCACTAGATATTTAGATTTTGATGATCTAAAAGAGCATAAGATTCTCTCAGGAAGGGTTAATAATTTTACTTATAATTTGTTGTTTAACCAATCACATGTTGTGGACACATATTTGCCTGCGCCTGCTCTCTTTGGTTGTCACAGCAAGGGGAGATATTTTGTTCTTGAGAGCGAGGACCGAGCCCACAATGCAGCAGTGGTGGCAGCCCGACAGGCCGAGGCATCCGCACCAAGAGCCTTCATGAGCTACCACGCCGACTACTACCCTCCAGGCTACTAATTCACTACCAAGTTAGGCCAAAATCCTAAGCTTGGGGGAGTACGTATTTCTCACCGACATTATATTCATGTTCACATATCATTCCATTTGTTGGTGTTGACACTTTTTCATTGTATTATCCATGCTTAGATTTATTTTTCTTGCTTTCTTCTTGTGTGGTTGAAAAACTTTAGAAAAACCAAAAAAAAATAGTTGTAGTAATTTACTTTCTATGCATGCTTAGTAGTAGCACTAAAAAGAAAACCCAAAAAGATTTCTTTGTTCTTCTTTTGCTTGTTGGGAGCTTTCCCGTGTAAATAGTTTTTCTCATTTTTGCTTATTATTTGCTTGTTGAATAAAAACCAAAAACTCCAAAAATATTTCAGTGTGTTCCTCTGAATTTCTTTTCTTGTATTCGAGTTATACCGAGGAGAAGACCACGATGAAAATGTTGAATGGCTCTCACATGAATAACTGTTGAACTAATAAGAGCCCATTTTTACATTGTCTTCTCCTGTTGAATAAAATGTTTGCAGATTCTAGCTTAGTCTATGGCACAATTGCACTATTATTATTTTCATATCATTCAGTCGTGCAAGTGAAAGGCAATAATGACGATATTCGATGAGTTGGCCGTGTCAAAGAGAAACTGGTATGAACTCAACTTGTCTTGTCTGTGTAAATATGTTTAACCTAGTGCCCATGCTTCAGCCCATTATGATTAAACATGTTTGCAATGACAATTAGAGATTATAGTTTCTCATACCATGCATAAGTAGCTGGGAGCTAATAATGATTTATCTTGGATATCAACATAGCATTAAAATGATTGTGATGTGGTATGATGATATGGTATCCTCCTCTGAATGTTCGAGTGGCTTGACTTGGTCCATTTTCATGCATGTAGTTGAATCAAAACCAACATAGCCTCTATAATGTTTATGTTCATGGTGTTCATATCCTACTCATGCTATGTCCAATGTTACTTATGCATAATGCCTGGTCATGATCGTTGTTGCTCTCTAGCTGGCCGCTTCCCAATCTTAAATTGCTAGCCTTCACCTGTACTAAGTGGGGATTCTGCTTGTACATCAAAAACCCTGAACCTAAAGTTATTCCAGATGAGTCAACAATACCTACCTATATAAGGTATTACCCTGCCGTCCTAAGTAAATTTGCATGTGCCACCTCTAAGAACTTCTAAAAAAATATCCGTTTTGTGTGCCTGGATCGTTCATGGAACGACAGGAGGTGGTCGATATCTTCCGTGCTAAGCATGTTATCCTCAGGTCGAGTGTTTATTCACTTGCCATCGCACGAGGAAATGGGCGGTAATAAGGATGCCCAGTCCAAAACTGCAAAATACAAAAAGAGTTCATCTCTTACATAATCAAACAAGAACTCCCAATGGAGTCAAAACCTTTACTTTCCACTTGGGGACCGTCACTAGCGTGCTTAGCATGGAAGATGTTGATAACTGATGGTCGTGAAGTCAATGAGAAAGGTGCATGTCTCAAAATATCATTTATCTCTATTTTAAAAACTGAGCTCTGGCACCTCTGCAAATCACTGCTTCCCTCTGCGAAGGGACTTTCTATTTACTTTTATGTTGTGTCATCACCTTCTATAAACAAGCGCCAGAAACTAAGTAGAGCACAGCAGTCACGATTTATGCATTGTGTATAGCTAATGTTGGGTGCATCATGATTGGATCTTTTCTACCATGAATTACAATGTTTAGTCATTGCTTGAACTTCGGAGGTGCTCTACATTTATGTTTTGCGATCTCAGAAAGGGCTAGCGAGATACCATTATTGTCATATTATATCATGATTGTTTTGACAACGTGTTGCTGTTTGAGATATCTTATTATTGCTCGCTAGTTGATTATGTCATTGATATGAATCATTATAATCTTTAAGAGTTATTTTCGACATGGTTAGTTATAATGTTGGCTGAAAACCCGGGTGTTGTTTAAGCTTATTTATGCAAACGAGTTCGTAAAAGTTTTTTTTCTCACTTTCAATTTATCAACTGAATTGCTTGAGGACAAGCAAAGGTTTAAGCTTGGGGGATTTGATACGTCTCCAATGTATCTACTTTTTCTCACACTTTTCCTCTTGTTTTGGACTCTAATTTGCATGATTTGAATGAAACTAACCCCGGACTGACGCTGTTTTCAGCAGAACTACCATGGTGTTGTTTTTGTGCAGAAATAAAAGTTCTCGGAATGGAACGAAACTTTTTGAGGATTTTGTATACCAATAATAAGAATTTATGGGGCCAAGACCCAACGGAGAGGGGCCCCTGGGTGGGCACAACCCACCAGGGTGCACCCCCTCTCCTGGCGCGCCCGGGTGGGTTGTACCCACTTGGTGGCCCCGCTGATGACCCCCCTGATACTGTAAATTCACATTATTCCAGAAAAAAATCAGGGAGAAAAATTATCGCGATCCACGAGATGGAGCCGCCGCCAAGCCCTGTTCTTCCTCTGGAGGGCAAATCTGGAGTCCGTTTGGGGCTCCGAAGAGGGGGATCTTCGATCTTCGTCATCACCAACCTATATCCATCACCAATTCCATGATGCTCCCCACCGGGAGTGAGTAATTCCTTCATAGGCTCGCTGGTTGGTGAGGTGTTGGATGAGATTCACCATGTAATCGAGTTAGTTTTGTTAGCGCCTGATCCCTAGTACCCACTATGTTCTTAGATTGATGTTGCTATGACTTTGCCATGCTTAATGCTTGTCACTTTAGGCCCGGGTGCCATGATTTCAGATCTGAACTGTTTATGAATTCATCATTATATCCATGTTTTAGATCCAATCTTGCAAGTTATAGTCACCTACTACGGTGATGATCCGGCAACCCCAGAGTGACAACAACCGGGCCCACTCCCGGTGATGACCATAATTTGAGGAGTTCATGTATTCACCATGTGTTAATGCTTTGTTCCGGTTCTCTATTAAAAGGAGGTCTTAATATCCCTTAGTTTTCAATATGGACCCCGCTACCATGGGAGGGTAGGACAAAAGATGTCATGCAAGTTCTTTTAATAAAGCACGTATGACTATTTACGAAATACATGCCTACATTATATTGATGAACTGGAGCTAGTACCGTATCGCCCTAGGTTATAATTGTCTCATGATGAATATCATCCAACAAGTCACCGATCCAATGCCTACGAATTTATCCTTATTGATCTTGCTGCGTTACTATGGCTATCATCATTGTTACACTTGCTACAAATTACTACTATCACCGCTACTGTTACCGTTACTGTTGTCACTACTATCAAAACTATCAAACTACTTTGCTACTGATCATATTGCTGCAGATAATTAATCTCTAGGTGTAGTTGAATTGACAACTTAGCTGCTAATACCTTCAAATATTCTTTGGCTCCCCTTGTGTCAAATCTATAAATTTGGGTTGAATACTCTACCCTCGAAAACTGTTGCGACCCCCTATACTTGTGGGTTATCACACTTGGATGCTCAGAACCGACACTTCACCGTCTACTGGATGCATAAACCACAATGAATAATAGGTTAAATTAAGCCACGATCTAGTTCTTAAGTGGTGCTCAATCACTTGGTAGTTTTTAGGCTATGGTTTTTTCCCTCTCTTTGGATTCTCACAATATTTTCAAGAGGATGTACTACTGCAGGATGCTGCTAACGCGACACTACGATCAGAGACCCTTCGAGAAACTGTGTGCGATGCAATAATCGCGAACGGTGGTGTAGGAAAACTGTCAGAAATGTATACAATATTTGCGATGACGGATGCATCAAACACGGTTCAGGTTTTAGTTGTGTGTGCGATGAAGGGCATACGGTTTAGTTCAATTAACTATTTGCTATGAGGAGGAACAGAAGAAATGGGAAGCCAGATGAAGGTGTGTGCGATGTACATCATACGGTTCACTCGGATGAACTGTTTGTGATTAGGCAACACAAAAGAAATGGACAGCCCGTTCAAGGTGTGTGCGATGTACAACATACGATTCACTCGGATGAACTGTTTGTGATTAGGCAAGAGAACAGAAATGGTTCAATATAACAAGATGTGTGTGATATGCGGCAAACAGATCTGTAATCAGAAATGTGTGTGAAGACCGATAATAACACAGACGACTGCTTCTAATAAGACATATGTGATATGCTCTGTCTACACAACATATATTGGCCATTGTGGGACGGGCGGTCATCCGGATACGTGGCATACAGTTGATCCATCCGACCTATTTGTGATGGAATAGGCCGTGTGTGTTGTGGGCAAACACTTGCTAGTATTCAACCATTTGGGATTGATGAATTCATCACCGATGGGATCCCTAGTGTGGTCCGTGTTCATCTGATCATCATCTACTTCTTGTGCTAGCTCAATGCTAAGTTTTCATTAATTGATGGCGTTTTATGAACACGCCATAGTTTCCCACCATTTCCTCACCTGTTTCTCGCCACCCTGCTATATTGCGCATAGGGGGGCGTGACACACGGAGGCGACAAGCGCAGCCTATAGCACATCCACCTTTTCCAAGCATGCCAACCCACCATAGCGTCGCCTCTGCCATCAACCTCGTCGACGAGGACAACAAGCAGGCGCCACGGCCCATCGAGGCTGAGGCGCTCCCCAGCAACGCGATGGACGACGCTGTGATGCGCGTCATCGCCAGGGTTGAGCAAACCTTTGGCGCATGGCGCTTGAGCGCCACGGATCAAGATAGGCATGTCAGCACCGACAGGCTGCAGCTCGCCGCACAACATGGTCGATGGCGCGCCGCAGAGAAAGTTAGGCACGTCCGCGCCGATAGGCTGCAGCTCGCGGCACGACGAGACCGTTGGAGCACCGCAGAGCGAGAGGCGCGGTGCGCCGCACAGCAAGAGCAGATCCATCGGCGCTTGCCTGTTGTCGACACGGCGTCGCAGCTGGGTACACGTCCCGTCAGTACACCCATTCCTTGCCAGGAGTGGGCAGAGGCCCTCATCGCCGTACTTGCACCAGATGTCGGCCACGCCATACTTGCACCAAACGCCCGCCACGCCGTTCGCATGGGTGCCGCCGTCCGCCTTGTCCGCGGCCCACTGGATGCCAACACGCTGGTCTGTAGGCTCGACCGCTCCTTGGCCCAGGTGTCCACCTGGGCGCAGTAGAGGAACATGGCCGTTGCATCCTTGAGCTGGTGATCTCCGATGAGATAGCCAACTTGGAGCTCCAGATCACGCTCCAGATGTACCGCGAGTGTGTCGACCACTTGGATGAACGCCTGCACGAGTTTAGGAAGAGCCAAGAGCTACCCTAGGCAAGGGCTGCTGGTCATGGTCTCTTGGACGCGTTTTATTTTGAAAAAATTGTTTTGACGTGGATAGCTTTGTATTCACAGTAATCATAGTATTGCTCTGTTTCAATGTGTGTACTCTGTTTTCCATTCTTATATGTTCTGTTTCAATATGTGTATATACGCTTTCCATTCTGTATATATGGATGATAACAACTAGATTCAAATTAGTATACAAAAATAGATAGAAAATGGGATTATTAGTTTTAATTGTTCATTAGATCATCACAAAATATATATATATATATATATATATATATATATATATATATATATATATATATATATATATATAATATCATCACATATACGTGATGATACTTAGCTACTAGGTACAATGCATAAAATTGAAAACGAACAATACTAAAATTAATAATCCCACCTGGGGCCAGTATTCCGGCAGCCCCTCGCCAGCATCTCCCTAGTGCGCGGCATCTTCCCAGTGCGGAGGCAGTACTCCGACTCCTCCACCTCGCAACACTTGACGTACCGATCTGCCTCTTGCTGGCGGACACGCGCGACCTATCTTGCCATTTCGTTGGGCGCCCACCGGCTCCTCGTCGGTGGCACGCTGGAGCTTATCGACCCACTTCCATGCAGCGACGAGGCGCCCATCGCCTATGACCTTCCTTGCAAAGTAACCGTCTCCGTACACCTCCTCGGCACGACGACACGCCCACCCCCAAAGCTCCGCCGCCTCCTTTTTCCAGGCGGCATCACGGGCTTCACAGGCCGCCTGGTACCTGGCTTCCTCGTCCGCCATCTCCTTCTTGAACGCCACTTGCTTGCCTTTCTCAGCCGGCGGCAGTGACTTCCACAGACAAAGATTGTACTCGCCCCAAAACCAATCCAAAGTTGGGGGGTCCGGCGCAACCTCGCCAGGCGACGCGTAGGGGTCCTCGTCGCTGCTAATCGAGTGAGCATCCTCGGGGGGGCGACTCCTTGTCGGCGTGTGGGCAGACCAACGGTGCCATGGCAGAGATTTGAGAGAGAGAGAGAGAGAGAGGGCGAGCGAGGGGAGGATGTAGAAGAGAATGCAGGCGGGACAACATGAGCAAGGTAGTATTTATTGGCGGCCGGAATATAGATCGACGGGGACAGTACAAACGCCGGTCACTGGAATTTATGAGTACTGTAGTTTAAATTACACACAATTTTCGCAGCAAAATCCGTGTGTGAATATAATAGCCAAAATTCGTGTGTGAACATAATAGCTGACCGTTTCCTATGCAGAACCGTGTATGATTAATGATCCCCGCCATTCACCTACCAAACCTCGAGCTGCGAGATAGACTGTCAATCATGTGGGGGCCGCTTGTCTTGCCAGATCTTTACATTTTCTTTTTTGAACACCAGATATTTACATCATCTGATGATTTTTTAACTCATACACAAGTAGACAAAAAATGATTTTTCAAACCATTTATGTTAGGCGTTGCATGTAGATGTAGTTCAAATTTGATTTATGGTCATTAAATGGTTATAAAATCACTTAAATGTCTTTAAAAGGTCAAATGACCCCTGCAAATTTTCAAATTTTCACATGATAGTTGTATTAGTGCACGTTAAATGTAGGAAAAAACTTGAAGGCCATAAGAGGAAGCTATCTCCCGTTGATACGTCTCCAACGTATCTATAATTTTTGATTGCTCCATGCTATATTATCTACTGTTTTGGACATCATTGGGCTTTATTATCCACTTTTATATTATTTTTGGGACTAACCTATTAAACGGAGGCCCAGCCCAGAATTGCTGTTTTTTGCCTGTTTTAGGGTTTCGAAGAAAAGGAATATCAAACGGAGTCCAAACGGAATGAAACCTTCGGGAGCATGATTTTCTCACCGAGTACAACTCAGGAGACTTGGACCCTACGTCAAGA
>NC_041388.1:114500167-114527685 GCF_002162155.2 Triticum dicoccoides
AGGCGCGCCCTCCACCCTCGTGGCCCCCCTGTTGCTCCACCGACGTACTTCTTCCTCCTATATATACCCACGTACCCCCAAACGATCGAGGTAGGATCCAAAAACCTAATTCCACCGCCGCAACTTTCTGTATCCACGAAATCCCATCTTGGGGCCTATTCCGGAGCTCCGCCAGAGGGGGCATCGATCACGGAGGGCTTCTACATCAACACCCTAGCCCTCCGATGAAGTGTGAGTAGTTTACCTCAGACCTACGGGTCCATAGTTAGTAGCTTGATGGCTTATTCTCTCTTTTTGGATCTCAATACAATGTTCTCCCCCTCTCTTGTGGAGAACTATTCGATGCAATCTTCTTTTTGCGGTGTGTTTGTTGAGACCAACGAATTGTGGGTTTATGATCAAGTCTATCTATGAAAAATATTTGAATCTTCTCTTAATTCTTCTATGTATGATTGGTTATCTTTGCAAGTCTCTTTGAATTATCAGTTTGGTTTGCCCTACTAGATTGATCTTTCTTGCAATGGGAGAAGTGCTTAGCTTTGGGTTCAATCTTGCGGTGTCCTTTCCCGGTGACAGTAAGGGCAGCAAGGCACGTATTGTATTGTTGCCATCGAGGATAACAAGATGGCGTTTTCTTCATATTGCATGAGTCTATCCCTCTACATCATGTCATCTTGCTTGAGGCATTACTCTGTTTTTAACTTAATACTCTAGATGCATGCTGGATAGCGGTCGATGAGTGGAGTAATAGTAGTAGATGCGGGCAGGAGTCGGTCTACTTGTCTCAGACGTGATGCCTATATACATGATCATACCTAGATATTCCCATAACTATGCTCAATTCTGTCAATTGCTCAACATTAATTTGTTCACCCACTGTAGAATACTTATGCTCTCGAGAGAAGCCACAAGTGAAACCTATGGCCCCCGGGTCTATCTTTATCATATCAATCTCCTACTACTTTGTTATTTACTTTACCTTTATTTTACATTGCATCTTTATCATAAAAAATACCAAAAATATTATCTTATCATATCTATCAGATCTCACTCTCGTAAGTGGCCCTATAGGGATTGACAACCCCTATTTGCGTTGGTTGCGAGGATTCATTTGTTTTGTGCAGGTGCGAGGGACTTGCGCGTAGCCTCCTACTGGATTGATACCTTGGTTCTCAAAAACTGAGGGAAATACTTACGCTACTTTACTGCATCATCCCTTCCTCTTCGGGGAAAACCAACGCAGTGCTAAAAGAGGTAGCACCTGTCCGTCGGCAAACATGCATTGTTCCCTCTCGGAACCACGAACCTTCTAGTGAGTTGCTCTGGTTTGTGAGGGGTGTGTGTCCTAACTTTCGTCAAACAGGCCAATTTTTTACCACATCATCTTGGTGGCATGACATTAAATCAAGCAAGGTTTCATGTTTTTCCGATTATTTTAATTTTTTGGAATTAAAATGCCATGGCATGCACTCCATGCATGTGCCCATGCCTTAACACCAATATGTTTGAAAATTCATTCGAATTTACTGCACATGAAATTAACTCGCACACAAGTGCACAAAAATATGATTTTTCGAACCATTTTGGTTAGGCGTTGCATGTAGATGTAGTTCAAATTTGAATTACGGTCATTAAATGGTTAGAAAAATCACTTAAATGTCTTTAGAAGATCAAATGACCCCTGAAATTTACCAATTTTCACATGACAGTTGTATTTGCACGTTAAGCGTAGGAAAAAATTGAAGGCTGTAAGAGGAAGCTATCTCCCGTTCGTCATCAAACATACATTGTTCCCTCTCGGAACCACGAACCTTCTAGCGAGTTGCTCCGGTTTGTGAGGGGCGTGTGTCCAAACGTTCGTCAAACATGCCAATTTCTTTACCACATCATCTTGGTGGCATGACATTACATCAACCAAGGTTTCATGTGTTTCTGATTATTTTTCTATTTTTTGGAATTAAAATGCCATCTCACTCCATGCATACGTATGCATGTGTCCATGTCGTGAGACCAATATGTTTGAAAATTCCTTCTAATTTACTGCACATGGAATTAACTCGCACACAAGTACACAAAAATATGATTTTTCAAACCGTTATGGTTAGGCGTTGCATGTAGATGTAGTTCAAATTTGAATTACGGTCATTAAATGGTTAGAAAATCACTTAAATGTCTTTGAAAGGTCAAATGACCCTTAGAATTTCCAAAACTTCACATTACAGTTGTAGTGGTGCACTTTAGACGTTGAAACATTTTGAAGGCCGTAAGAGGAAGCTATCTCCCGTTTGTCATCAAACATGCATTGTTCCCTCTCGGAACCACGAACCTTCTAGCGAGTTGCTCCGATTTCTGAGGGGTGTGTGTCCAAATTTTCGTCAAACATGTCAATTTCTTTACCACATCATCTTGGTGGCATGAAATTAAATCAAGCAAGGTTTCATGTTTTTCTGATCATTTTTTAATTTTTTGGAATTAAAATGCCATGGCATGCACCCCATGCATGTGCCCATACCTTGATACCAATATGTTTGAAAATTCCTTCGAATTTACTGCACATGGAATTAACTCGCACACAAGTACACAAAAATATGATTTTTTTTTCAAACCGTTATGGTTAGGCGTTGCATGTAGATGTAGATCAAATTTGAATTACTGTCATTAAATGATTAGAAAATCACTTAAATGTCTTTAAAAGGTCAAATGACCCCCGAAATTTACCAAATTTTCACATGACGGTTGTATTAGTGCACGTTAAATGTAGGAAAAAATTTGAAGGTCGTAAGAGAAAGCTATCTCCCATTCGTCATCAAACATGCATTGTTCCCTTTCGGAACCATGAACCTTCTAGCGACTTGCTTCGGTTTATGAGCGGTGTGTGTCCAAACGTCCGTCAAACATGCCAATTTCTTTACCACATCATCTTGGTGGTATGGCATTACATTAACCAAGGTTTCATGTGTTTCTCATCATTTTTCTATTTTTTGAATTAAAATGCCATGTCACTCCATGCATACGTATGAATGTGTCCTTGTCGTGAGACCAATATTTTTGAAAATTCCTTCTAATTTACTGCACGTGGAATTAACCCGCACACAAGTACACATATATGATTTTTCAAAATGTTTTGGTTAGGCATTGCATGTAGATGTAGTTCAAATTTGAATTGCGGTCATTAAATGGTTAGAAAATCATTTAAATGTCTTTAAAAGGTCAAGTGACCCCTAGAATTTTCCAAAATTGCACATTACAGTTGTAGTAGTGCACGTCAGACATAGAAAAAATTGAAGGTCGTAAGAGGAAGCTATCTCCCGTTCGTCATCAAACATGCATTGTTTCCTCTCGGCACCACAAACCTTCTAGCGAGTTGCTCCGGTTTGTGAGGGGTGTGTGTCCAAACTTTCGTCAAACATACCAATTTCTTTACCACATCATCTTGGTGGCATGACATTACATCAACCAAGGTTTCATGTGTTTCTCATCATTTTTCTATTTTTTTAATTAAAATGTCATGTCACTCCATGCATACGTATGCATGTGTCCATGTCGTGAGACCAATATTTTTGAAAATTCCTTCTAATTTACTGCACATGGAATTAACTCGCACACAAGTACACATATATGATTTTTTAAAACGTTTTGGTTAGGCGTTGCATGTAGATGTAGTTCAAATTTGAATTACGGTCATTAGATGGTTAGAAAATCATTTAAATGTCTTTAAAAGGTCAAGTGACCCCTAGAATTTTCCAAATTTTCACATTACAGTTGTTGTAGTGCACGTCAGACATAGAAAAATTTGAAGGCCATAAGAGGAAGCTATCTCTCGTTCGTCATCAAACATGCATTGTTCCCTCTCGGAACCACGAACCTTCTAGCGAGTTGCTCCGGTTTGTGAGGGGTGTGTGTCCAAACGTTCGTCAAACATGCCAATTTCTTTACCACATAATCTTGATGGCATAACATTACATCAACCAAGGTTTCATGTGTTCTGATTTTTTTGGAATTAAAATGTCATGCCACTCCATGCGTACGTATTCATGCATATGTGTCCATGTCGTGATACAAATATGTTTGAAAATTCCTTTTAGTTTACTGCACATGGAATTAACTTGCACACAAATACACAAATATGATTTTCAAACTGTTTCGGTTATGCGTTGCATGTAGATGCAGTTCAAATTTGAATTACGGTCATTAAATGGATAGAAAATCACTTAAATGTCTTTAAAAGGTCAAATGACCCCTAGAATTTTCAAAAAAAATCATATTACAGTTGTAGTAGTGCACGTTAGAGGTAGAAATAAATTTGAAGGCCGTAAGAGGAAGCTATCTCCTGTTCGTCATCAAACATGCATTGTTCCCTCTCGGAACCACGAGCCTTCTGGTGAGTTGCTCCGGTTTGTGAGGGGTGTGTGTCCAAACTTTGGTCAAACATGCCAATTTTTTACCACATCATCTTGGTGGCATGACATTACATCAACCATGTTTTCATGTGTTTCTGATTTTTTTTTGAATTTAAATGTCATGTCACACCGTGCTTAATTGTGTCATAGCCGTTAGACCAATATGTTTGAAAATTCCTTCCAATTTACTGCACATGGAATTAAATCGCACACAAGTACACGAAATATGAGTTTTCAAACCATTATGGTTAGTTGTTGCCTGTACATGTAGTTCATTTTTCAATTACGGTCATTAAATGGCTAAAAAATCACTTAAATGCCTTAGAAGGTCAAATGACCCTTGAAATTTTCCAAAATTTGCCATGATAGTTGTATTAGTACTATAAAATTTCTTGTTCATTTAAAACACCATCTGCTGGCACTTTATTCCAAATTCGTCTTTCACAGCTAATAAAAAATATCTACAACATCACACATAGTTGTTTTCTAGGAACCGTTTGCGGTGAAAATATCTAGGTCTATTTAAATCTCCCTCCTTAAGCTTCACCGACTCGTCTGCTCTAGTGCCGGCAACCTCCGAATCCACGAATCATGATCCCCAATCCCGCACCCGCTTCTTGCAAAGATGAAGCCATGGAAACACTTCGTGAAGGCCCGTACAATGGTCGCGTCCCCCCAAGCGCCGCCGCCTGCGCCAAGAGCGCGACCGCCTACGCCGAGAGTGTCACCGCATCCACATTGAGTGTGGCCGCTTCCGCCGAGAGGGCGTATGCGGAAGCCGACAGGGCAGCTGCAGGAGCTGAGACGGCTATAGCTACTGCTGCGACGACGGCTGCAAACGCCGAGAGCGCTCGAGCTGCCGTCCGTGCCGCTGATGTCGCCCTGGCCCGGGTCGAGGCCATCCATGCCAAGATCGAGGATGCACACGCCAAGATATTCCAGGCCACCTCGGACTCCAACATGCAACCCACGTCTGAAAAGGCGGCGGTGGCCATGGAGCACGTGCTTCCTCATGAGGTCGCCGAGCGGGAGCTGGAGATGCAGGAGGCGGTGGAGATCGAGGAGCGCCGGGAGGAGGAGTTGCGCGTGGCCGAGGTCGAGGTAGAGAAGAGTCTGTCTGTCGAGGAATCGGCGGTGGAGTACCAACGCGAGCTCTAGAGCAACCACTACTACGAGTACTACAACCTTGAGGGCGGCGCCGAGGACAAGGACGAGGACATGGTCGACTTCAGCAGGGGGGGCGTGGAGTCCACCAACGGCGGCATGTCGCCAGGACAAGTCATCGACGTCTCATCTCACACCGGCGATGCATAGGCCGGCGTGGTGGTGGATTTTTAATTATGCGTACTTAGGCTTTGTTTTTAATGCTGTTTTTTTGGTAGAGCAATGTTTAGGTCAACTGGCTCTGTGTAATTACTGAAATTGCTCGATTGAGTAAGTGTGGTCTGTCTACTGTACGCTCTTTTGTGTGCCAAAATTAGCAAGCGATGTTAAATTATGCAATGACGTACCTGGGGAAATTTCTACCAAAATTTGAATTATCAAATTCATCCCATGCACGTAAAGCAGAAGAATCGTTTGGTACACACAATCATTCAAAGTGAATGGTCCGGCAGCACCGCGGACGTTCAAAATGAATGTGCCCATACCTTGAGACCAAAATTTGAATTATCAAACTCATCCCATACGCGTAAAGCAGAAGAATCTTTTGCGATGCACACAATCGTTCAAAGTGAATGGCCCGGCGGCACCGCGTGGAAAGTTTGCCTCCACATTTCCAAAATTTTGGCCTACCGCCAAAATATCTACCCCCGCCCACTTCCCCACCCTCTTTTCTCCCCGACCACAAGTCACATTTCCCCTATTTCCTCCTTCCTTCCTTCCTTGCTAAGCTATAGCCGCTTCCTCGCTCTCGCTGTCTCGCATCCTACCGCCGGGGTCACCATGGTCTTCTTCAAAGACATCTCCAGTGGTTCCTCCTCCGGCGACTACCCCTTCACCACCCGTATATGCCTCTCTTCTCTCTCTCGGGCTATGACTTGGAATGAAGTATTTTTACCCGGAGGTCGATTTGAGTCATTTCTTCCTGTTATAGCTCCCTAAGACCATCAGTGGCAACGAATGGAGCGGGGTGGCTAAAGATCTATCTGCTCGTTGTCACCATCAATCTCCATGCGTGAAGCTACTTGCGTTTGATTCTGTGGACACTGGGAGGAAGTTTCTGGCATGTGTAGAGAAGGTTAGACCCTCTTCCGTTGTTACAAATCATTTGTTAGATGTGATTCAGACACTGTCACGGTCCCAACCCATTCATACCACACCTTCAACCAAACGCATCCTAAGACAGTGCCACAGTTTGTACCTAGTATCTTAAATTGTTGCCATCTCATCAGTGGTGCCATTAGAAAATTATTTGACACCGCTTCAGCAGTTTGTGCAGCCAACTTTGGTCCACACATCCGAGCAGCCAAGCAATAAAATACTAAATCTTTATGGCACGAAGGAACTGGGCATCAGAGCAACTACGTGCTCCGGAGTCCGGGTCCCTGATTTTTTTCTGCTGCATCAACTCGCCAGTTCAGGGCATCGGTGCGAGATGTAGCAACAGTTGTCTTTACACCAGTTTTGGCATACATAGTGGATGGCCTTAGTGCTATTAGTTCTATATTACTAAATTTGTGCATGTACACACCTGTTAGTATCAATTTGTTGTCATCCAAACACTATCGCTATGCTGTTGCAGTTATATTTACCTTCCTCATAAAATGTTCAATTTGTTATTTATTGTACATGAGTAAGAACTTGTAGCATCGTTGTAGTTAATTATAGCTTCTGATGTTCCAGAATTTGGTTGTTGTCTCAGTACCAATTATTTCATTTGCACATTGATCTTTTTGAGAAGATATGTCATAATTAACATGTTTCTTCAGTTTTTCAAAATAAGCATTGATGATTTTCTATGTTGCTATAAACCCATTTCCCCTACAATTGTTATTGATCTAGTTTTAAATATTATAGCATGACTGGAAGTGTTCTTACTTGGAGTGGGTTGATCAAGAGTGGCCACAGTCTTTGAAGATGTGCCTAACGAAGCTCTGGAGCATGTATGAGGAAGTGAACACAGCTAGGCTTAGAGAAAGTCTTGTCAACGCTGAAGCATATTTCAAGATGCAGGATAAAAATTTGAAGATGGAGAATGAGCTCAGATTTTTTTTAAAGATTTTGCTAAGATGGTGTTGGCGAAGAAGGAGGCACTTTCCCAGTTGGCCCATGCAAAATAGGTTCTTACTTAAACTGAAAGCAGAGGTGGATAAGACGAGTCTGGATGATCTCGATTAGGAAAATGAATATATTGTTCTTATGAAGTTGAACTAGCTATATGTTGTACTGTATTCTTTTCATGTAGCTACCGTACTGTGATGTTATAATATATTTATGTGTCTGATATGAAATTGGCAAACAGCTGTTTGATATAAAATGTGAATTTGCGTAATGCTGGAATTATTAATTGTAAACTAATAAACCTACTAAATGTGTCATGAACCTTTGCAAACGGTTCTAGCAGTAAAAGCGATTGCGATGGATAGCGCGATGCCACATAATTTTCTTCATCAAATCGTGTGTGATATAGTTGATAAAATCAAACAGTTCACCAAGGAAGACCGTGTGTGATAGTTACACCTTTCACACACGAGCGTACACATAAAACTGTGTGGGATTTACGTCCGAACGGAAACGTTTTCCCTAGATTGACTGTATGGGATGTACATAAGAATGGAAACGTATTCCTTGGATTGACTGTGTGATATACATACGAACGAAAATGTTTTTCTGGGATTCACCGTGTGGGATGTACATACCTACGGAAATGATTTTATCGGATTACCGTGTGGGATGTACATACCTACGGAAATGATTTCTGGGATTCACCGTGTGGGATGTACATACCTACGAAAATGATTTCCGGGATTCACCGTGTGGGATGTACATACCTACGGAAATGATTGGGTTTCGATGCCTCGCCCGATCGCACACGGCCCCAGCCTGGGTCCCAGGAGGGCCTATCCCCGATGATTTATGGGTCGTGTAGGAAGGACACCCTATCGCACACACTCACTTGGCGACGGTTCCAAATGCCATCGCGGAAAGGGGTAAAAAAACGTTTGTTTAGGACCGATGCGCACCAGTGATAGTTGCTCAAACAAACTCTTGCCTTCTAAGGTCGAAGTTGGTTGGTTATTTATAGATGGGAGCAACCCCGAGGGCCGGTATGATCATTGGAGGAACTGGCCAAGCAACGAGCGCATGAAGCGTGGTGCAATGGTCATATTTCAAAAGCAACCAATGGACTGACTTGTGAAACAAGTCATCTGACTCTTATGCGAGGAATTTCACCAGTGGTGTCTTGAAAAAATATTTGTATCGGACACCCAAGAGAAATGAACCATATCAAAGATATTTCAAAGTCTTCGCTTGACGAAGTAGGTTTTGGATTGAGCACACACCAGAGACCTAAATATCAACTTTCACTTAGACCCCTCTAAATATCTACTTCCACTCAAAAGCAAAAAATAAACTTAGAAAAAACGAAGTCTTCACCACCGCTTCGTTTTCCTCGAAAAAAGTCTTCACCACGGCTCCATTTTTCTCGTTGCGAGTTGATTATTCCTTGAAGAGGCATTCCGAAGATATTCATTGACACCACAATTTTTAGGATCATAACCCTAATCTTAAACAAAATCATGAGGGACTTTCACGTGTGTATACTCACAAACACATTGGTCCCCTCGATTTTTTGTCATTAATCTTCCAATCTCCTTTAGGGCGCAGTAGATGCAGTTAGAGTAGATCACCCCTAGATTAGCATAAGAGTTCATCATGGTAAAGATCGTTAGAGAATGGAGGAATAGGCTCTACCCGTCCAGGCGGCAAGAGGAGAATAAAACCCTGTCGAAAGGGAAAATATGAACCCATGTGTTAGAGAACTCTTGCTTACTTCCCCTTCCGCAAACTAACCCGATCATAGGATGCAACACATATATAATAAACAATTTAAAGTGTGATAACTCCCCGCCTCATGCAAACCTACCGCATGCCATTTGTTACGATTGCTTTGAACCCATGTACGATCGATCAATCAATCTGCACATCTTATGTTCCTTCCTAGAAGATACCAAAATCGATGGCATATGACATATAGTTCCAAGAGCAGTAACGAGATGAATGAAACGGGTACAAATTGTGTATACTTCAAATTACTTACCCATAACAACATACACTGGCATGCGTTGACCGATGAGCGACCTAACTAAAATGTTCCTAATGGAGTATGCTTCTTGTCGCAGCGGTTCCTATTTGACGCATATTCCGCCAAACAGTCGGCTATTCACATATGGGAGCGAAAAGCAGAGTAGACTAGGTCGACCCATTTAGTGCTAGGTAGATTGGGTGCTGGTTCTGGTGTTCTTGCCGGATGTACCAGTTCTGCGAGCCTTTTAGAAGGTTTTTGTTGCTATTCTTTTTTGCTTTTATTGTTTTTCTCTTTGGTTTTTTTTCTTTCTTAAAAATATTAATCAACTTCAAAATTTATTCCAAAATTTAAAAAAATTCTATTTCTAATCAATGTTACAAATTTAATTTTTTTTTAGAAAAAACTATTCACAAAAGTTCAGATTTAAAAAAAGTGTCCATGTCTTTCAAAAAGAAATGTTCACAATGTTAAAAAAATTTCACAATTTAGAAACAAAAAATGTTGGCAGTTTTTTTAAATGTTTTTGGATGTTTTTAAAAATCACTTTAAAATAACCATATCGTGTTTTGAAAATGACTCAAACTAAAGAAACCAATTACCTACAAAACTAAAAAACTGTAAAAAGCCAAGCCAATAGGAAAAAAGTCGCTTGTACAAGATGGGCCAGCCCAGCCATTGCATGCCATGCGCGAGTGCCCTCCTATTTAGTGCAGTAATAAGCGTCAAACAGGAAGTCCCCTACCGGGAAACCCTAACACTCTCGTGGCATGTCGAGTACTCCTGGCGCAATACCTTTCATATGGGCCGACCCAATGTTTCTCTTTTTTCCATTGGTTCTTGGAAGGTTCTAGAACCTTCTTTACCAGTTAATTTATCTATGTTTTTCTTTTGGTTATCTTCTTGTTTGTTGTTTTTCCTTTTTTCATTCCATTTTTAGTTTTGTGAGCATGTTTTGAAATCAAGTAGTGTTTTCTAAACTTCGGGAACATTATTCAAATTCAGGAAAAAATTGATAATTCAGAAAGATTTCTGAAATCCCAAAACACTTTTTGAACATATGTTTTTAATTCATGAACATATTTTAAATTCATGGAATGTTTATAAAATTCATGAAGATTTTTTGAAATTCAGGAGCATTATTTAAATTCGCGAATATATATATATATATATATATATATATATATATATATATATATATATATATATGAATAATCTTTAAATTCTTTGAAAGTCCTGAACTTGTTTTAAAATTCAGAAAGTATTTCAGTAGAAAACCTCCGAAATTAAAGAAAAATCACCAGCACCAAGTATCGGCATATGGGCTGGCCCACACGGGCGTTGCGCGCCGTGCAGGGTGAGCGATTGGCACTTACCAAGCGCGTTTTTTTAGCATCAATATAGACACAAGCGGTCATATACATGCGCATACACTCACCTCTATGAACACACATGCACACCCTACCCTTATGAGCACCTACGAGAGCGTCGTCGGAAAATCTTAAAATAAATTTAGAAATAATGCGAGCACCAGAATTTAAACCCTAATGGGTTAAGGATACCACTGTCCATCTAACCATTTTAATCATATGTTGGTTCGCTTACCCAACGCATTACGGGCGCGCCGTAACGCGCGCTGTAGGAGATCCCGGTCGTGTACCAGACGTAAATCCCGTAGGTAACGCGCGCTATGCATGAGCGTGATAATAACAGTTCAAAAGAGAAACCTACGTCCCCTCAAAAAAAAAGAGAGAAACCTACGTCCAACTATAATAAAAAAATAAAGAGAGAAACCTACGTGATAACGGGAGATGAGACGAAGCGGATACGGAGATTCAGCTTCAGGCCGACCGAGCAAGCAAGCGGATACGTGATTAACTACTGTATACGCACGTGCCAAACTAGCAGACCAACCAAAGCGAAGGAAATTTAGTAGACCAACCAATTGAGATCTTGGTCGAGGTGGGATCGATGGCCGACGTCGAGCAGCAGCTGGAGCTGGAGCAGGTGATCGCGGAGGCGGACGAGCGTAGCAGGTGGGCATTCACGTGCCTTTTGGGCAGCGCCGGTGTCTCGCTTTTCTGCATATCCTGCATCCTGCTTCGAAAATCTGGAGACGTTGACGCAAGCTTACCGCCTAACGTCGCATTCACCCTTGGGTTTCTGCTATCCTTTCCGGCCGTCTTCCTTTTCGTCTTTGCTGCAATCGTGGTTACTGAGTGGTACTGCGGCAATTTTAATCCAGGGGACCAAAAGTTTGTGGATACATTGTCGTCGCTCTG
This sequence comes from Triticum dicoccoides, assembly GCF_002162155.2. Classification (NCBI taxonomy): domain Eukaryota; kingdom Viridiplantae; phylum Streptophyta; class Magnoliopsida; order Poales; family Poaceae; genus Triticum; species Triticum dicoccoides. Next base: position 114,512,098 of record NC_041388.1, read on the forward strand.
AATACATAGTTCATTAATCTATATATCTATCTTCTATGTATATCTAAATAATATTATTAATCGTACATGCGGTGATTCAAATAGATCAGTTTTTTTTTTTTGAACACTTCAAATAGATCAGTTGATCGGTGTGTATGTATGTTCTTTCTTTTCTAAGTAATGTTATTAATTGTATATATACGGTGGTTGAAATACATGAGAAAAGTATACCTTTCATCCCTAAACTTTTGTTGTGCTCCTCGCCCCCCTTCGCTCCCGCGGGCGGCGGCTGGGCGAAACCCTAGACCCAGCCAACCCCCTCCCTCCCTCGTCTCCTTCCTCCTCGCTGCCGCTGAGCAAAGCCCGGGCGGCGTCGGCGGCGGCGGGGCCTCTCTTCCCCCTCGGATGCAGGCCTCAACGCGGGCTGCGGCGTTGTCTTGGGGGCGCGACGGTGGCGAGGCGCGCGGCTGTGGCGGAGGCTAGGGCGCGCGATGGAGCTGCGGCGGCTGCCTGGGGTGGGGAACGCAGGGGTGTGGTCCGGTGTTGCCTTGGCGGTGGATCTGGATCCCGGCGGCGCGGGCCGCGGGCGGCGAGGGTGGCGGCTGGGGTCCGGCTCCGGTTCCTGGCTACTATGGGGTCCTTCCCCGTCGCGGGCGCGCGGCGGAGCTTCTCGGGCGGTGGCGGTTCCAGCAGCAGCGCGCTACATCGGGTGGCGCAACTCTGGGTGGTGAGGAGGTGGTGGCACGACCACTTGGCTGCGGGCTGCTATGGAGGCCAGCGGCAGCACCCTCCTGGCCCAGATCTTGGCCCTTTGGGGCCCCATCTGGGTCTGGGCGGGCCTGGCTCGGCTTCGCTTGCGACGGCTCCGGCGGACAGAGGTGCGACTCGTGTGAGGGGTTGCGAAGACAGCGGCGCGCCCACTGCAGCGCGGCGACGGGAGCTTCACGAGCCATTCACGCTCGCCCGAGCCAATGTGTCTGATGTGCTCCCCTTGCCGCGTCTGGTCGGTGACCGTCGCTGGCGGTGGAGGTTGTCCCCCCCTCCCCGTGTGGCTGCTGACGCTGCCGCTCCTCGTTCCCGGCTACTCCCTCTCGGACCCGCCGGTCCCGCTTCGATCTCCGTGGTGAGACGGCGGTGGTAACCCCAATACCGTGGTGGCGCATGTTGGCGGGCGGCAAGTGTGGTGTAGCGCGACGGGTCGGTCGGGGTGGCGGGTGTGTGGCGCACGGGAGAAATCCCTGTCGGCTTGGCCGACACTGACGCGACGACGCCCGTGGGCGCCATCGTTCCTTCTTGAAGGGCGTCGGGTATCCCCCTCACCCATGCCCTTCCGCGTACCGGGGGAAACCCTAGGACCAGTCCGGACAGCAGCGTCGTCATCGTCGCGTTCCTTCATGAAGGTGTTGCTTGGTATGCGGTGATCTGAAGTGCTAGGAGTCTAATGAAAATCTCTTGAAGGCGCAGCGGCTACGGATTATCATCGTTTTCGTCGATCCGACTCTGTTGTCATTAGTGTCTTTTTTCTTTTTTTATTTCTTTTTGCGTGCTTGTGTTGTCTGCCCCAGCAATGGATTCTGAGATGTACCAGGTCGTTGCTATATCTATATAGTAGGGTGAAAGCCTATTTCGAAAACTTTTGTTATGCTTGAAATAAATCAACCCATCATTATTATGTATGCGTCTATCGTTTTGCAGAGCCATATGCACGTCTTATTAATTGTGAAATTTTCAAAAATCCCTACTTATAAATTTATGAAACTTTTAAGTATTTTGTTAACAAATGAATGGAGGCAACAAAGCGCGCCTCCGATGATTTAGTAATTTCAGGAAGTCGTATCTCTGCCTCCCTCTCTCTCATCATACGCAGTCGGCCAGCTCAAAAAAGCGAACAGTTTGTCTAATTCACATCTAGATGTTTTTTAAGGATATCGCATCTAAACTCCCATAAGTATATAATGCATCAATAAGAAACAAAAAGAACTAGGACAAAAAAATAGATCACAAACAGAGTGGAAATCAGCTTAAATGTGACATAACTATGTCACATCTAGATGTGTCCTAGACAGACCCAAAAAAAAATACACACAGTCGAACACGAAAAATGATTAATATGGCGAGTGGGTGATGGGTCTCTGATCCGTACTTGGAGAGACCCATGGATTCCTCGTGGTAAAGGCTGTCGTCCTATTACTCTTAAGCGAAACTGCCGATTTAATTGGGTTACGGATTTCCTAGACGAATATGATGCCTGGAACATGCAACGGCTCCAAGAACATTTTTGGCATATGGTTATACTGGAAATTGTAAAAATCAGAACCTCCCTTAGAAACCGGCAGGACTTCTTGGCTTGGTTCCTTGAGAGGAACGGTTGTTTCACTGTTAAGAGTGCGTATAAACTAGCATTTGCTGAACATGATGATCTATTTGTTGGGGGCGCATCGAGCAATTTTCCAGAGGGAGACCGCTCTTTATGGCGCTGCATTTGGAGTTCATCAGTACCACAAAAAATGAAAAAAATGGCGTGGAAAACTGTTTCAGGGGCGCTGGCAACAAATCAATGCAAATCCTACCGGCACTTGCCCGTGCGTAGTTCATGTCCGATGTGTGCTCTGGAGGTGGAGACATCATTCCACGCACTTGTTACATGCAATCACGCTGCAGTACTATGGGACTTAATGCGTAGGATCTGGCCGCTGCCCGGCCGTGACTTGTTGATTGATACGGGAAGAGATTGGCTTCTGAGTTTGCTTTCTTCATGCAACGGCACCGTTCGGGATATGATAATCATGTTGATTTGGAGGATCTAGAACTTACGTACAGACATGGTTCATGGTAAAGAAGCTCCTCCATCTCAAACATCTGTTGATTTTCTGCAGAGTTACTTTAATTCGTTGCGGCTGTTAAGGATATATACTATAGAGGAAATCATTAAGGGGAAAATGACATGTGAAGATTTACTTTCATCTCCTGTGATCAAAGTTTCACCGCCGCCCCCGCCATGGCCACAACCCCCTGTAGATCATGTGGCCCTCTCGGTGGACGGAGCACTTTCAGAGGCCGATGGGTCGGCGGCCGCCGGTATGGTCCTACGAAGACATGATGAAAGTGTTATTTTCACGGCATACAGGTTCTTATTTAACTGTAATGATGCGTTGGAGGCTGAGATTCACGCTTTGATGCAAGGTATGGCACTAGCGAAACAACACTCTGAAGGCCCGATCATTGTACAGTCTGATTCCTCGATAGCATTGGCTTTTCTCAAAGGCGATAATCTGGACCGCTCTGCATATAGTCATCTAATTGCTGAGATAAAGTTTTTGATAATTGATAGGGAGTTTATTCCCCAGAAAATTTCCCGTGAACCAAATAGGGTAGTAGATCGTTTGGCTAGTTATAGTCGATATGAATGTACTACTGCTGTATGGCTACACCGTGGTCCTCCGTGTATTGAGGCACTACTGCCACTGGACTGTAACCCTATCATTATGGAATAAAACTACCGTACTATTCCAAATCTGATTCGGACGGGCGCAAGCCGCAGGCCATATCGGAATCCACCGAGGGCGCGTCGAGTAATAAATGCACCCGAGCCTGGCTGCGTTGATTACAATTTACTCCACAAACAAGCCAGCTCGTTTCGAAAGAAGTACGACAGGGGTTTTGCAAGTAAGAATAAGTACACGATAAGACCCACAAAAGAAAAGAAAAAAGGAAGAACACGAGAATAACCGCGATGGATCGTCAGTCGGAGTGGATCAATCTGCGGCGCGTGCACTTGTTGATCAAGTCGAGGGGCCTCAAGGCGACGGCCTACGAGCTGGAGGAGGAGGCGCGGCTCAAGTTGGACACTTGGACTTGGACTACCCCCGCGTGCGCGGCCTGCTGTCGCGCGACCGCTGGCGGGCGGCAGACGTCTACGTGTCGTCGTTCCTGGGGGACAGCCTCACGCCTGAGGCATCCGACACGCTGTTCGTCATAAGGTTCGAGCGCTTCGTCCACGCACTCAAGAGGGGCGACAGGGCATGGGCCGCGCGCTATTACGACCGCAGCGTGAGGCCCCTGCTGGCGAACCACCCTTACAAGACCACGGTGATCACCGACGTCCTCAATGCTCTGCTCGCAAGCGCTAGATCGCTCCGCCGGGACCACCCGGACAACGCCTGGTACAGGGAACGTGCGTTATCAAGTTCATGTGCCGCATCCACTGCAACAAGCAGCTCCACCGTTGCAAGAAAAGTTTCCTTCACGATAGATTTATGTGCTACAAGATGAAGGGAGCCCTTGGCTTGCGCCGGCACGCACCAAGAAGATCCACGGCCAGATAGACGGGACCAGCTCAGAGCATCTCCAGCAGTGGTTGGCAGCCGCGGCGGCGGAGGCGGTGGCTCAGTGATGCGGCATAGACCCTCGTTATAAAAGGGGAATTCAAGTGTTCTTTTATCATCGAACATTTATTAATCAAGGGGTGTATCGGAGTGTGTGTTTTGGCGAACTATTGAAAAAGAGAGCTGCAAAGATGCTTTTTTTTTTGCATGGTTGCGGAGATGCTTTTATCCGTGTCACCAATCCATACCAGTTTAACTGTCATATTTTCCACTAAATTAAAATCAACTAAGGTGTAGTGTTCTCTACGAATATGATCACCCCCTGTATGTATCATAAAGTATTTAGTTCCCCAATTACTTATGAGGGGAAGAAAAGAAAAAGTAGCTAGGGACCTTGGCTGCAGTGGCCAACACATGTTGCTCGGAGCTCTCGCGAGTCTAGCCCCTCCTCTCACCTGTGTATACTCACAAACACATTAGTTCCCTCATTTTTTTGACATTAATCTTCCAAACTCCTTTAGGGCGCGTTAGATGCACTTACAGCAGATCACCCCTAGATTAGCATAAGAGATCACCATGGTAAAGATCGTTAGAGAATCGGAGAATAGGCTCTACACCGTCCAGGCAGGAGAGGAGAATAAAACCCCGCCGAGAAGGAAAATTGGAACCCATGTGTTAGAGAACTCTTTCTTACTTCACCTTTCGCAAACTAGCCCGATCATAGGATGCAACACATATATAATAAACAACTTAAAGTGTGATGAGTCCCCACCTCATGCACACCTACTCCATGCCATATGTTACTATTGCCTTTGGACCCATGTACAATTGATCGATCGATCTGCACATCTTATGTTCCTTCATAGAAGATGCCAAAATCAATGGCATATGTCATATAGTTTCAAGAGTAGTAATGAGATTGAACGAAACGGGTACAAATTGTGTATACTCGAAGTTACTTACCCATAACAACATACACTGGCTTGCGTTGATCGATGTGCAACCTAACTAAAATGTTCCTAATGGACTATGCTTCTTGTTGTAGCGGTTCCTATTTGACGCATATTGCGCCAAATAGTCGGCTATTTACATATGGGAGCGAAAAGCAGAGTAGACTAGGTAAAATGATTGTAAAACATCCAAAAATGATAATATAACAGTATGAATACTTCGTAAATTATAAATACGTTGGAGACATATTAGTTAGCATTTCTTGCTTCGCAAGGAATGTTACCGTTGTGCTAAATTTCTGACCTTTGGAATCGTGTTGTTCAGCCATTGGCTGGTCTGCATGTTCAATTGGTCATTTCCCATGAAGGAAGGCTGCCTCTATAAATAGCCACCCCACTCCAACATTGTCCATTTGCCGTGAAGTTTCACGTAAGATTTCTGAGAAGATCGATTGAGCATCCCCTCTCTGAGAGATTTGAGTTTAAAATCCACTGAGAGAAAAAACAAGAGCCGAAACTTAGACAGTGGTTGATCATAATAGTAGTTCTAAACTAGGGTTCTTGTACCTATTACTCTTGAGAGCTGCACACTCTCTAGATGGGTAGGTGTCGGTTTGAGTGACGAAGAGTAATTGTCTTCACCAAGCAAAGTCTTCAGCAACCAAGAGTTGTTGTGGTTCATGAAGAAGTTTGTCGAAGGTTTGGAGATCACCGACAAGTATCTACCACATGTGAAATCAACTAGAGTTTGATCAGCTCCCAGTTGAAGGAGAATAGGATGGAGACATGTTTGCTCCTGTGTTCAATCAGACGTAGTCCTTTGGTAGAAGGGCGAACTGGTCTACCAAATCCATCTGTCGCCATCGAGCACCACTGGTTCACCTTTCTTTACTACAATTCATTTAGTAGTTTACTTCCGTGCTCTGTGTCGATTGCTTCATCTGATCCATTAACACATCTGTTTAGTCTGTGTATTTTCAGTGTGTTCGTATTTATCTTTTCGCTCATATATCTACTATCTCGTCTTCCCGTGCTACTTCATTGGATAGCTTACAACATCACCATTGTTATCATTAAGCCTATGATCTATCATGCTCGAATAATTATATCATATTTCCTCGAAAGATTTGCTCATCACTGAAGTGCTCGTTTATTATTCTCTCATCCAAATGTTTTCCGCGTTCAGTTCAAATCATTCGCAAGAATTTTTGAATCTCCCATTCACCCCCTCTAGTCGATACACTCTCAATCCTAACAATTGGTATCAGAGCGGGTTATTCCTCTCTGTTTATTAAAGGTCTAGCAACCTTGGAGTTTTGAGTATGTCGTATGCAGGTAGATTCCCGCGCTCTGATTGATATACTATCGGGCCTAACACTATTACTACAGTGCAATCCAATCCTCCTAGTGTCTCCTTCCTCATGTTCAGAAAACGGAGAGCACACCGTGTCGCCCATCCACGGCGCCATGACGATGTCTGGCAGGTACAGGAGTCTGAGGAGAGGATAAGGCCACCCTGTTGGTGTCCTGGACTAGGGGGTGCTTGCCACTTCGGTCCGCCCGTTATGGGCCAGGTCGAGGACCCACCGAAGACTGGTGAATGGGCCATGCCAGCCATGGTGCTCGATGTAATCAATATGAAGATCTCCTGTAGGCTTGGCGTACACTTCAAGCATATTTGAAATATTAGCGTTTTATCCCTAAATTGTAACTAGCCATGTGTAAACCCTAGGTACCCCCGACGTCTATATAAGCAGTGGGGTTTAGTCTGTAGAGACACATTCGCAAGGTTTAGAGTTTAGACCATCTTCATACCATCTCGAGGTAGATCATCTTGTACCTTGTACCCCATCACAATCAATATATAAGAAGTGGGAAATAGGGTTTTACCGCATCAAGAGGGCCCAAACCTAGGGAAAACATCGTGTCCCTACTTCCCCTGTTACCATCTAGCTCAGATCACCAAGCTTAGGACCCCCTACCCTAGATCTGTTGGGGAACGTAGTAATTTCAAAAAAATTCTTACGCACACACAAGATCATGGTGATGCATAACAACGAGAGGGGAGAGTGTTGTCCACGTACCCTCGTAGACCGAAAGCGGAAGCTAAGGATGGCAATTTTATCCATGGACATGGATATCCATGGATATCCGACCCGAATGGATAGGGTTTGGATATGCTTTTGTATCCATGGGCGGCGCCCAAACCTGACCGATTGTTCATGGATAGAGCATGGATATAATCTTGTACCCATGGATATACCCAAACCCGACCCGATAGTATGACTTAATGAGGGAAAATCTGCTATCCTTGCCCCACGGTCATATGTCCCACAAAAATTTTACACTTTTTTTTATCTAAAACATGCATAAGAAATTACACAATCCCCATCGTAACTTTTTTAGTTGACATTCAATCCCCTCTGTAACATAATCCAACACCCCTTCCCTTATTTTTACCTCCTCCTTAAATGACTCGTCATTCTCATCCATTAGAAAAATACTAAATGATCTTAGGTTGTTAGTGGATGTTGATTTACCATAAGTGAAGCCTAGCCTACCATGAGGTGAAGAATGGAAGAGTTTATGTTAATATTGTGTTATGTCTTATTTATATGTCTCGAGAGGACCCAATGGATATCCAATGGGTATGGATATCCATCGGATTTGGACATGGACACAATTTTTCACCCATGGATTTTTTCATGGGCGGGCAAAGAATATCTTCATGGACATGGATATGGATTTGAGATTATTCAACCCGATCCAAACCCGACCCATTGCCATCCTTAGCGGAAGCGTTAGCACAACGCGGTTGATGTAGTCGTACGTCTTCACGATCCGACCGATCAAGTACCGAACGTACAACACCTCCGAGTTCAGCACATGTTCAGCCCGATGACGTCCCTCGAACTCCAATCCAGCCGAGTGTTGAGGGAGAGTTTCGTCAGCACGACGGCATGGTGACGATGATGATGTTCTACCGATGCAGGGCTTCGCCTAAGCACCGCTACAGTATTATCGAGGTGGACTATGGTGGAGGGGGGCACCGCACACGGCTAAAAGATCAAACGATCAATTGTTGTGTCTCTAGGGTGCCCCCTGCCCCCGTATATAAAGGAGCAAGGGGGAGGTGCGGCCGGCCAGGAGGGGCGCGCCAGGAGGAGTCCTACTCCCACCGGGAGTAGGACTCCCTCCATTTTCCTTGTTGGATTAGGAGTGGAGGGGGAAAGAGGAGGGAGAGAGGAAGGAAAGGGGGGGTGCCGCCCCCCTCTCCTTGTCCTATTCTGACTAGGGGGAGGGGCGTGCGGCCCTGCACTGGCCGCCTCTCCTCTTCTCCACAAAGGCCCACTATGGCCCATTAAGCCCCCGGGGGGGTTCCGGTAACCCCTCGGCACTCCGGTGAAATCCCGATTTCACCCGGAACACTTCTGATATCCAAATATAGGTTTCTAATATATCAATATTCATGTCTTGACCATTTCGAGACTCCTCGTCATGTCCGTGATCACATCCGGAACTCCGAACAACCTTCGGTACATCAAAACTCATAAACTCACAATATAACTGTCATCGAAACTTTAAGCGTGCGGACCCTACGGGTTCAAGAACTATGTAGACATGATCGAGACACGTCTCCGGTCAATAACCAATAGCGGAACCTGGATGCTCATATTGGCTCCCACATATTCTACGAAGATCTTTATCGATCAGACCGCATAACAACATACGTTGTTCCCTTTGTCATCGGTATGTTACTTGCCCGAGATTCGATCGTCCGTATCTCAATACCTAGTTCAATCTCGTTACCGGCAAGTCTCTTTACTCATTCTGTAATACATCATCCCGCAACTAACTCATTAGTTGCAATGCTTGCATGGCTTAAGTGATGTGCATTACCGAGAGGGCCCAGAGATACCTCTCCGACAATCGGAGTGACAAATCCTAATCTCAAAATACGCAACCCAACAAGTACCTTCGGAGACACCTGTAGAGCACCTTTATAATCACCGAGTTACGTTGTGACGTTTGGTAGCACACAAAGCGTTCCTCCGGTAAACGAGAGTTGCATAGTCATAGGAACATGTATAAGTCATGAAGAAAGCAATAGCAACATACTAAACGATCGAGTGCTAAGCTAACGGAATGGGTCAAGTCAATCACATCATTCTCCTAATGATGTGACCCTGTTAATAATATGACAACTCATGTCAATGGCTAGTTAACATAACCATCTTTGATCAACGAGCTAGTCAAGTAGAGGCATACTAGTGACACTCTGTTTGTCTATGTATTTACACAAGTATTATGTTTTCGGTTAATACAATTCTAGCATGAATAATAAACATTTATCATGATATAAGGAAATAAATAATAACTTTATTATTGCCTCTAGGGCATATTTCCTTCAGTCTCCCACTTGCACTAGAGTCAATAATCTAGATTACACAGTAATGATTCTAACACCCATGCAGCTTTGGTGCTGATCATGTTTTGCTCGTGGAAGAGGCTTAGTCAACGGGTCTGCAACATTCAGATCCATATGTATCTTGCAAATTTCTATGTCTCGCACTTGGACTAGATCCCGGATGGAATTGAAGCATCTCTTGATGTGCTTGGTTCTCTTGTGAAATCTGGATTCCTTCGCCAAGGCAATTGCATCAGTATTGTCACAAAAGATTTTCATTGGACCCGATGCACTAGGTATGACACCTAGATCGGATATGAACTCCTTCATCCAGACTCCTTCATTTGCTACTTCCAAAGCAGCTATGTACTCTGCTTCACACGTAGATCCCGCGACGACGCTTTGTTTAGAACTGCACCAACTGACAGCTCCACCGTTCAATGTAAACACGTATCCAGTTTGCGATTTAGAATCGTCCGGATCAGTGTCAAAGCTTGCATCGACGTAACCATTTACGACTAGCTCTTTGTCACCTCCATAAACGAGAAACATATCCTTAGTCCTTTTCAGGTATTTCAGGATGTTCTTGACCGCTGTCCAGTGATCCACTCCTGGATTACTTTGGTACCTCCCTGCTAAACTTATAGCAAGGCACACATCAGGTCAGGTACACAGCATTGCATACATGATAGAGCCTATGGCTGAAGCATAGGGAACATCTTTCATCTTCTCTCTATCTTCTGCAGTGGTTGGGCATTGAGTTTTACTCAACTTCACACCTTGTAACACAGGCAAGAACCCTTTCTTTGCTTGATCCATTTTGAACTTCTTCAAAACTTTGTCAAGGTATGTGCTTTGTGAAAGTCCAATTAAGCGTCTTGATCTATCTCTATAGATCTTGATGCCCAATATATAAGTAGCTTCACCGAGGTCTTTCACTGAAAAACTCTTATTCAAGTATCCCTTTATGCTATCCAAAAATTCTATATCATTTCCAATCAACAATATGCCATCCACATATAATATCAAAAATGCTACAAAGCTCCCACTCACTTTCTTGTAAATACAGGCTTCTCCAAAAGTCTGTATAAAACCAAATGCTTTGATCACACTATCAAAGCGTTTATTCGAACTCCGAGAGGCTTGCACCAGTCCATAAATGGATCGCTGGAGCTTGCACACTTTGTTAGCTCCCTTTGGATCGACAAAACCTTCTGGTTGCATCATATACAACTCTTCTTCCAGAAATCCATTCAGGAATGCAGTTTTCACATCCATTTGCCAAATTTCATAATCATAAAATGCGGCAATTGCTAACATGATTCGGACAGACTTAAACATCGCTACGGGTGAGAAAGTCTCATCGTAGTCAATCCCTTGAACTTGTCGAAAACCTTTTGCAACAAGTCGAGCTTTATAGACAGTAATATTACCGTCAGCGTCAGTCTTCTTCTTGAAGATCCATTTATTCTCAATGGATTGCCAATCATCGGGAAAGTCAACCAAAGTCCACACTTTGTTCTCATACATGGATCCCATCTCAGATTTCATGGCCTCAAGCCATTTTGCGGAATCTGGGCTCACCATCGCTTCTTCATAGTTCGTAGGTTCGTCATGGTCTAGTAACATAACCACCAGAACAGGATTACTGTACCACTCTGGTGTGGATCTTACTCTGGTTGACCTACGAGGTTCAGTAACAACTTGATGTGAAGTTCCATGATCATCATCATTAACTTCCTCACTAATTGGTGTAGGCGTTACATGAACCGGTTTCTGTGATGAACTACTTTCCAATAAGGGAGCAGGTACAGTTACCTCATCAAGTTCTACTTTCCTCCCACTCACTTCTTTCGAGAGAAACTCCTTCAATAGAAAGGATCCATTCTTAGCAACGAATGTCTTGCCTTCGGATCTGTTATAGAAGGTGTACCCAACAGTTTCCTTTGGGTATCCTATGAAGACACATTTCTCCGATTTGGGTTCGAGCTTATCAGGTTGAAGCTTTTTCACATAAGCATCGCAGCCCCAAACTTTAAGAAATGACAACTTTGGTTTCTTGCCAAACCACAGTTCATAAGGCGTCGTCTCAACGGATTTAGATGGTGCCCTATTTAACGTGAATGCAACTGTCTCTAAAGCATAACCCCAAAACGATAGCGGTAAATCAGTAAGAGACATCATAGACCGTACCATATCTAGTAAAGTACGATTACGACGTTCGGACACACCATTACGCTATGGTGTTCCGGGTGGCGTGAGTTGCGAAACTATTCTGCATTGTTTCAAATGTAGACCAAACTCGTAACTCAAATATTCTCCTCCACGATCAGATCATAGAAACTTTATTTTCTTGTTACGATGATTTTCAACTTCACTCTGAAATTCTTTGAACTTTTCAAATGTTTCAGACTTATGTTTCATTAAGTAGATATACCCATATCTGCTTAAATCATCTGTGAAGGTGAGAAAATAACGATACCCGCCGCGAGCCTCAAATCATCTGTGGTCCACATACATCAGTATGTATGATCTCCAATAAATCAGTTGCTTGCTCCATAGTTCCGGAGAACGGCGTTTTAGTCATCTTGCCCATGAGGCACGGTTCGCAAGTACCGAGTGATTCATAATCAAGTGGTTCCAAAAGTCCATCAGTATGGAGTTTCTTCATGCGCTTTACACCGATATGACCTAAACGGCAGTGCCACAAATAAGTTGCACTATCATTATCAACTCTGCATCTTTTGGCTTCAACATTATGAATATGTGTATCACTACTATCGAGATTCATCAAAAATAGACCACTCTTCAAGGGTGCATGACCATAAAAGATATTACTCATATAAATAGAACAACCATTATTCTCTGATTTAAATGAACAACCATCTCGTATCAAACAAGATCCAGATATCATGTTCATGCTCAACGCTGGCACCAAATAACAATTATTTAGGTCTAAAACTAATCCCAAAGGTAGATGTAGAGGTAGCGTGCCGACGGCGATCACATCGACTTTGGAACCGTTTCCCACGCGCATCGTCACCTTGTCCTTGGCCAGTGTTTGCTTAATCCGTAGTCCCTGTTTTGAGTTGCAAATATTAGCAACAAAACCAGTATCAAATACCCAGGTGCTACTGCGAGCTCTGGTAAGGTACACATCAATAACATGTATATCACATATACCTTTGTTCACCTTGCCATCCTTCTTATCCGCCAAATACTTGGGGCAGTTCCGCTTCCAGTGACCAGTCTACTTGCAGTAGAAGCACTCCATCTCAGGCCTAGGTCCAGACTTGGGTTTCTTCTCTTGAACAATAACTTGTTTGCTGTTCTTCTTAAAGTTCCCCTTCTTTTTCCCTTTGCCCTTTTTCTTAAAACTGGTGGTCTTATTGACCATCAACACTTGATGCTCCTTCTTGATTTCTACCTCCGCGGCCTTTAGCATTGCGAAGAGCTCGGGAATCGTTTTATCCATCCCTTGCATGTTATAGTTCATCACGAAGCTTTTATAGCTTGGTGGCAGTGATTGAAGAATTCTGTCAATGACGCTATCATCCCGAAGATTAACTCCTAGTTGAATCAAGTGATTGCAGTACCTAGACATCTTGAGTATATGCTCACTGACAGAACTATTCTCCTCCATCTTGCAGCTGTTGAACTTATTGGAGACTTCATATCTCTCAATCCGGGCATTCTTTTGAAATATTAACTTCAACTCCTGGAACATCTCATATGCTCCATGACGTTCAAAACGTCGTTGAAGTCCTGGTTCTAAGCCGTAAAGCATGGCACACTGAACTATCGAGTAGTCATCAGCTTTGCTCTGCCAGACGTTCATAACATCTGGTGTTGCTCCTGCAGCAGGTTTGGCACCTAGTGGTGCTTCCAGGATGTAATTCTTTTGTGCAGCAATGAGGATAATCCTCAAGTTACGGACCCAGTCCGTGTCTACCATCATCTTTCAACTTTGCTTTCTCAAGGAACGCATTAAAATTCAACGGAACAACAACACGGGCCATCTATCTACAAATAACATAGACAAGCAAGATACTATCAGGTACTAAGTTCATGATAAATTTAAGTTCAATTAATCATATTACTTAAGAACTCCCACTTAGGTAGAAATCTCTCTAATCCTCTAAGTGATCACGTGATCCATATCAACTAAACCATAACCGATCATCACGTGAAATGGAGTAGCTTTCAATGGTGAACATCACTATGTTGATCATATCTACTATATGATTCACGCTCGACCTTTCGGTCTCAGTGTTCCGAGGCCATATCTGCATATGCTAGGCTCGTCAAGTTTAACCTGAGTATTCTGCGTGTGCAAAACTGGCTTGCACCTGTTGTAGATGGACGTAGAGCTTATCACACTCGATCATCACGTGGTGTTTGGGCACGACGAACTTTGGCAACGGTGCATACTCAGGGAGAACACTTTTATCTTGAAATTTAGTGAGAGATCATCTTATAATGCTACCGTCAATCAAAGCAAGATAAGATGCATAAAAGATAAACCTCACATGCAATCAGTATAAGTTATATGATATGGCCATCATCATCTTGTGCTTGTGATCTCCATCTCCGAAGCACCGTCATGATCACCATCGTCACCGGCGCGACACCTTGATCTCCATTGTAGCATCGTTGTCGTCTCGCCAATCTTATGCTTCTACGACTATCGCTACCGCTTAGTGATAAAGTAAAGCATTACAGGGCGATTGCATTGCATACAATAAAGCGACAACCATATGGCTCATGCCAGTTGCCGATAACTCGGTTACAAAACATGATCATCTCATACAATAAAATTTAGCATCATGCTTCGACCATATCACATCACAACATGCCCTGCAAAAACAAGTTAGACGTCCTCTACTTTGTTGTTGCAAGTTTTACGTGGCTGCTACGGGCTGAGCAAGAACCGTTCTTACATACGCATCAAAACCACAATGATAGTTTGTCAACTTCGTGTTGTTTTAACCTTCGCAAGGACCGGGCGTAGCCACACTCGGTTCAACTAAAGTTGGAGAAACTGACACCCGCCAACCACCTATGTGCAAAGCACGTCGGTAGAACCAGTCTCGCGTAAGCGTACGCGTAATGTCGGTCCGGGACGCCTCATCCAACAATACCGCCGAACCAAAGTAAGACATGCTGGTAAGCAGTATGACTTATATTGCCCACAACTCACTTGTGTTCTACTCGTGCATACGACATTGATACGTCTCCAACGTATCTATAATTTTTGATTGCTCCATGCTATATTATTTACTATTTTGAATGTTTATGGGCTTTATTATACACTTTTATACCATTTTGGGGACTAATCTATTAACCCAGAGCCCAGTGCCAGTTTCTGTATTTACCCTGTTTTAGGGTTTTGAAGAAAAGGAAAACCAAACGGAGTCCAATTGACCTGAAACTTGACGGAACTCATTTTTGGAAGGAAAGAAGCCCAGAAGACTTGGAGTGCACGTCGGGGGATCTGCGAGGAGGTCACGAGGCAGGGGGCGCACCCACCCCCTGGGCGCGCCCTCCACCCTCGTGAGCCCCTCGTGGCCCCCCTGACGTACTTCTTCCGCCTATATATCTCCATATACCCTAAAAACATCCGAGAGCACAATAGATCGGGAGTTCCACCGCCAGAAGCCTTCGTAGCCACCGAAAACCAATCTAAACCCGTTCCGGCACCCTGCCGGAGGGGGAATCCTTCTCCGGTGGCCATCTTCATCATCCCGGTGCTCTCCATGACGAGGAGGGAGTAGTTCTCCCTCGGGGCTGAGGGTATGTACAAGTAGCTATGTGTTTGATCTCTCTCTCTCTCTCTCTCTCTCGTGTTCTTGAGGTGATACGATCTTGATGTATTGCGAGCTTTGATATTATATTTGGATCCTATGATGTTTCTTCCCCCCCCCCC
>NC_041388.1:114527832-114598684 GCF_002162155.2 Triticum dicoccoides
CCCTTTGAAGTTATCTTATCGGATTGAGTCTTTAAAGATTTGAGAACACTTGATGTATGTCTTGCCATGGATATCTGTGGTGACAATGGGATATCACGTGATTCACTTGATGTATGTTTTGGTGATCAACTTGCGGGTTCCGCCCATGAACCTATGCATAGGGGTTGGCACACGTTTTCGTCGTGATTCTCTGGTAGAACTTTGGGGCACTCTTTGAGGTCCTTTGTGTTGGTTGAATAGATGAATCTGAGATTGTGTGATGCATATCATATAATCATACCCATATAATCATACCCACGGATACTTGAGGTGACATTGGAGTATCTAGGTGACATTAGGGTTTTGGTTGATTTGTGTCTTAAGGTGTTATTCTAGTACGAACTCTAGGGCTGTTTGTGACACTTATAGGAATAGCCCAACGGATTGATTGGAAAGAATAACTTTGAGGTGGTTTCGTACCCTACCATAATCTCTTCGTTCGTTCTCCGCTATTAGTGACTTTGGAGTGACTCTTTGTTGCATGTTGAGGGATAGTTATATGATCCAATTATGTTATTATTGTTGAGGGAACTTACACTAGCGAAAGTATGAACCCTAGGCCTTGTTTCAATGCATTGCAATACCGTTTACGCTCACTTTTATCACTTGCTACCTTGCTGTTTTTATTATTTCAGATTACAAATACCTTTATCTACTATCCATATTGCACTTGTATCACCATCTCTTCGCTGAACTAGTGCACCTATACAATTTACCATTCTATTGGGTGTGTTGGGGACACAATAGACTCTTTGTTATTTGGTTGTAGGGTTGCTTGAGAGAGACCATCGTCATCCTACGCCTCCTACGGATTGATAAACCTTAGGTCATCCACTTGAGGGAAATTTGCTACTGTCCTACAAACCTCTACACTTGGAGGCCCAACAAAGTCTACAAGAAGAAGGTTGTGTAGTATACATCAAGCTCTTTTCTGGCGCCGTTGCCGGGGAGGTTAGCGCTTGAAGGTATATCTTTAGATCTTGCAATCGAATCTTTTTGTTTCTTGTTTTATCACTAGTTTAGTTTATAAAAGAAAATTAAAAAAAATGGAATTGAGTTTGTCTCATACGCTTCACCTTTTTAATATCTTTCGTGAGTATGATGGAAAGGATAATTGTGCTCATGTGCTAGAAGAAGAAATCTATAAAATGTTTGGCAATAAATATTTGAATGATGAGCATGATTGCAATGTTGTTAGTATGAATTCCTTGAATATCCATGATGCTAATGATATGCAAAGCCACAAGCTTGGGGAAGCTATGTTTGATGAAGATGATATTTTTTGTCCCCCAAGTTTTGATGAGCAAATTTATTATGATGAAATCATGCCTCCTATTTATGTTGATTATATTGATGAAAGTGGATTTGGAGAAGTCATGACTTTATTTTGTGATGAATCCACTATTCCGGAAGAGGTTCCAATTGATTATGAGAACAAAGTTGCTATCTATGATGATTATTATGATGACTTGTATGCTATTAAAAATAATGATATCCATGAAACTTGTCATCATGATTTTAGTTTTCAATTGGATTATGCCTCACATGATAATTATTTTGTTGAGTTTGCTCCCACTATTATTCATGAGAAGAATTTTGCTTATGTGGAGAGTAATAAAATTTCTATGCTTGTAGATCATGAAAAGAATGCTTTAGGTGCTGGTTATATTGTTGAATTCATTCATGATGCTACTAAAAATTATTATGAGGGAGGAATATATGCTTGTAGGAATTGCAATAATACCAAGTTTCCTCTCTATGTGCTTAAAGTTTTGAGGTTATGCTTGTTTTACCTTTCTATGCTAGTTGATTATTGTTCTCACAAGTTGTTTGCTCACAAAATACCTATGCATAGGAAGAGGGTTAGACTTAAATGTGCTAGTCATATTCTTTATGATGCTCTCTTTAAGTTACAATTCTTATCCTTCATGTGAGCATCATTGAAATCATCGTGCCTAGCTAGGGGCGTTAAAACGATAGCGCTTGTTGGGAGGCAACCCAATTTTATTTTTATTCCTTGCTTTTTGCTCCTGTTTAGTAATAAATAATTCATCTAGCCTCTGTTTATATGTGGTTTTATGCTTTTAATTAGTGTTTGTGCCAAGTAGAACCTTTGGGAAGACTTGGGGAAAGTCTTGTTGATCATGCTGTGAAAAACAGAAACTTTAGCGCTCACGAGAATTCCTGCCATTTTTATTTGGAGAGTGCTGTTTAGTTAATTATTTTTGAAGATGATTAATAGATAAATTCCTCACGTCCAGCAATTTATTTTAGAATTTTTGGGGTTCCAGATCTTGCGCTAGCTACAGATTACTACAGACTGTTCTGTTTTTGACAGATTCTATTTTTCGTGTGTTGTTTGCTTATTTTGATGAATCTATGGCTAGTAAATTAGTTTATAAACCATAGAGAAGTTGGAATACAGTTGGTATAACACCCGTATAAATAAAGAATGAGTTCATTACAGTACCTTGAAGTGGTCTTTTGTTTTCTTTCGCTAACGGAGCTTACAAGTTTTCTGTTAAGTTTTGTGTTGTGAAGTTTTCAAGTTTTGGGTAAAGATTCGATGGACTATGGAATAAGGAGTGGAAAGAGCGTAATCTTGGGGATTCCCGTGGCACCCCAATGTAATATTCAAGGACAACCAAGAGCCTAAGCTTGGGGATGCCCCGGAAGGCATCCCCTCTTTCGTCTTCGCTCATCGGTAACTTTACTTGAAGCTATATTTTTATTCACCACATGATATGTGTTTTTCTTGGAGCGTCAATTTATTTTGTTAGGATTTTCTTTCTGTTATTTATAACAATGTTTTGTATCTTTTATTTCAATAAAAGTGGCATTGATAGCCTTTACTATGCCTATGTTACAAGTATACATGTCGCTGTTTGAAAACAGAAAGTTTACCGCTGTTGCAATAATTCCCTAGAAAAGTCAGAATGTGATAAAATGTTGAAACATTTTGCATATTAAGCTCTGATAAATTTACTACAGTGGGAATTTTCTTTCATAGTTTTTGGAGCTAGGGAAGTATGGATGTTGCAGCATTCTTTACAGACTATCCTGTTTAGGCAGATTGCTGTTATGTTTGCATTGTTTGCATATGTTTGCTTCTTTAATGATTCTATTTGAGGATAGGACTATTAAATATACATAGGCATTTAGTATGCAATGTTGAATAATAATTTTAGTGATTTGCTACAGTAGAGTATGATAAGGTTTTTGCAATGGTTTATACTAACTTATCTCACGAGTCCTTGTTGAGTTTTGTGTGGATGAAGCTTTTGAGATTTAGGGAGACCATGATATGAGAGGAATTAAGGAGACACAAAAGCTCAAGCTTGGGGATGCCCAAGGCACCCCAAGATAATATTTCTAGAAGTCTCAAGCATCTAAGCTTGGGGATGCCCCGGTTGGCATCCCACCTTTCTTCTTCAACAACTATCGGTTAGTACCGGTTGATCCTAAGTTTTTGCTTCTTCACATGATGTTTGCTATTCTTAGATGTCATTTTATTTTGCTTTGCTTTCTGTTTGAATAAATTACCAAGATCTTAAATTATTAAATGTTAGAGAGTCTTCACATAGTTGCATAATTATTCGACTACTCATTGATCTTCACTTATATCTTTCGGAGTAGTTTGTCATTTGCTCTAGTGCTTCACTTATATCCTTTTAGAGCACGGTGGTGGTTTTATTTTATAGAAATAGATGAAATCTCATGCTTCACTTAGATTATTTTGAGAGTCTTAAATAGCATGGTAATTTTCTTAAAATCCTAATATGCTAGGTATTCAAGAATAATAAAATTCTCTTATGAGTGTGTTGAATACTAAGAGAAGTTTGATACTTGATGATTGTTTTGAGATATGAGGATGATAATATTAGAGTCATGCTAGTTGAGTAGTTGTGAATTTTAGAAATACTTGTGTTGAAGTTTGTGATTCCCGTAGCATGCACGTATGGTGAATGCTACGTCTTGAGCTTGCGTTGGTTTTCCCCGAAGAGGAAGGAATGATGCAGCAGAGTAGCATAAGTATTTCCCTCAGTTTTTGAGAACCAAGGTA
Organism: Triticum dicoccoides; assembly: GCF_002162155.2. NCBI lineage: Eukaryota > Viridiplantae > Streptophyta > Magnoliopsida > Poales > Poaceae > Triticum > Triticum dicoccoides. The sequence continues at coordinate 114,531,935 of NC_041388.1, forward strand.
TCAATCCAGTAGGAGGCCACGCTAAAGTCCCTCGTACCTACACAAAGCGATAGCTACTCGCAACCAACACGATTAGGGGTTGTCAAGCCCTTCACGGTCACTTACGAGAGTGAGATCTGATAGATAGAATTTTTTTGGTATTTTTGATATAAAGATGCAAAGTAAAAAGTAAAAGCAAATTAAATAGCAAAGCAATATTAAAGTGATGGATATTGATATGATAAGAATAGACCCGGGGGCCATAGGTTTCACTAGTGGCTTCTCTCAAGAGCATAAGTATTCTACGGTGGGTGAACAAATTACTGTTGAGCAATTGATAGAATTATGCATAATTATGAGAATACTAGGCATGATCATGTATATAGGCATCACGTCCGTGACAAGTAGATCGAAACGATTCTGCATTTACTACTATTACTCCACTCATCGACCGCTATCCAGCATGCATCTAGAGTATTAAGTTAAAAACAGAGTAACGCCTTAAGCAAGATGACATGATGTAGAGAGATAAATTCATGCAATATGAAATAAACCCCATCTTGTTATCCTCGATGGCAACGATACAATACGTGCCTTGCTGCCCCTTCTGTCACTGGGTAAGGACACTGCAAGATCGAACCCAAAGCCAAGCACTTCTCCCATGGCAAGAACTACCAATCTAGGTTGCCAAACCAAACGAATAATTTGAAGAGACTTGCAAAGATAACCAATCATGCATAAAAGAATTCAGAGAAGATTCAAATATTATTCATAGATAGGCTTGATCATAAACCCACAATTCATCGGTCTCAACAAACACACCGCAGAAAGAAGATTACATCGAATAGATCTCCACAAGAGAGGGGGAGAACTTTGTATTGAGATTCAAAGAGAGAGAAGAAGCCATCTAGCTACTAACTATGGACCCGAAGGTCTGAGATAAACTACTCACACTTCATCGGAGAGGCTACGGTGATGTAGAAGCCCTCCGTGATGACGGCCCTCTTCCGGCGGAGCTTCGGAACAGGCCCCAAGATGGGATCTCGTGGATACAGAAAGTTGCGGCGGTGGAATTAGTTTTTTGGCTCTTGTTCTGATCGTTTGGGGGTACGTGTGTATATATAGGAGGAAGAAGTACGCCGAAGGAGCAACGAGGGGCCCACGAGGCAGGGGCATGCCCTATGGGGTGCGCCCCCACCCTCGTGACCGCCTCTTTTGTTCCTTGGAGCAGGGTCCAAGTCTCCTGGATCACGTTCGGTGAGAAAATCACGTTCCTGAAGATTTTATTCCGTTTGGACTCCGTTTGATATTCCATTTCTTTGAAACACTGAAATAGGCAAAAAACAGCAATTCTGGGCTGGGCCTCCGGTTAATAGGTTAGTCCCAAGAATAATATAAAAGTGGAAAATAAAGCCCAATATAGTCCAAAACAGTAGATAATATAGCATGGAGCAATCAAAAATTATAGATACGTTGGAGACATATCAGGCATCCCCAAGCTTAATTCCTGCTCGTCCTCGAGTAGGTAAATGACAAAAAGAAAATTTTTGATGCGGAGTGCTACTTGGCATAATTTCAATGCAAATCTTCTTAATTGTGGTATGAATATTCAGATTAGAAAGATTCAAGACAAAAGTTTATATTGACATAGAAAATAATAATACTTCAAGCATACTAACAAAGCAATTATGTCTTCTCAAAATAACATGGCTAAAGAAAGTTATCCCTACAAAATCATATAGTCTGGCTATGCTCCATCTTCCCCACACAAAGTATTTAAATCATGCACAACCCCGATGACAAGCCAAGCAATTGTTTCATACTCTAACTTTTTCAAAACTTTTTCAATCTTCACACAATACATGAGCGTGAGCCATGGATATAGCACTATGGGTGGAATAGAATGGTGTTTGTGGAGAAGACAAAAAGGGAGAAGATAGTCTCACATCAACTAGGCGTATCAACGGGCTATGGAGATGCCCATCAATAGATATCAATATGAGTGAGTAGGGATTGCCATGCAATGGATGCACTAGAGCTATAAGTATATGAAAGCTCAAAAAGAAACTAAGTGGGTGTGCATCCAACTTGATTGCTCATGAAGACCTAGGGCAATTTGAGGAAGCTCATCATTGGAATATACAAGCCAAGTTCTATAATGAAAAATTCCCACTAGTATATGAAAGTGATAACATGAGAGACTCTCTACTATGAAGATCATGCTGCTACTTTGAAGCACAAGTGTGGTAAAAGGATAGTAACATTGTCCCTTCTCTCTTTTTCTCTCATTTTTTATATGGCCTTTCTTCTTTTTTATGGCCTTTCTCTTTTTTTTATTTGGGCTTCTTTGGCCTCTTTTTTTTCGTCCAGAGTCTCATCCCGACTTGTGGGGGAATCATAGTCCCCATCATTCTTTCCTCACTGGGACAATGCTCTAATAATGATGATCATCACACTTTTATTTTTTCTTACAACTCAACAATTACAACTCGATACTTATAACAAAATATGACTCTATGTGAATGCATCCGGCGGTGTACCGGGATATGCAATATGACAATGATGAATGTGTCATGATGAACTAGATGGTGGAAAGTTGCATGGCAATATATCTCGGAATGGCTATGGAAATGCCATAATAGGTAGGTATGGTGGCTGTTTTGAGAAAGGTATATGGTAGGTGTATGATACCGGCGAAAGTTGCGCGGTATTAGAGAGGCTAGCAAGGGTGGAAGGGTGAGAGTGCGTATAATCCATGGACTCAACATTAGTCATAAAGAACTCATATACTTATTGCAAAAATTTAGAAGCTATCAAAGCAAAGTACTACGCGCATGCTCCTAGGGGGATATATTGGTAGGAAAAGACCATCGCTCGTCCCCGACCGCCACTCATAAGGAAGACAATCAATAAATAAATCGTGCTCCGACTTCATCACATAATGGTTCACCATACGTGCATGCTACGGGAATCACAAACTTTAACACAAGTATTCTTTAAATTCACAACTACTCAACTAGCATGACTTTAATATTATCACCTACATATCTCAAAACAATTATCATGCTTCAATCTTTTCTTAGTATTCAACACACTCAAAAGAAAGTTTCACAAATCTTGAATACCAAGCATATTATTATTAAGCAAATTACCATGCTTAAGAGACTCTCAAAATAATTTAAGTGAAGCATGAGAGATCAATAGTTTCTTTAAAACGAATCCACCACCGTGCTCTAAAAGATCTAAGTGAAGCACATAGAGCAAAATTATAACGCTCAAATGATATAAGTGAAGCACATAGAGCAAAACTACTACGCTCAAAAGATATAAGTGAAGCACATAGAGCAAAACTACTTAGCTCAAAAGATATAAGTGAAGCACATAGAGTATTCTATCAAATTTTAATTCATGTATGGCTCTCTCAAAAGGTGTGTACAGCAAGGATTATTGTGGTATACTAGCAAAAAAAGACACAAATAATACAAGACGCTCCAAGCAAAACACATATCATGTTGGTGAATAAAAATATAGCTCCAAGTAAATTACCGATGGAAGTGGACGAAAAGAGGGGATGCCTTCCGGGGCATCCCCAAGCTTTAATTTTTTGGTGTCCTTGGATTATCTTGGGGGTGACATGGGCATACCCAAGCTTAGGCTCTTGCCACTCCTTGTTCCATGATCCATCAAAAGAATTCACCCAAAACTTGAAAACTTCACAACACAAAACTCAAAATAGAAAACTCGTGAGCTCCGTTAGCGAAAGAAAACAAAAGACCACTTCAAGGTACTGTAATGAACTCATTCTTTATTTATATTGGTGTTAAACCTACTTTATTCCAACTTCTCTATGGATTTTAAACTATTTTACTAGCCATAGATTCATCAAAATAAGCAAACAACACACGAAAAACAGAATCTGTCAAAAACAGAACAGTCTGTAATAATCTGTAGCTAGCGCAAGATCTGGAACCCCAAAAATTCTAAAATAAATTGATGTACGTGAGGAATTTATCTATTAATCATCTGCAAAAATAATTAACTAAATAGCACTCTTCAAATAAAAATGACAGCAGTTCTCGTGAGCGCTAAAGTTTCTGTTTTTTTACAGCAAGTTCAACAAGACTTTCCCAAGTCTTCCCAACGGTTCTACTTGGCACAAACACTAATTAAACACAAAAAACACAACCAAAACACAGGCTAAATAATTTATTTATTACTAAACAGGAGCAAATAACAAGGAATAAAAACAAAATTGGGTTGCCTCCCAACAAGCGCTATCGTTTAACGCCCCTAGCTAGGCATAACAAGCAAGAATAGATCTAGGTATTGCCATCTTTGGTGGGCAATCCATAAGTGGCTCTTATGATAGTTTCATATGGTAATTTTATTTTCTTTCTTGGAAAGTGTTCCATGCCCTTTTTTAATGGAAATTGAAATCTAATATTCCCTTCCTTCATATCAATAATCGCACCAACCGTTCTAAGGAAAGGTCTACCAAGAATAATAGGGCAAGAAGGATTGAAATCTATATCAAGAACAATGAAATCTACGGGCACATAGTTCCTATTTGCAACAATAAGAACATCATTAATTTTTCCCATAGGTTTCTTAATAGTGGAATCCGCAAGATGCAAGTTTAGAGAGCAATCATCAAAATTACGGAAATCTAGTAAATCACACAAAGTCTTGGGAATAGTAGAGACACTAGCACCCAAATCACACAAAGCATAAAACTCCTGATCTTTAATTTTAATCTTAATAGTTGGTTCCCACTCATCATAGAGTTTTCTAGGGATAGAAACTTTCAACTCAAGTTTTTCTTCATAAGATTGCATCAAGGCATCAACAATATGTTCGGTAAAGGCTTTATTTCGACTATAAGCATGTGGAGAATTTAGCATGAATTGCAACAAGGAAATACAATCAATCAAAGAGCAATTTTCATAATTAAATTCCTTGAAATCCAATATAGTGGGTTTAGCAACATCTAGATTTTTATTTCTTTCCATCCCACTTTCATCAATTTCATCATTAAGATCTAAACACTCCAAATTTTTAGAACGCCTTCTAGGTAAAGGAAGATCATATTCAGTTTCATCAAGATTCATATTGCAAAACAAAGATTTAATTGGAGACACATCAATAACTTTTAGATCTTCATCATTACTTCCATAGGAATTGGAAGAACACGCTTTAATAAAGGCATCTTTGGAAGCACGCATCCTAGCGGTTCTTTCTTTACACTCATCAATTGAAATTCTCATGGCTTTTAGAGACTCATTAATATCATGCTTAGGTGGAATAGATCTAAGTTTCAAAGCATCAACATCAAGAGCAATTCTATCAACGTTCCTAGTCAAATCATCAATCTTAAGCAATTTTTCTTCAATCATAGCATTAAAATTATTTTGCGAATAAATAAATTCTTTAATATTAGATTCAAAATCAGAGGGTATCTTATTATAATTTCCATAAGAGTTGTTGTAGGAATTCCCATAATTATTAGAAGGATTACTAGGATATGGCCTAGGATTAAAATTCCCTTACCAAAATTATTCCTACCAACAAAATTCACATCCATAGATTCATTGTTATTCTCAATCAAAGTAGACAAAGGCATATCATTAGGATCAGAAGAAACACTCTTAGTAGCAAATAATTTCATAAGTTCATCCATCTTTCCACTCAACACATTAATTTCTTCTATTGCATGCACTTTTTTATTAGAAGTTCTTTCAGTATGCCATTGAGAATAATTAACCATAATATTATCTAGGAGTTTAGTAGCATATCCTAAAGTGATTTCCATAAAAGTGCCTCCCGCGGCCGAATCTAAAAGATTTCTAGAAGCAAAATTCAATCCGGCATAAATTTTTTGTATAATCATCCACAAATTCAAATCATGAGTGGGGCAATTATGTATCATAAATTTCATTCTCTCCCAAGCTTGTGCATCATGTTCATGATCAAGTTGTTTAAAGTTCATAATATCGTTTCTAAGAGAGATGATCTTAGCGGGAGGAAAATACTTAGAGATAAAAGCATCTTCGCACTTGTTCCATGAATCAATACTATTCTTAGGCAAAGACGAAAACCAAGCTTTAGCACGATCTCTAAGTGAAAAAGGAAATAGCTTCAATTTAACGACATCATTATTGACATCTTTTTTCTTTTGCATATGACATAAATCAACAGAGCTATTCATATGAGTAGCGGCATCTTCACTAGGAAGGCCGGCGAATTGATCTTTCATAAAAAGATTCAACAAAGCAGTATTAATTTCACAAGATTCAGCATCGGTAAGAGGAGCAATTGGAGTGCTAAGGAAATCATTATTATTGGTATTGGTGAAGTCACATAATTTAGTGGTATCTTGAGCCATCGCGACAAACAAGCAAACAAACTAACACACGAGGAAACAAAAGCAAACGAGCAAAAAGAGGCAAACAGAGAGGGAGGATAGGGAGAGAGGGCAAATAAAACGGCAAGGGTGAATTGGGGGGAGAGGAAAACGAGAGGCAAATGGCAAATAATGTAATGCGAGAGATAGGGATTGTGATGGGTACTTGGTATATTGACTTTTTGTGTAGACTCCCCGGCAACGGCGCCAGAAATCCTTCTTGCTACTTCTTGAGATTGTGTTGGTTTTCCCCGAAGAGGAAGGGATGATGCAGCAGAGTAGCATAAGTATTTCCCTCAGTTTTTGAGAACCAAGGTATCAATCCAGTAGGAGGCCACGCTCAAGTCCCTCGTACCTGCACAAAGCGATAGCTACTCGCAACCAACGCGATTAGGGGTTGTCAAGCCCTTCACGGTCACTTACGAGAGTGAGATCTAATAGATAGAATATTTTTGGTATTTTTGATATAAAGATGCAAAGTAAAAATTAAAAGCAAAGTAAATAGCAAAGCAATATTAAAGTGATGGAGATTGATATGATGAGAATAGACCCGGGGGCCATAGGTTTCACTGGTGACTTCTCTCAAGAGCATAAGTATTCTACGGTGGGTGAACGAATTACTGTTGAGCAATTGATAGAATTGTGCATAATTATGAGAATATCTAGGCATGATCATGTATATAGGCATCACGTCCGTGACAAGTAGATTGAAACGATTCTGCATCTACTACTATTACTCCACTCATCAACCGCTATCCAGCATGCATCTAGAGTATTAAGTTAAAAACAGAGTAACGCCTTAAGCAAGATGACATGATGTAGAGAGATAAATTCATGCAATATGAAATAAACCCCATCTTGTTATCCTCGATGGCAATGATACAATACGTGCCTTGCTGCCCCTTCTGTCACTGGGTAAGGACACCGCAAGATCGAACCCAAAGCTAAGCACTTCTCCCATGGCAAGAACTACCAATCTAGGTTGCCAAACCAAACGGATAATTCGAAGAGACTTGCAAAGATAACTAATCATGCATAAAAGAATTCAGAGAAGATTCAAATATTATTCATAGATAGACTTGATCATAAACCCACAATTCATCGGTCTCAACAAACACACCGCAAAAAGAAGATTACATCGAATAGATCTCCACAAGAGAGGGGGAGAACTTTGTATTGAGATTCAAAGAGAGAGAAGAAGCCATCTAGCTACTAACTATGGACCCGAAGGTCTGAGATAAACTACTCACACTTCATCGGAGAGGCTATGGTGATGTAGAAGCCCTCCATGATGACGACCCTCTTCCGGCGGAGCTCCGGAACAGGCCCCAAGATGGGATCTCGTGGATAAAGAAAGTTGCGGCGGTGGAATTAGGTTTTTGGCTCCTGTTCTGATCGTTTGGGGGTACGTGTGTATATATAGGAGGAAGAAGTACGTCGGAGGAGCAACGAGGGGCCCACGAGGCAGGGGCGCGCCCTAGGGGGGGGGGCGCCCCCACCCTTGTGACCGCCTCTTTTGTTCCTTGGAGCAGGGTCCAAGTCTCCTCGATCACGTTCGGTGAGAAAATCACGTTCCCGAAGATTTTATTCCGTTTGGACTCCGTTTGATATTCCCTTTCTTCGAAACACTGAAATAGGCAAAAAACAGCAATTCTGGGCTGGGCCTCCGGTTAATAGGTTAGTCCCAAAAATAATATAAAAGTGGAAAATAAAGCCCAATATAGTCCAAAACAGTAGATAATATAGCATGGAGCAATCAAAAATTATAGATACGTTGGAGACGTATCAGTGAACCGTTATGTGATGAAGTCGGAGCATGATTTATTTATTGATTGTCCTCCTTATGAGTGGCGGTCGGGGACGAGCGATGGTCTTTTCCTACCAATCTATCCCCTAGGAGCATGCGCGTAGTACTTTGTTTCGATAACTAATAGATTTTTGCAATAAGTATGTGAGTTCTTTATGACTAATGTTGAGTCCATGGATTATACGCACTCTCACCCTTCCACCTTTGCTAGCCTCTCTAGTACCACGCAACTTTCGCCGGTACCATAAACCCACCGTATACCTTCTTAAAAACAGCCACCATACCTACCTATTATGGCATTTCTATAGCCATTACGAGATATATTGCCATGCAACTTTCCACCATTCTGTTTATTATGACACACTCCATCATTGTCATATTTCTTAGCATGATCATGTAGTTGACATTGTATTTGTGGCAAAGCCACCGTTTATAATTCTTTCATACATGTCACTCATGCATCATTGCACATCCCGGTACACCGCCGAAGGCATTCATATAGAGTCATATCTTGTTCTAAGTATCGAGTTGTAATTCTTGAGTTGTAAGTAAATAAAAGTGTGATGATCATCATTATTAGAGCATTGTCCCAGTGAGGAAAGGATGATGGAGATTATGATTCCCCCACAAGTCAGGATGAGACTCCGGACGAAAAACAAATAAAAGAGGCCAAAGAAGCCCAAATAAAAAAAGGAGAAAAGAGGCCATAAAAAAAGAGAAAAGGCCTAAATAAAAAAAATAAAAAATGAGAGAAAAAAAGAGAAGGGACAATGCTACTACCCTTTTACCACACTTGTGCTTCAAAGTAGCACCATGATCTTCATGATAGAGAGTCTCCTATGTTGTCACTTTCATATACTTGTGGGAATCTTTCATTATAGAACTTGGCTTGTATATTCCAATGATGGGCTTCCTCAAAATGCCCTAGGTCTTCGTGAGAAAGCGAGTTGGATGCACACCCACTAGTTTCTTTTGTTGAGCTTTCATACATTCATAGCTCTAGTGCATCCATTGCATGGCAATCCCTACTCACTCACATTGATATCTATTAATGGGCATCTCCATAGCCCGTTGATACACATAGTTGATGTGAGACTATCTTCTCCTTTTTGTCTTCTCCACAACCACCACTCTATTCCACCTATAGTGCTATATCCATGGCTCACGCTCATGTATTACGTGAAGAGTGAAAAAGTTTGAGAACATCAAAAGTATGAAACAATTGCTTGGCTTGTCATCGGAGTTGTGCATGATTTAAATATTTTGTGTGGTGAAGATAGAGCATAGTCAGACTATATGATTTTGTAGGGATAGCTTTCTTTGGCCATGTTATTTTGAGAAGACATAATTGCTTTATTAGTATGCTTGAAGTATTATTATTTTTATGTCAATATTAAACTTTTCTCTTGAATCTTATGGATCTGAATATTCATGCCACAATTAAGAAGAACCACATTGAAATTATGCCTAGTAGCATTCCGCATCAAAAATTCTGTTTTTATCATTTACCTCCTCAAGGACGAGCAGGAATTAAGCTTGGGGATGCTGATACGTCTCCAACGTATCTATAATTTTTGATTGCTCCATGCTATATTATTTACTGTTTTAAATGTTTATGGGCTTTATCATACACTTTTATATCATTTTTGGGACTAACCTATTAACCAGAGCCCAGTGCCAGTTTCTGTTTTTACCCTGTTTTAGGATTTCGAAGAAAAGGAAAACCAAACAGAGTCCAATTGACCTGAAACTTCACAGAACTCATTTTTGGAAGGAAAGAAGCCCAGAAGACTTGGAGTGCACGTCGGGGGATCTGCGAGGAGGTCACGAGTCAGGGGGGCACACCCACCCCCTGGGCGCGCCCTCCACCCTCGTGAGCCCCTCGTGGCCCCCTGACATACTTGTTCCACCTATATATCTCCATATACCCTAAAAACATCCGAGAGCACAATAGATCGGGAGTTCCGCCGCCAGAAGCCTTCGTAGCCACCGAAAACCAATCTAAACCCGTTCCGGCACCCTGCCGGAGGGGGAATCCTTCTCCGGTGGCCATCTTCATCATCCCGGTGCTCTCCATGACGAGGAGGGAGTAGTTCTCCCTCGGGGCTGAGGGTATGTACAAGTAGCTATCTGTTTGATCTCTCTCTCTCTCTCTCTCTCTCTCTCTCTCTCTCTCTCTCGTGTTCTTGAGGTGATACGATCTTGATGTATTGCGAGCTTTGCTATTATATTTGGATCCTATGATGTTTCTTCCCCCCCTCTACTCTCTTGTAATGAATTGAGTTTCCCCTTTGAAGTTATCTTATCGGATTGAGTCTTTAAAGATTTGAGAACACTTGATGTATGTCTTGCCATGGATATCTGTGGTGACAATGGGATATCATGTGATTCACTTGATGTATGTTTTGGTGATCAACTTGCGGGTTCCGCCCATGAACCTATGCATAGGGGTTGGCACACGTTTTCGTCGTGATTCTCCGGTAGAACTTTGGGGCACTCTTTGAGGTCCTTTGTGTTGGTTGAATAGATGAATCTGAGATTGTGTGATGCATATCGTATAATCATACCCACGGATACTTGAGGTGACATTGGAGTATCTAGGTGACATTAGGGTTTTGGTTGATTTGTGTCTTAAGGTATTATTCTAGTACGAACTCTAGGGCTGTTTGTGACACTTATAGGAATAGCCCAACGGATTGATTGGAAAGAATAACTTTGAGGTGGTTTCGTACCCTACCATAATCTCTTCGTTCGTTCTCCGCTATTAGTGACTTTGGAGTGACTCTTTGTTGCATGTTGAGGGATAGTTATATGATCCAATTATGTTATTATTGTTGAGGGAACTTACACTAGCGAAAGTATGAACCCTAGGCCTTGTTTCAACGCATTGCAATACCGTTTAAGCTCACTTTTATCACTTGCTACCTTGCTGTTTTTATTATTTCAGATTACAAATACCTTTATCTACTATCCATATTGCACTTGTATCACCATCTCTTCGCCGAACTAGTGCACCTATACAATTTACCATTGTACTGGGTGTGTTGGGGACACAAGAGACTCTTTGTTATTTGGTTGCAGGGTTGCTTGAGAGAGACCATCTTCATGCTACGCCTCCTACGGATTGATAAACGTTAGGTCATCCACTTGAGGGAAATTTGCTACTGTCCTACAAACCTCTGCACTTGGAGGCCCAACAACGTCTACAAGAAGAAGGTTGTGTAGTAGACATCAGACATCTACGCATAAAACCTGGCTCGGATGCCACTGTTGAGGAACGTAGTAATTTCAAAAAAAATTCCTACACACACACAAGATCATGGTGATGCATAGCAACGAGAGGGGAGAGTGTTGTCCATGTACCCTCGTAGACCGAAAGCGGAAGCATTAGCACAACACGGTTGATGTAGTCATACGTCTTCACGATCCGACCGATCAAGTACTGAACGTACGACACCTCTGAGTTCAGCACACGTTCAGCCTGATGACGACCCTCAAACTCCGATCCAGCCGAGTGTTGAGGGAGAGTTTCGTCAGCACGACAGCGTGGCGACGATGATGATGTTCTACCGACGCAGGGCTTCGCCTAAGCACCGCTACAGTATTATCGAGGTGGACTATGGTGGAGGGGGGCACCGCACACGGCTAAAAGATCAAACGATCAATTGTTGTGTCTCTTGGGTGCCCCCTGCCCCCGTATATAAAGGAGCAAGGGGGGAGGTGCGGCCGGCCAGGAGGGGCGCGCCAGGAGGAGTCCTACTCCCACCGGGAGTAGGACTCCCTCCCTTTTCCTTGTTGGATTAGGAGTGGAGGGGGAAAGAGGAGGGAGAGAGGAAGGAAAGGGGGGGGGGGGGCGCTCCCCTCTCCTTGTCCTATTCGGACTAGGGGGAGGGGCGCACGGCCCTGCCCTGGCCGCCTCTCCTCTTCTCCACAAAGGCCCACTATGGACCATTAAGCCCCCGGGGGGTTCCGGTAACCCCTCGGTACTCCGGTGAAATCCCGATTTCACCCGGAACACTTCCGATATCCAAATATAGGCTTCCAATATATCAATCTTCATGTCTCGATCATTTCGAGACTCCTCGTCATGTCCGTGATCACATCCGGAACTCCAAACAACTTTCGGTACATCAAAACTCATAAACTCACAATATATCTGTCATCAAAACTTTAAGCGTGCGGACCCTACGGGTTCGAGAACTATGTAGACATGACCGAGACACGTCTCCGGTCAATAAGCAATAGCGGAACCTAGATTCTCATATTGGCTCCCACATATTCTATGAAGATCTTTATCGGTCAGACCGCATAACAACATATGTTGTTCCCTTTGTCATCGGTATGTTACTTGCCCGAGATTCGATCGTCGGTATCTCAATACCTAGTTCAATCTCGTTACCGGCAAGTCTCTTTACTCGTTCTGTAATACATCATCCCGAAACTAACTCATTAGTTGCAATGCTTGCAAGGCTTAAGTGATGTGCATTACCGAGAGGGCCCAGAGATACCTCTCCGACAATCGGAGTGACAAATCCTAATCTCGAAATACACCAACCCAACAAGTACCTTCGGAGACACCTGTAGAGCACCTTTATAATCACCTAGTTATGTTGTGACGTTTGGTAGCACACAAAGCGTTCCTCCAGTAAACGGGAGTTGCATAATCTCATAGTCATAGGAACATGTATAAGTCATGAAGAAAGCAATAGCAACATACTAAACGATCGAGTGCTAAGCTAACGGAATGGGTCAAGTCAATCACATCATTCTCCTAATGATGTTATCCCGTTAATCAAATGACAACTCATGTCAATGGCTAGGAAACATAACCATCTTTGATCAATGAGCTAGTCAAGTAGAGGCATACTAGTGACACTCTGTTTGTCTATGTATTCACACAAGTATTATGTTTCCGGTTAATACAATTCTAGCATGAATAATAAACATTTATCATGATATAAGGAAATAAATAATAACTTTACTATTGCCTCTAGGGCATATTTCCTTCAAGATCTACCGGTTTTAGCACCGACATTTGTGGCCCATGCAGGTCCCGCCAGGTGATCACAAGAGCTCGATCGCGAGTCTTCCGATCGATCATAGCATTGGCTGAGGGGACATGTTCGTCCCTGGCTAGCTTTTTGCCTTTAGTAGCATTGTACCACTCACTGACCCCGCGGGCCATCTCGGCTAAGTGGAGAACCTTCCCCTAGACCAAGATCTCTGGTTTAACAATCTGGAATATGTCGTTGTCACGGCAAACTCGTTTTGTCGGGCTTGGTATCAGATCGCCTCTAGGACTCTACGGATGTCATCACCCACAAGCCAGATTCGATCTTAGAGCAAGCCCATGATGAGATTTGTTCCCCGGACCTGGCTTCAAGCTCGGGTCGGAGCACCACCCAACCAGTCTATGCAACAAACCTCTCTAGCAAAAACTTCGAGGTGGCGTCATGCCACGCCTCGGCTCAACTACGGGTTGGCTCCCCCTATCATCAAGAGATGGGAGAGGGCAACATCTCGGCTCTAAACGAGATGCTAAATCAAATCCAAAACCTTAGCCTCTCGGACGGCCAGACCTTTGTCTATGATAGGATCAAAGGTGAATCCAAAGGCATGAAACATTCTGTCCCGCTCACCACCCATGTAGTTGCTATTGTCGAGGAATTAATCAACATATCAAACTACTCCTTGGAAAACACATGAAATCAAACGAAGTTTCCGACAATGTCTTGTCGGCAACCACTAATGATACCAAAAGCCGAGCGACTACCTCCACCTATGATGTCTGCATTGTAGACACTCCACGGGATTATGAAGGAGATAATGAGTGATATGCCCATTTTGCACCATAATTTTGTACTGTTATTTATAACATTTTGGAGGAATATTTCACTTTGTGATGCAATTCTAATGCCTTTTCGCTCTTATTTTGTAAGACTTACATAACGGGGGTACTTGCCGGCACCTGGAATTCTGGACCTAAAAAGAGCTACAATAGAGATAGCTATTCTCCGATGCTCCAAATGACCTAAAAATTTATGGAGATTTATTTTGGAATTAATAAAAAATAGTGGAAGAAGAAATACCAGTAGGGGACCCACCAGTGAGCCACAAGCTCAAGTGGCGCACCCCTTCCCTAGGGCGCGCCATGTGAGCTCGTGGGCCCACCAGTAGGACTCTATGGCCCTCCTCCTATATGAAGCCATTTTCCCTAGAAAAAATAGAGGAAGACTTTCGGGACGAAGCGCCACCATCTCGAGGAATAACCCGGGTAGGAAGACTTTTGCTCTTTAGTAGAGTGATTCCGCTAGGGATACTTCCCTCCGGGGGCAAGAAATTGAAGCCATCATCATCACCAACGATCCTTATATCGTGGGAGGACTCATCTCCATCAACATCTTCGCCAGCACCATCTCATCTCAAACCCTAGTTCATCTCTCGCATTCAATCTTTGTCTCACAACCTCAGATTGGTACCTGTGGGTTACTAGTAGTGTTGATTACATCTTGTAGTTGATGCTAATTGGTTTATTTGGTGGAAGATCATATGATCAGATCCTTAAACATATATTATACTACTCTAATCTTGAACATGAAAATAATTTGTGAGTAGTTATGTTTGTTCTTGATAAAATGAGAGAAGTCTTGTTATAACACTAGTACATCGAGGTGTTATACAAACAGTTTTTAACCCCTTTCCACGACGGCATTTGGAACCGTCGCCTAGTGAGCGACTGCATTAGGGGGTCCTTCCCACACAACCTAGAAACCGTCGGGGATATGCCTTCCTGGCACACACGCTCGGCAAAATGAGGTCGTGTACGACCGGCGAGCGATCAAATACAGTTATACATACAGTAGTGCTAAAAAAATTTAATTATACAGGTGAAATCGTTTTCGGTCGTAAGTTCATCCCGCACAGTCAGTCCCTGCTAAACGTTTCTATTCGTATATACATCCCACACAGTCGCTCCAAGGAAAATGTTTCTGTTCGCAGGTACATCACACACAATTCTCCCCGTTAAATCGTTTGTGATAGCGTTTCCATTGCACACGATATTAAAAATTTTATCGTTTGCGTTATTGAATGCATCACACACGATGCGTAGAAGAAACTGTCTGGCAAAGGCTGTCCATCACACATAGTTTTTATGTTGTAAATGTTTGCGCCAGGTGGCCTAACGCAAGCAGTTTTCAAGAGGATGTCGTGTGTGATTGTTCATTAATCCAACACGGTTTCCTAGAAACAGTGTGCGTTGCTTGAGGTCATCATCCATGGTGTTTTCTCAATAACTGTTTGCAGTAGAAACACCCAATTAGCAGGCTAATTATCCTATTATTAATAATCTATTTATTAATCTAATTGACATTTCATATTAAGCACACAATATATTTTGTTTTCATAATTGAAATACATAAGAGTACAACATCGTATAGCTTCAGCACCCAGCTACCCCATTACACAACTGCACCAGCACCAAGTTTCACATGCAACATCTATAACCTTTCAAAATTAGCATCATAGATAGTACATAGACAGATGTATCCCATCTGGAAAACTGCTGAAGCAGAAGGTGAATATTGAGCCTTCATTGATGTTGAAGGTCTTTGCAACTTTAGGCCAGTGCGTGTGGATGATTGACCGTCCATCCTTCATCCTCTTCAGGAACACTTCAATATTGAACCATGGGTGTTGTATGAATACCTTCCTCGCCTCTTGACCATACAGGTGGTTTGAGAGGTAATCATTAGTGAACTGCTTTGGAAATGAGAGGTAATCATTAGTGAACTGCTTTGGAAAGGCCTGAAAACAAAGATGTGCATAAATATATTCTCTATATTGGAAATGGGGCAAAGGAATAAAAAGGCAAGGTATAATAGTTAATACCATCCTGTAGTGAACTGATGTATTCTTCATTGTGCAGCCAAAGATCTTGTTGTTTTTTGTCGCTAATTTCTTTATCCTAACAATCTTTCTGAGTTTCTTGACTTGACTGATATTAATGGCAACTCATTTCCCCATATGAAAAAAGCGTCGAACAGTGGGTCAAAACCTCTGACAGCAGGACCTACATGTGTAAGACCAAATTGTTAAAAACCTAAATATTAGAATGGTTCCTGCAATTGCACAATAATGTGCTATTAGACAAAGGACCATGCATGTGCAAACCTCGATTGTAAACCTTAGTGCTTCCCATTGTTTCCTTGCAACACATATAAGGTAGTTAGTGATCAGGTTAAGTGAGGGTTCGCATGCTATTAGTAAAATATGTTGATGAAAAATAAGCATATTGCAGATTCATCACATTAATTCAAGGCACATGGAAAACCCATTTATCCAAACCAAGCATGAGTAAGAACTAGGAAATATAGCAATTGTATATGTTTCTCATGTATTAAGTGCAGCCAAATTCGATTATTCCTCACATGCACAACAATAAAGAAAATCTATCCACGACAATTGGACATCGCATTGCAGAATTGAACCAATCAGTTAACTAAACACCACAACAACTGAACCAAATATTAACTGAGCACCACATTGCACAATATAACATACTCCTAATAGAAGATCAGACAGTTAACCAAACCAATCATGCTTAACAACTTGGGAATATAGCAATTGTATTTGTCTCTCATGTATTTAATACAACCAAATTCGATTTATTTCTCACATGGTATACAATAACAGAATGCACCCACGACAATTGAACATCGCATTGCAGAATTGAACCAAATAGTTAACTAAACACCACAACAAATGTGTAACACCCTGGATGTAACTTGCCATATTTGTAACTCCGACTCTTGCCATTTCCGGCTTTAAGTTATGAGATTTCCCTTCGTGGTTGGGTTTTGTCTTCGTTTTGCATTTTGTTCATGTCATGCATTTCATATCATGTCATCATGTGCATCGCATTTGCATTCGTGTTTGTCTCATGCATCCGAGCATTTTCCCAGTTGTCCGTTTCGCAACCCGACACTCCTACATGCACCGGCGCACCCCTCCTGTCTCTTTTCGTGAGCGGGTGTTAAACTTTCTCGGAATGGACCGAGATTTGCCAAGTGGCCTTGGTACACCACCGGTAGACCGCCTGTCAAATTTCGTTCCATTTGGAGGCCATTTGATGCTCCAATGGTTGACCAGGTAACCACAAAAGCCCCTTTGGTGTTGCAGCCAAACGTCCCTCCAAAACAGCCCAATAACCCATCTAAACCACATCCATGTCCTCCGTCGTCGGATCACGATCGTGTGGGTGAAAACTACACCTCATTTGGACACTCCAAACTCCCTCTACCTATAAATATGTGATCCCCTTCACAATTTCGTGTCCAAAAACCGTAGCCCCGCTCCTCCTCGCCGCGGGACGCGTCCGGACCGCGCCGGACACGTCCGCGCCGCCGCTTCCCTCCAATCCGCCGCCGCCACGTGGCGCACCCGCGCCCACATTGCCGCCGCTGCCCGTGGCCTAGATCCGGCCCGCCCCGGGCTGAATCGGGCCCCGCGCCACAGCCTCCTCCCGCCGCGACGCCCACGCCCGTCCTCTGCCGGGCGCTGCCGCGCCCTTGCCGGTGTCGCGGGCCTCAACCGCCGGCCGCCGCAGACCCCGCGTCGTTCCAGCCGGAGCCGCGCCGCCCGAGCTCTGGTCTCTGGCGAACGCCTCCGCCACGACAGATCCGGAGACATCTCCCACGATCCTCGGAGAGCGTGCAAACCCTAGATCCAAAAGGTTGACCTCGAAAATTCCACCAAGTCCTTTTCTGTCATATTTTGGTGCTACCACTGTCATGCCATATCTATATGCTTGGTGCTCCGATTCATGCATATGATATGTCGAATTGTTCGTCTCGTTGAGCTCTCCATGATAGAAGCATTTCCACGCATGTTCATGTTCATTATGATGCCATTTTCATTGATGCAAGAGTGCTATAAAATGTTAACTGCTGGTACTTGTCAGTTTATGAGGTTTTGTCATTTTTGTTGCATTTGATGTGTGCATCATATGAGCTTGAGGTATACATGTGTTTTGAACTACTTCATGCCATCTTTACCGGGGTGCTTGTCTTGTATTTTTGTGATATATGTGGTGACTAGCACAAGCATGCAAACTAGGCTTCATGGTGTTGCTGTTTTCAGGGACTTAGGACTTTGCTAACTTTTTGCCTGCTGTTATTTTGATGCCATGTAAACTTGATGCTACAGGGAGATGCATGCTTATTTTGAGATACTTCAGTAAGGATGTTTTGAACATGGTGTCATGCTCTATCCATCCATGCCCCTGTTTGCAATTATGGAGTTGTCTAGCATGTCTTGTTCTTGCTCTACTTTTGATATAAAATGTTGCTGGCAGATTGTTTACATGTTAATCAATTTTGCCGTGGTTGTTGCTAGTGATCCATGCATCCTATGGACTTGCTCTTGCCATTTTTAGCTTCATGTACTTGTAATCTTGCTGTTGGTATGCTTGTTTTGTCATGAAATGCTTTGTGGTGAGTGATTTGAGCTCGCAAAGTTGCTATCATAATTCTGTTTTTGCCATGCTCTGTTTTTCTGCTAAGTCTAAAACTTCTAATAAAACTTGCTATGTTTACATGGGTGCCATCATATTTTCTGTGCCTTTTTGGCTCATGATCAGTAAGGGACATTTAATCTATGCTTTTAGTAGAATCATTCCATGCCTTGGTTTGCTATGTTATATTCCTGTAGCATGATGTTTGCTTGCTCTAAACATTTCTTCCTGATGTTGTTTTTGACATGTTAGTATTTTTACTAAGTCTGTGATGCTGATAACTTTTGCACTTTTGCCATGCTTGTTTGAATCTGTTCTAGTGTGATTTAGCCATAGCTCAGTGTTCATGTTTTGTCAAGCATCTCTTGTACATCACTGCCATATGCTTTCTTTCTATGTTGGAGTGCAGTAGCTTAGTTTCTTGTTGCATTCTAAGTGGCATGATGCTGTTAATCGCAGTTTTGCGTCATTCTTGTGATGCTTGCCATTTGCAAACCTTGCATCCGTTTCCGGTGATCTTTATATCGGTTTCAACCGAAATCATCTCATCTTTCTAGCGGCATACTTGGTTTGCCAAGTTGATGCCTTGTTCATTCTTTCCCTTCCGGAGCACGCATATGCATTGCATATCATGTCTTGCATATATTGCATCATGTTGTTTGTGCATTGCACCGTGATTGATTGTTGGTCCTTTGCTTGTGTTCTTTCTTTGGATAGAGTCCGGAGATGAGTATGTGAACTAGGAACCTGTTGAGTATGCTTACGAGGATCAAGCTTTCGACAACTCTGAGAACATTGCAGGCAAGATGACCATACCCTCGAAATCACTTCTATCTTTGCTTGCTAGTTGTTCGCTCTATTGCTATGTCGCGCTACCTACCACTTGCTATTTCATGCCTCCCATATTACCATGTCAATCCTCTAACCCACCTTTCCTAGCAAACCGTTGTTTGGCTATGTTACCGCTTTTGCTTAGCCCCTCTTATAGCGTTGCTAGTTGCAGGTGAAGATGAAGTTTGTTCCATGTTGGAACATGGATATTGTTGGGATGTCATTATTATATATTATTTACTTTAATACATCTATATACTTGGTAAAGGGTGGAAGGCTCGGCCTTATGCCTGGTGTTTTGTTCCATTCTTGCCGCCCTAGTTTCCGTCATACCGGTGTTATGTTCCTCGATTTTTCGTTCCTTACGCGGTTGGGTGTTATGGGAACCCCTTGACAGTTCGCCTTGAATAAAACTCCTCCAGCAAGGCCCAACCTTGGTTTTACCATTTTCCTACCTACCACCATATACTTTTCCCTTGGGTTCTGCAGACTCAAGGGTCATCTTTATTTTAAACCCCCCGGGCCAGTGCTCCTCTGAGTGTTGGTCCGAACCGAGCTGCCTGCGGGGCCCCTCGGGGAAACTTGAGGGTTGGTTTTACTCGTAGCTAGTCTCATCTGGTGTGCCCTGAGAATGAGATACATGCGACTCCTATCGGGATTTTTCGGCACATCGGGCGGCTTTGCTGGTCTTGTTTTACCATGGTCGAAATGCCTTGTAACCGGGATTCCGAGACTGATCGGGTCTTCTCGGGAGAAGGAATATCATTCTTTGACCGTGAGAGCTTGTGATGGGCTAAGTTGGGACACCCCTGCAGGGTATAAACTTTCGAGAGCCATGCCCGCGGTTATGTGGCAAATGGGAATTTGTTAATATCCAGTTGTAGAGAACTTGACACTTAACTTAATTAAAATGAATCAACCGCGTGTGTAGCCGTGATGGTCTTTTTTCGGCGGAGTCTGGGAAGAGAACACGACCTTGTGTTATGCTTGAACGTAAGTAGTTTTCAGGATCACTTCTTGGTCACTTATAGCTTCTCGACCATGCGTTGCTTCTCTTCTCGCTCTTATTTGCGTATGTTAGCCACCATATATGCTTAGTGCTTGCTGCAGCTCCACCTCACTACCTTCTCCTACCCATAAGCTTAAATAGTCTTGATCTCGCGGGTGTGAGATTGATGAGTCCTCGTGACTCACGGATACTTCCAAACAGTTGCAGGTGTCGAGGATTTCATGGCAGGTGACGATACCAAACTCAAGTGGGAGTTCGACGAGGATTCGGGCCGTTACTATGTTTCTTTTCCTGATGATCAGTAGTGGAGCCCAGTTGGGACGACCGGGGATCTAGCATTTGGGGTTGTCTTGTTTTATTTTGGTTCTGTAGTCAGACCTTTGATTGTACTTTGGATGATGTATGGATTATTTGTGTATTGTGTGAAGTGGAGATTGTAAGACAACTCTTTATCCCTTTCTTATTCATTACACAAGATGTGTGAAGATTTCCCCTCTTGCGACAAGCCTACCATGCGGCTATGAATCTAAGTCCTGCCCCGGCACGTGGGAGATATAGCTGCATTGTGGGTGTTACAAAATGAAACAAACGTTAACGGAGCACCACATTGCACAATGTATAACATACTAGAAGATTAGACAGTTAACGAAACCAAGCATGCTTGACAACTTGGAAATATAACAATTGTATTTGTTTCTCATGTATTTTGTAAAGAAAAATTCGATTTATTTCTCACATAGAAGACAATACAAAATTGCACCTTGAAAAATTGAACATCACATTTGCAGAATTGAACCAAACAGTTAACTCGACACGACAACTAATTAACCAAACATGTCGTGGAATTGTCACGACAGATGTCCTAGCAAAAGTACTTAGTCATAGGTCCATCGCAACTAGGAAGCTTAAAGGGGTTAATCGGGACAAAGGACACGAGAGGTTTTATACTAGTTCATCCCCTTACGATGAAGGTAAAAGCCTACGTCTAGTTGTGTTGGAATTTGCTGAGGTTTCGATCACCAAGAGGCTAATCCGCCGGCTTGGTTATCGATCTCTTGTTTCTTGCCCTAAGCCGCCACCGGGTTGTCCCCTTATATACACGGGTTGACGCCTGTCGGCCTACAGAGTCCCGGCCGGTTCATAAAATGTGCCCGGCTCGGTGACTTCTTCGTATGCCTTTCTTTACAAGTCTTTCTTTACATACGGTGGTTTACAATATCGGGCCTTAAGCCGCCTATGGGCTTAAGCCTTCTACAAGTCTTGATAAACTGTAGCCTTGAATACTATTGGGCTTCTTTCGTAACCCGTCGTTGGGGTTGACCCGGCCCCACCTGGGCGGGTCTTACCTGGTAGCTATAGTCCCAACATTAGGCCCCAGGTTGACTTTGAACTTTGTTCCTTGTCAATCTTCAATACTTAGATGAAATCCATCTTCCTATCTCTGTAAAAATTCTGTAACCCGCCGTGACATCATCTTCTGAAAACACAAAAAACTATTATGATGTCATCCTCAATGGATCTTTATCTTTTAATGTCTTCCGAGAATCGAGGCGTCCGTTTAGTTGGATAGTCATTATTTGGGTCTTCCTCGATTTCCGCGCCCGCCTGTTTGCTTATCCCCTTATAAATAGACACGCCCCGGTCTTTCTCATTCTTCTCTCTTCTTCATCTTCTTCCTCTCGCAACCCTCCCACTGCTCGAGCTCCGCCGCCATCGCGCTTCACCTTTGTCTCCGTCGACCTTGGCCACTGCATCAACCTGAATCGGTCCAGAGAACGGCGGCGACCTCCGCAGAAGATCTGTGGTTGTAAGTGCTCACCTTCCTTGTATTTCTTCCACTACGGCTTGTTCTTGATCCAAAGAGAACATGTGTTCGTGCGGTAGTTGTTTTGTGACCATTCTCAATACCAACAGATCCCTTTCTTTGGTTCAAAGGCCTCATTAGAGCTCATGAACTCATCTGTGCTAGATTTTTAGGTCTAGAATATTTTCCATTTTGAACGACCCTTTTGATCCATAATAATATCAAGAAATTAGGAAACTTGTTTGCTTGAACACTTAGCCAACTCTGTCTCTGGTTTCCATCAAATGTCTTTAGTCATGGCGGCTTATGACGCCGGCTCACTTTTCCCTTATATGACATTAGCCCTTACTTAAGCCGCCATTACTTATTTGCGCCATCATCATTTAACTCTTAATTTCACCATTGAATTTGAGTCGGCATGTTACTTTCTTTTTAGTTCGTCTTTTGATCATCATGCCGTCAAAAGCACCGACCGTCTGCAATTGGGTCCCTTCCACAGTAACTGAGGACAATTTGAAGGAATTCTTCACCATAGGATTTTTGCCAGGGAAGAATGTTATGTCTTACCGTGCACCTGACCCGGACGAGGAACGGCCCAATCCCAAAGATGGTGAGGTCATTGTCTTTTTTGACCACATGAATCGAGGCTTTTCACCACCCGGCTCAAAGTTCTTCAGAGATGTTCTCCATTTTTTCAACCTCCACCCTCAAGATCTCGGGCCCAATTCCATATTCAATATCTGCAATTTCCAAGTTCTCTGTGAGGTGTACCTTCGAGAAGAACCGAATGTGGAACTCTTTAGAGAGTATTTTTATCTGAACCGCCAGAACGAGTGTACCAATGGCCCTAGCTTGGAACTTGGAGGCATCTCAATTCAGCGTCGACAGGGCGCCATCTTCCCCCTAATAGTCTTGCCGAGTCATCCCAAAGACTGGAATCAGACCTGGTTCTACTGTCAAGACACTTCACCAACCAATGAGAAACCATTGCCGGGTTATCGCGCGGATCGTCTAGATTCCAAGTTTGCGCTCCCTGACAAGCTTACTACCGCCGAACGCAAAAAGCTTATTCCATCAATTAAAAGGATTAACGCCTTACTGGGGAACGGCTTAACCGGAGTTGATTTGACTCATTGCTGGGACGCGTGGCGGGTCATCCCTCTAAGCCGCCGATCCAAATTGATGTATGAATATGGTGGAGGCCCAGATGACTCTCTTCGTCATAGCTCCGTTCAACTAACTGAAGAATATATTGTTTCAATGTCGACCCTTCTGGTGAATGGCAAATATGAAGACTGCAGTATTGGGTTAAACCCCTTCTGCAAACTTAACCCGACGCCAGAGGTAAAAAACTCCTGACCTCTTTCTCTTTGTATTTTTCTCAGCAGTTTTAAATGCTTGCCTGACCTTCCATCTTGTTTTACTTGTTCCAGGCCAAATATGACTTCTGGAAAGCCAAGTATGATCATGAAGCCGCCAAGAAGGCCAGAGCCGCCACCATAGCCGCCAAGAAGACGACCCAGAGGTCCAAGAAGAAAAAGAGCACTGCTAAGGACCTGTTGAAACTTGACGATGATTCTGAGTCAGAGGTAGCCCTTGACTCCCTTGTCCAGTTTTTTAATAACCTTATTAATACTGACTATTGCAAGGACGACACGGGGGCCAGTCATGCTGTAGAAGAAGAGGTAACTATTTCCTCCGACTCAGCCCATTTGCCAAGACAGAAAGATCGACTGGTAACCCAGAAAGTAAGGTTTTCGCACCAATTAGCTTATTTGGTCCATCATTTTCTTTTGAAAAAACAGCAACATGAGAGCCGCCGTCAGGCCCGGAATGATGATGAACCGCCTTCCATTGTAAAACAAACTCCTCAAAAACGTCAGAATGAGGTCTCTTTTATCTTTATCCTCTGCTTTTATTAATGAGTCTATTCTCTTGCATTACTAACCTTATTTTACCTTTGCGGGAGGTTTCTCGCTCTTCTGGCGACTCATCTCAGACTCAATTTCCGGCCTTCAAGACTGCCCCTGGGTAAGGAAAAATTCATCTTTCCTCCGTGTCTTTCCAATTGCATCTTTGTACTAACTGTCTCATAACCTCTTTCTTAGTGGTCAAGCCAAGTCCAAGAAGGCCAAGGTGACTAAACCGGCAGAAGACCCGTCAGTCCTTGCACCTGAACCAACCATGCCAACTTCTCCCCCTCGAACTGAAGCACCAGAAGACCCGGCTGCCAATGCTCAATTGGATCCTCCCGAGCCGTCAACTGATGATACTTTTGTTAACCCCTCTACTGGTAGACCATCTGGTTCAGCTAACCCGCCATCATCTTCTGATCATGATGTTCTGGTCACTGGTAGCCGTTATGTTGAACCGGGGACTCCTACTGTGTTAGCCCGGCACACTGCTAAACAAGAAGCCCTGGAGAGACAGAAAGTGCGTTTTGATATCTCTCACTACAGTCATCTAAATGCTAATGACATATTGTCCGGCTATCTCAGCCATGTTCATTCCAGCCGTGAATCAGAGATTGAGATGGTCAAGCAGCTTCAGCTGAAATATGAGGTATGTTCTCCAGTTTACTTATACTCTGCCAGCCCCCAAGTCTTCAGATGATGATCCTGAATGATCTGGAGACTTTATGATATAGATGGATATTTTCTCTCTAAGTATTTCAAAAGTCCAATAAAATAGTGTAAACTTCACCTGTAGTCCCCAAGTGCCGGCTCAATTTACCATAAATGAACCGGTACTTTAACTTCATAGCTATCTTTTGCCGAACCCAACAAATATTGTAATCCGGCTTAATCTTGAGAGACTTTCCGAATATCATGCATTAGCCCCCAAGTGCCAAGTGTTGTTACTTTGTAAGGTACTTGGGACTTGAAATATATTAGAGTCATTAGAAATTGTTTTGGCAGACATTAGCCCCCAAGTGTCAAGTGGTATTGCAGTGCAAAGTACTTGAGACTTGAATCTTGAACTTTAGTTTAAGCCTTGACACACCTGTGTATGTTTTGTAGAATGCCCTATCTGAATTACGTTCCAAATTAACTGGTGCAAAGACCTGGCTGGCGGATCAAGAGGCAGAAATCAAGTCTGCTGATTCTAAACTTCAATTGAGTCTTGCTGAGACGGAAAAATTGAAAACCAGCTTGACTGCCAAAAAGAAATCCTGGGCTGAAGAAAAGATGCTGCTGACACAACGCGCCGAAAAAGTTGAAGCGGCTCTTGAGGAGGTTACCACGGAGCTGACCGGCTTAAAGAACCGGGTGTCTCAAATGGTTTCCGCCATATTTGGTAAGCCATCTGTACTGATCTTTTATACCTTCTTTTGACCCGAAATATAAGCCGCCGCTGAGCCTTAGTTTAATACTCGCAGGTCCATGCAGCAAAAATCTGAGCCAAGACAGTGTGACCAAACTGAAGGCGGTTTATACCTTGGTGGAGCAATTGTACACTGGCACTCAACGAGCACTTGCCACCATCTCACCTGCTAACCAAGGACCCAATCGGCTGAGCGATGTTTTGAAAAAACTGTCAATCTTACCCGCCAGGTTTCAAGAGGTTAAACGATCCTGTGACAGAGCCGGAGCCTTGACTGCCCTGAGCTGCTCCAAAGCCTGGGTGCCAGATCTAGACCCGGTGGATGTAGCTAGGGGGTACCTGACTGTGAAGGAAGACGGGTCTCTATTTGAGCAGGATGACTTCATTGCCTGCGTGAGGGGAGTTCGACCTCAAGCTACTATTCTTGGAGATGAGACCAATATTGACAAATATCAGCCGGGTTTTGATTTGGAGAATAAGAAGATGGCGACTCCCTCTTATAAGGTGACAGATCTTATCCCGCCGGTTCATCAACATACGTTTGCCCCAGAAGTTGACCCGGCTGGCCTGATTGATGATGAAGCAGAGTTCATTGCCGTGAATGGTTTTGACTGGTCCAATCCCAGCTTCCAATCAGCAGAAGGAGGTGAACCGGCAAGGGAAGGGTGATAACCATCTTGTGGGCTCTTTAAAGCCTTGTAATAGATTTAGCTTGAAACAACTTCATATTTTGCCTATGCCATCGTGCATAAGATGCCTTGTGTGACTCTTTGCTTCCCGATGTCAATATATGCGTCACATTTATGGTTATCTCTATCATGTTTCGGCTCTGTTCCTGTAGAAAAAAGAAAAAACTGGCTTGGCGGTTTAGCACCGAACGGGTCAGAACATCTGGTACATGACCAATGGTTTTATCATAGTAGAAAAAACAGAAACAAATGTAAAAAATAAACAAGGTTGAAATAACCTTTGATTAACAAAAAACACAGAAAAAACTATTCATAAATAATAGTCATACCTGTATTCTTTGCATCGGACCACCGGTTTATATGACCCAGGTAATGAGGTTGATGATCCAATCCTTTTTTGAGAAGTCAATGCTTCTTCATGCCTGATGACCATTATGCCTTGGCAGCTTATTGTCAAATAATCAAGCCGGTGAAAATACCGTGCCGACCGTTTAAAATTGAGAAAATAAAAGACTAGTAAGGCAAATAGCAGTTTGCAAATAATATAAATTAACTTTGTAACTAAAAGTTGGGGGTTTCTGATTCGAATACAATCAGTAAACCGGACCAAAGGGGTTAAGCTAAGATTCGGATACGATCATATAGCCCCTAGTGGCTTTGGCGTTGCGCCGATCAAGAGGGTACCGACAGCTATGTTCTCTTTGGTTCGAATACAACCTATGTTTTGAACAGGAAGCCCCCAAACGACCTTGAGAGGTTTTTAACGACCCTGATTCGAATACGATCCAAGTCGGACCAAAAGGGGTTAAGCTAAGATTCGGATACAATCAAGAAGCACCCTAGTGAGTTTTGGCTTTGAGCCGATCAAGAGGGTTACGACAGCTATGTTCTCTTTGGTTTGAATACGACCTATGTTTGAACAGGAAGCCCCCAAGTGATCATGCGGTTTACAGCTAGATTCGAATACGATCATAAGCCGGACCAAAAAGGTTAAACTTGATTCAGATATGATCAGCTCCTTAATAGTCATTTAAATAGTGAAAAAGAGTAGAGGTATATAATCTTTGAAAAGGAAAAGGACAGAGGTCCTGCTTTATTACTTATCATAGTATATACAACATCAAAGTATGTACATGATGAGAGCCAGTGGCTCAGGTGTAGTATGGCCAAAGTTGAGAAATGTTCCACGGCCGGCGGGTCTCCTCCTCCGACTTACGTGAGTCTTTGTGCTCTCGAACGTCAATGAGGTAATATGACCCGTTGTTTAAGTTATTGCTAACCACAAAGGGTCCTTCCCAAGGTGGGGATAGCTTGTGTGCATCTGACAGATCCTGGATGAGCCGGAGCACTAGGTCACCTTCTTGAAAAGTCCCGAACTGAACCCGGCGACTGTGATAATGGCGCAGGTCCTGTTGATAAATTGCTGATTGGGCCGCTGCTAAGTCTCTCTCCTCATCTAACAAGTCAAGTGCATCCTTTCTGGCTTGTTCGTTATTAGCTTCAACATAACCCGCCACACGAGGCGAGTCATGACGGATGTCACTAGGCAGCACCGCTTCTGCTCCATAAACCATGAAGAAGGGTGTATAACCTGTGGACCTGTTAGGAGTGGTGTTGATACTCCACAACACCGAGGGTAACTCCTCTACCCAGCAACCCGGCATCCATTGTAAGGGAACCATGAGCCGGGGCTTGAGACCTTTTAAAATTTCCTGATTTGCTCTCTCAGCCTGCCCATTAGATTGAGGGTGAGCTACAGAAGAAACATCCAGCCGGGTGTGCTCTCTTTGACAAAACTCCTCCATAACCCCTTGGGACAAATTAGTGCCATTGTCAGTGATAATGCTGTGTGGAAAACCAAAGCAAAAAATCACCTTTTTCATGAACTGAACCGCTGTGGCTACATCACACTTACTCACTGGCTCTGCCTCCACCCATTTTGTGAATTTGTCAACTGCCATTAAAAGATGTGTCTTTTTATCCATGGACCTTTTGAAAGGTCCAACCATGTCAAGCCCCCAGACTGCAAACGGCCAAGTGATTGGAATCATCCGCAATTCCTGAGCCGACACATGCGCTCGGCGTGCAAATTTTTGACATCCATCACATCTACTGACCAGATCCTCTGCATCAGCGTGAGTCGTCAACCAGTAAAAACCATGACGAAAAGCTTTTGCCACAAGAGATGTTGACCCGACGTGATGACCACAATCCCCTTCATGGATCTCACGAAGTATTTCTTGGCCTTCTTCAGGAGAAACACCTCGCTGAAACGCTCCAGTGACGTTGCGATGGTATAACTCTCCGTCAGAAATCGTCATTGACTTGGACCGCTGGGTTATCTGTCGGGCCAGGGTCTCATCCTTTGGCAACTTGCCCCAGGTCATGTAAGCCAAGAATGGTACTGTCCAATCTGGGATGATGTGAAGAGCCGCCACCAACTGTGCCTCCGGGTCAGGAACGACCAAATCTTCCTCTGTAGGTAACTTAACAGACGGGTTATGCAAAACATCCAAAAAGGTGTTAGGTGGCACCGGCTTACGCTGAGATCCCAACCGGCTTAAGGCATCGGCCGCTTCATTCTTTCTACGGTCAATGTGTTCCACTTGATAACGTTTAAAATGTCCTGCACAGCGTCGACTTCACGGCGATAAGCCGCCATGAGAGGATCCTTGGAATCCCACTTGCCTGACACTTGTTGAGCCACCAAATCTGAATCGCGAAGGCACCGGACCCGGCTCAGACTCCTTTCTTTAGCCATTCGAAGACCATGGAGCAAGGCTTCATATTCTGCTGCGTTGTTAGTACAAGGAAACATCAATCGCAACACATAACAAAACTTGTCACCTCGAGGGGAAGTTAACACAACTCCAACCCCCGAGCCTTCCAACTGTCTAGACCCATCAAAGTGAATCGTCCAATATGTGTTGTCTGGTTTCTCCTCTGGCATCTGCATCTCTATCCAGTCATTAATAAAGTCAACCAGCGATTGAGATTTGATCGCAGTACGTGGCACATACTTCAACCCATGAGACCCAAGTTCAATGGCCCACTTGGCGACTCGTCCAGTAGATTCTCTATTTTGAATGATGTCTCCCAAAGGAGAAGAGCTAACCACAGTGATTGGGTGACCCTGAAAGTAATGTTTGAGCTTCTGGCTTGCGATGAACACCCCATACACGAGCTTCTACCAATGTGGATATCTTTGTTTAGATTCAATCAACACCTCACTGACGTAGTAAACCGTCCATTGGACCGGATGCTCCTTGCCGGCCTCCTTGCGTTCCACCACAATGGCCACACTAACAGCTCATGAGTTAGCAGCTACATATAAAAATAACGGCTCTTTCTCAATCGGAGCAGCAAGAACCGGTGGCTCAACAAGCTGTTTCTTCAGATCCTCAAAGGAAGAATTTGCAGCTTCACTCCAAACAAAGTCATCTGTCTTTTTCATCATATGATACAAAGGCATCGCCTTCTCCCCTAACCGACTTATGAACCGGCTCAGAGTAGCAACACGACCCGCCAGCCGTTGAACGTCATTGATGCACGCTGGTTTGGCCAGGGATGTGATTGCCTTAATTTTCTCCGGGTTAGCTTCAATACCTCTGTTGGACACCAAAAAACTCAAGAGTTTGCCAGCTGGGACTCCAAAAACACAGTTGGCCAGGTTAAGCATCATCTTGTAGACCCGGAGGTTATCAAAGGTCTCCTTTAGATCTGTTACCAAGGTTTCCTCTTTTCTGGACTTCACCACTGAAGGAGTCCTGGATTAGGGGGTGTTCGGGTAGCCGGACTATACCTTCAGCCGGACTCCTGGACTATGAAGATACAAGATTGAAGACTTCGTCCCGTGTTCGGATGGGACTTTCCTTGGCGTGGAAGGCAAGCTTGGCGTTGCAGATATTCAAGATCTCCTACCATTGTAACCGACTCTATGTAACCCTAACCCTATCCGGTGTCTATATAAACCGGAGGGTTGTAGTCCGTAGGACATTAACTCCATAGATAACAATCATACCATAGGCTAGCTTCTAGGGTTTAGCCTCCTTGATCTCGTGGTAGATCTACTCTTGTACTACCCATATCATCAATATTAATCAAGCAGGACGTAGGGTTTTACCTCCATCAAGAGGGACCGAACCTGGGTAAAACATCGTGTTCCCTGCCTCCTGTTAGCATCCGGCCTAGACGCACAGTTCCGGACCCCCTACCCGAGATCCGCCGGTTTTGACACCGACATTGGTGCTTTCATTGAGAGTTCCTCTGTGTCGTCGCCTTTAGGCCTGATGGCTCCTTTGATCATCAACAACGATGCGGTCCAGGGTGAGACCTTTCTCCCCGAACAGATCTTCGTCTTCGGCGGCTTCGCTCTACGGGCCAATTCACTTGGCCACTTGGAGCAAAGCTACGCCCCTGGCCATCAAGTCAGGTTTGGAAGCTTAAACTACATGGCTGACATCCGCGGAGACTTGATCTTCGACGGGTTCAAGCCACGGCCAAGCGCGCCGCACTATCTTGAGGGGCATGATCTAGCTCTGCCTCCGTACAGTGTCCTGGAGGCTGCACACGCATCGGTTCCGACCCCTAACTCGGAGCCTATTGCGCCAATCGAGGACGAGCGGTTGGACGTCACGTCGGGGGCTGCGATCTCAAAGGCGATCGAGCCGAACGCTAGCCCCGCACTCTGCACGACCCATGACTTCGAGGATCCGGACTCCTCCTTGGACTCCGAACCCCCCACGCCCCTGCCAATCGAATCCGATTGGGCGCCGATAATGGAGTTCACCGCCGCAGACATCTTTCAGCACTCGCCTTTTGGCGATATCCTGAATTCTCTCAAGTCTCTCTCCTTATCAGGAGAGCCCTGGCCGAACTACAGTCAGCGAGGATGGGATACGGACGATGAAGAAATTCAAAACCCACCCACCACCCACTTGGTAGCCACTGTCGACAATTTAAACGACGTGCTCAACTTCGACTCCGGAGACATCGACAGCATGGATGACGATGCAGGAGATACCGACGAACCAACACCCATAGGGCATTGGATAGCCACCTCATCTCATGATGTGTACATGGTGGATACCCCTAAAGGAAGCGATAACGAGGAAAAAGGGGATGGAACGGGAGATCGACCCCCCGAAGAGCAATCAAAGCATCGGCGTAAACACCGACCCAAGCCCCGCCTCGATAAAAACCCAGCCATAGAGCAGGACGAGCCGGTAGACGACGAGCAGGCCTTAGAGCAACCGTCCGAACAGGGCAACATAGATAGACAAACCGAACATCCCTTCTCCGGCGAAAACGGCATTCCGGACGACCTCACGCCGGATAAACCCACGGAGCAGAAGAATCTCCACGAGAGGCTCGTTGCAACTGCACACAGCCTAAAAAAGCAGAAGCGGAAGCTAAAAACAGCGGAAGATGCACTCCGGATTAGATGGAGCAAAGTAATCAATACCGCAGATAAATACGGTGACGGTCGCCACACTAAAAGCTATCCGAAAAGAAAGCTACTGCCTGAATTCGACGAAAAGGCCCTAGAGCCCTCGCATTCAAAAAATGAGAAAGCCACACAGTCGGATAGACGACCCCATAAAGCGGCAAGCAGCGCCGCACTTAAATCGGCATGCGACCCACTTAAGGATTCGCATCATGGCCTAGTCAGGTCCATTTATGGGCCAAGAAAGCAAGCTCTCGTAAGCAATGCTATGAAGCCATCATCAGAATCCGGCACACCCAAATACAGAGGCGCCGCACCCCCCCTATGTTTCACCGATGAGGTCCTGGACTATGAATTTCCAGAGGGATTCAAACCCGTAAACATAGAGGCATATGATGGAACAATAGGCCCTGGAGTTTGGATCGAGGATTATATCCTCCACATACACATGGCTAGAGGAGATGATCTCCACGCCATAAAATATTTACCCCTTAAGCTTAAAGGGCCAGCCCGACATTGGCTTAAAAGCCTTCCTGAAAACACAATTGGAAGCTGGGAAGAGCTCGAGGATGCTTTCCGAGCAAACTTTCAAGGGACCTATGTCCGCCCTCCGGATGCAGACGATCTTAGTCACATAACTCAACAACCCGGAGAATCAGCTCGGTAGTTCTGGAATAGATTCCTCACTAAAAAGAATCAGATAGTCGACTGTCCGGACGCCGAAGCCTTAGCAACTTTCAGGCATAACGTCCGAGACGAATGGCTCGCCAGACACCTCGGCCAAGAAAAGCCAAGAACAATGGCCGCACTAACAAACCTCATGACTCGCTTTTGTGCAGGGGAGGACAGCTGGTTGGCAAGGTGCAGCCCCAGCGACCCAAGTACATCCGAAACTAGGGATGGAAACGGAAAACCGTGACGCAACAAGGACCGTCGCTGGACTAAGGACAAAAGTCCGAAGAGCACGGCAGTCAATGCCGGATTCAAAGGCTCACGACAAAATCAGGCAAAATCGCCCCCCCCCCCAGGATAACAGGGATGATCCATCCAACCTAAATAAAATCCTGGACATGATATGTCAGATACACAGTACTCCCGGGAAGCCTGCTAACCATACCCACAGAGACTGTTGGGTTTTCAAACAATCCGGCAGACTCAATGCCGAACACAAGGGGCTCGACACACCAAGCGAAGACGAGGACGAACCCCAAAAGCAGAGCACCATGAAACAAAAGAACTTCCCACAAGAAGTAAAAATAGTGAACTTACTTCACATAACAAAACATGCGGCGCCCATAAAGGTACACACCACACGGCCCATCCCCAAAGGGTCCTGCCACAGGTTGTCAAAACCGATCATCTTCGATCAGCTAGATTATTCTAGAAATATCAAGAACGCAGGCTGGACTGCCTTGATACTTGATCCAATAATTGGCGGACTCCAATTTTCAAATGTCCTTATGGACGGCGGCAGTGGACTAAACCTGATATATCAGGATACAATCCAGCACATGGGGATAAACCCAGCAAGAATCCGCCGCAGCAAAACCTCCTTTCAAGGGGTAATACCTGGTCCGGACACCCATTGTATGGGTTTTCTCCGGCTCGAAGTCATATTCAGCTTTGCCGATAACTTCCGCCGCGAAAAGCTGACCTTCCATATCGTCCCGTTCTCAAGTCGCTATCAAGCACTACTGGGATGCGAAGCTTTTGCTCGCTTTAACACAATACTGCATTATGCATCTCTTACGCTTAAGATGCCCGGTCCACGAGGCATCATCTCTTTGAAGGGGAAGCACTAAAGTGCGCCTCCCCAAGTGGAGGACTGTGCGGCCGCTTTGACAGCCCCACAACAAAATGGCCTCACCGGCCAAAAAACTTCGAAATAGGTCATTCAAGACCACGAACGCGGATAGACGAGTTCAGTGCAAAATCATCATTGCTGCAGGCTTAGTGGCCATATACCCCCGCACTAGGGGATCCACGCATATACAATAAGAGACAATAAAGCTCAATCTTATATATTTTACTTTATACTTTGTTTATTTTAAACTTTTTCGTCACGACCCGTTTTCAACTCAGTTCCTCTTTTTTACAGATGAACGTCGTGCGGCGCCCGTCCAGGATACGGCACAACGGAGACACAGGCGCAGACGTGCAGTAGGGACCCTTCCTAAAGGATTCTTTTTAGATTAAGACCCTGCGTAAACCTTTTTTACTGTCTCTTGTTGCTACACATTCCCTGGTTTTTTCTGATATAACCAAGGAGGAGGCTGGCGTCTTGGCATGTGGCCACGTCAGAATTTTTGCACGTACCTGGACACTAGGGGCTTTTTCAATGAAGAGTGTTGTTTCGCCCGCACTCATAAAGACCGAACACCTTAGGGAGTGTTCGGCGTCGCGAGTTTTGGCATTATATGCATCAGCTCCGAATCATTTCTTTGGTCAAATGTTGGGTTGCCTGGCTCCTGAGTTCGGCTACCTTACGTTCCGCTCTATCGGCTAAGGTAGCACCAGGAGAACTACTGCGATTGTGCCCCGGTTCGACCGGGCGAGCACCTCAGTAGAGAAAGCCAAAAACTGACTGTCATGATGTAGCGTGAGACTGGTCAGCCACTCGATGACCTATCGGAATCTATCGGATTCCTCCGCTTTAACGAAGGGCCGCTTCCCGGTCAGGCACATACGCGCCCCGAACTCGGACGAGCGCAGTCGCCACCAAGGGGCTACCCAAATAGTCTCACTGTCAAACTCCTATGGCTAAGTGAAAGTGTTAAAGCATTATAGTCCGATTGCCTCGCCTGCTGCGCTATCACCTCCTTTGTAGGACCAAGACGTTGGGTTAAGTGTGAAAATGCGTCTTCTGCGAGCACCCCCGCATTATGTGCGTGGGGGCTGAAGCCAACGACTGCCATCTTTCAGATTTTATATATATATATATATATATATATATATATATATATATATATATATATATATATATATATATATATATATATATATATATATATATCTTAAAACGGCCGCACAGGAGGTGTTCCCAATACTTGAAGGCACAAGTATAAAAAAGGCCACTACAGTTTATCAAGATATTAATTACATATGCTATCATAACATAGCATCTTTCGAGCACTACGTCTCTATTACACGAGCGCCTTCAAGAACTTCCTGAAAATAGTGCTCGGAGGGTACTCGGCTTTTGTCCGAATCTCGGGACACAACAACAGTGGTCTCCATCTCTGCCCAGTATGTCTTAACACGGGCAAGAGCCATCCTAGCGCCCTCTATGCATGCTGACCTCTTCATTGCATTTATACGCGGCACCACGTCAAGGAATTGCTGCACCAAGCTGAAATAACTCTTCGACTCTGATCTCCCCGGCCACAGGTGACCCATGACGTACTTCATGGCGAGTCCGGACAACCTATTCAGTTCGGCCCATTGAGCCAAATGATTGTCCACTGCCAGTGAACGCTCTGGATTGTGAAACTGCGACCAGAAAAGCTTTTCCACTTCGTGATCTTTCTGATCTCGAAAGTGTTCGGTCGCATCAGCAGCACTCGCTGCCAAGTCCAGATAGGTATCCTCCACACTCCACATCGGGTCCAACGGAGCAAACTTCGGATCACAAAATTTCCTTCGCAGCATAAAGGGCTTTCCAGCCGCAATCTGTTCGGCCTGACGCAGCTCCTCCTTCGCAGATCTCATCGCAGAGCGCGCATCCTTGGCATTGGCAACGGCAACGGCCTTCTCTAAGTCCGTCTGTTTCGCCTGGTCTTCTTTTTCAAGAAGTCTGCAACGGTCTGTAGCGCTTTTTAACTTTTCGGCCATCTTGGCCATCTCTTCCTTGCTTCGGCAATGAGCAGCCTGTTCGGCTCTCAGCTCTTCAAGGGCTTTCTTGGTGGCCGCATCACTTTCTCTGGCTTGTTCTTCCGCTCAGGCAAGTTCTGCCCTAAGACTCTCCACGGCGGCCGCACCATCTGCGTCCAGCACACACATCGTAAGACACATGCATAAAACTGTTCTTACCTGATGCCGACCGAGGAATTACATACCTTGAGCCTCATCAAGCCGCTTGTTGACAAGCGTGATGTCGGCATCTGCCACGTCCAGTTGCCGCTTTAGTTCGGCAAAATCGTCAGTTCAGCTCGATTCCGGACACCCTGCCGCCTACATTCAAAGGCGACATCTTAGACCTGGGATTATGATCCTCCGTATGCCGTCATTTCTTGACGACGCGCAGAGTCTCAGGGGTTACTATCTACACAGGGCGCATCTTATTCATGCGCAACTGACAAAAGCGTACATTATGTAATGTACCTCAAAACCCGTTAGTAAACTTTTGACGGCCTCATGCAATCCGCTCTCGGCGGATGAAATCCTTTCAATCACCGTGCCCATCAATGCACGGTGCTCCTCTGAGATAGAAGCTCGCCCCAGCAGAATCTATAGCTCCTCCGGCCGAGCACCAGATGGTGCCGAGCTCGTCCCATGACCTCTTTTGAAGGCTGAACATGGAGAACCTCGGGGGGGGGGGGGCGCATAGCTACCTTCCGCCCCTGCCGGATTCGGAGAAACCCTCCGCGTCGACACCTTAGGGTCGCCCGCCTCACTAGGCGGCACGGCAGGGGGAGGGGTCCCGCTCTCCATCATCTCCGGAAGGAGATCCCCCGAAGACGAGCTCTGCTGAGAAGGGCTGAGGTTCGAGCTACAAGGTAAAGGTTTGGTTAATCTTCTCAGATATAAATCAAGGATTTCCCTCATCCCTCAAAAGGAAAATCTTTCTCCACTTACGGCTCGCTAGAGGGCTGATCCCCTTGAGGGCGTAGTCCGGCTGAGGAACTCCCCGGTGTCGGACCCTCTGACGAGGATTTTCTCCCCCGCTTCGAGGCCATGGTTTCCGGGTCGTCAGAGGCGGCTCTCTTCTTCCCCTTAGGAGAAGAATTGTCGGTTCCTCCCTTCGGAGCAGCCTCCTTCGAGGAGGCCATAGCTTCCTTGTCCTCCCCCTCCAAAGGCATTATCTCCAGCATCCTGACTAGCACGGGATCCGGCCTGGTTTCAGGAAGGGGAGCCGGACACCTGATCAGCTTTACCTTCGCTATCCACTCCTGTTTAAAAGGACGGCTCTTTTAGGGGCAAGTTTATGACAATTATACGGATAGAAGGTCCGGGCACAAGGTTGCTTACTTGAGTATCCGGGCGATTGCAGCTTAGGCCTGCGTCCTCGGTTAAATCCGGACACATCTCTTGTGATCCGAAGAACAGTTTATACATCTCCATGGGCGTTGCGCCCATAAAGTTCTGGAGAGCTCGCGGTTCCTCTG
Organism: Triticum dicoccoides; assembly: GCF_002162155.2. Classification (NCBI taxonomy): domain Eukaryota; kingdom Viridiplantae; phylum Streptophyta; class Magnoliopsida; order Poales; family Poaceae; genus Triticum; species Triticum dicoccoides. Next base: position 114,569,061 of record NC_041388.1, read on the forward strand.
GATTAAACTCCCACAGGCGAAGGGGGCGACGTTTGCCGGGCAATATTCGGCGAATCAGCATGACCTGCGTCACCTTGACCAAGTTGAGGTCTCCTTCCAAGAGATCCTTAATTCGGCTCTGTAACAAGGGCACGTCTTTGGGCAAACCCCAATCTAACCCTCTGTTGACCCATGACGCTAGCCGTGGTGGGGGACCCGAGCGAAAGGCAGGAGGCGCCACCCACTTGGTGTTCCGGGGAGCGGTGATATAAAACCACTCTCGTTGCCACAAACCTAGCTCCTCTTGAAAAGAGCCCTCGGGCCATGGAGCATCAGCATTTTTGCTTATAACAGCGCCTCCGCACTCTGCGTGCCGTCCCTTGATCATCTTCGGCTCCACTTTGAAGGTCTTTAGCCATAATCCGAAGTGAGGGGTAACACGGAGGAAAGCTTCACATACAACGATAAACAAGGAGATATGGAGGATGGAATCCGGAGCTAAGTCGTGGAATTCCAGCCCGTAATAAAACAGCAGTCCCCTCACAAAGGGATCCATCGGGAAGCCTACCCCCCGAAGGAAGTGAGACATGAACACTACGCTCTCACCGGGCTGGGGGCTGGGGATAGCCTGCCTTTGAGCAGGCAACCTGTGCGAAATTTCGGCAGTCAAGAACTTAGCATCTCTCAACTTTAGCACGTCCTCCTCTGTGACGGAGGAGGGCATCCATCGGCCTTGAAGGTCGGAACTGGACATTGTCGAAGGTCCGAGGCACCCGGAATCTGGAGCCTGGGGTGTTGGAATTCGAGGCAATGGGCGAACTTGTTTTGGGATTGGAGAAAAGGAGTAAGGCCCTGGTCTCTTTATAAGAGGTTGAATACCAGGAGCCCTCCCCGTAACCGTTTGGGACTCGCCTTTAATCGAGAAAACATGCTAACAGGCACGATTGGGTTACCCACGTCTGTATTGATGAGAATCCCGTAAAAGGGGGTGCACGATCTCCGCTTTGACAAGACGTGCCAAGGAAACCGCCTCGCAAAACACGCTGAGGTGGAAAAGTGAAAACGATTCGAGTAAAGGACTTGGCCGTAGAGTGATGACGCACTGCGGAATACGTCAGCAAATTTGATTTGTGTTAATATTATTCTCTCTATGGCAATATGTGGAAGCTTATTTTGCAGAGCCGGACACTACTCTTGGTGTTTACAATCTTCTATGAAGGACTTGGAGGAGGAACCCGCCTTGCAATGCCGAAGACAATTTGCGCGCCGGACTCGTCGTCATTGAAGCCTGGTTCAGGGGCTACTGAGGGAGTCCTGGATTAGGGGGTGTTCAGGTAGCAGGACTATACCTTCAGCCGGACTCCTGGACTATGAAGATACAAGATTGAAGACTTCGTCCCGTGTCCGGATGGGACTTTCCTTGGCGTGGAAGGCAAGCTTGGCGTTGCGGATATTCAAGATCTCCTACCATTGTAACCGACTCTATGTAACCCTAACCCTATCCGGTGTCTATATAAACCGGAGGGTTGTAGTCCGTAGGACATCAACTCCATAGATAACAATCATACCATAGGCTAGCTTCTAGGGTTTAGCCTCCTTGATCTCGTGGTATATCTACTCTTGTACTACCCATATCATCAATATTAATCAAGCAGGACGTAGGGTTTTACCTCCATCAAGAGGGCCCGAACCTGGGTAAAACATCGTGTTCCCTGCCTCCTGTTATCATCCGGCCTAGACGCATAGTTCCGGACCCCCTACCCGAGATCCGCCGGTTTTGACACCGACAACCACCATATCATCCACATAAGCATGAACATTACGCCCAATCTGATTTTGAATGCAATTCTGCAAACACCGTTGATAAGTCGCCTGTGCACTCTTAAGCCCAAAAGGCATAGACACATAGCAGAAGGCTCCAAATGGAGTGATGAAAGATGTCTTCTCCTGGTCCTTGACTGCCATCTTGTTCTGATGATAACCTGAATAAGCATCCAGAAAACTCAAACGCTCACAACCCGCCGTAGCATCAATGATCTGATCAATACAAGGGAAAGCAAAAAGGGTCAGCTGGACAAGCTTTGTTTAAATTGGTGTAATCCACACACATATGCCAGGTGCCATTCTTCTTGAGTATGAGCACTAGGTTAGCCAACCACTCTAGGTGAATAACTTCCACAATGAACCCGGCCACCAAGAGCCGGGCCACCTCTTCTCCTATGGCCTTGCGTCGTTCCTCGTTAAACCGCCGAAGGAACTGCCTGACCGGCTCAAACTTCGGATCAATGTTAAGAGTGTGCTCAGCGAGTTCTCTCGGGACACCCGGCATGTCAGAAGGCTTCCATGCGTAGATGTACCGATTCTCACGGATGAACTTGATGAACGTGCTTTCCTATTTTGGATCCAAGTTGGCACTGATGATGAACTGTTTGGATGAATCGCCTGGCACAAAATCAACCATTTTGGTGTCATCAGCCGACTTGAATTTCAGTACCGGTTCATGCTCCGTAGTTGGCTTCTTTAGAGATGTCATGTCTGCCGGGTCAACATTATCTTTATAAAACTTCAACTCCTCTGTCGCGCAAATAGACTCAGCATAAGCGGCATCACCTTATTCACATTCCAGGGCTATTTTACGGCTTCCATGTACGGTAATGGTGCCTTTATAACCCGACATCTTGAGCTATAGATATACATAACACAGCCGAGCCATGAATTTGGCATAAGCCGGCCGTCCAAATAGAGCATGATATGGGCTTTTGATCTTAACCACTTCAAAAGTTAACTTCTCAGCCCTGGAATCATATTCATCCCCAAAGGCCACTTGCAGTTCAATCTTACCAACTGGGTATGCCGACTTGCCAGGGACAACACCATGAAAAATAGTGTTGGATTGCTTAAGACTTTTATCAGTCAACCCCATCCGACGAAATGTCTCATAATAGAGGATGTTGATGCTACTGCCTCCATCCATGAGCACCTTAGTGAACTTATATCCACCAACCTGGGGTGCCACCACCAAGGCCAAGTGACCCGGATTATCAACCCGGGAGGGTGATCTTCTCTGCTCCACACAATAGGCTATTCTGACCACCTCAAATAACGTGCGATTGCCGGCTCAACAGCATTGACAGCCCTCTTATGAAGCTTCTGATCCCGCTTGCATAAACTAGTGGTAAACACGTGGTACTGCCAACTATTCAACTGTTTTGGGTTACTCTGATACCCAGATTGTTGTTGCTGATTATTTTGGTCGGGTTGCTGATTATAACCGCCCTGGTTACCCGGATGGCCTTGACCGTGAAAACCGCCTCCGCTTGACCCAGCGCCCGGGCCCTGAAAGCCGCCTCCGCCTGAACTGCCGCCAGGTCCGTGGCTACCATCAAACATGTTGGAATTTGCAAATGCCTTCATGATTGTACAGTCCTTCCACAGATGGGTAGCTGGCTTCTCCCGGGTGCCGTGCCTTGGACAAGGTTCATTCAGTAGTTGCTCGAGGGTGGGACCTGACCCGCCTGACCGAGGGGGTTGCCTACCCTTGCGCCGTTGGTTGTTGCCCTATGCATTGGTGTTAGCCACAAACTCGTCAGCCTTACGTTTATTACCTCCTTGATTTGTCGGGTTATGCTGGTGCCCCTTGCCGTTGCCGTTCTTCTTTCCCTTCCCAGTTTTTTCTTCATTAGACAAGGGATCCTTGCTACTGTCAGAATCAACATATTTGACTAGGGAGGCCATCAACTGGCCCATGTCATTGCAGTCACGCTTGAGCCGCCGCAGCTTCTGCTTCAGAGGTTCAAAACGGCAATTTTTCTCCAACATTAACACTGCCGAGCCAGCATCCATTTTATCAGATGAATGTATTATCTCCTTGACCCGGCGCATCCAATGGGTTGTGGACTCCCCTTCCTCTTGCTTACAATTAGTCAGGTCCATGATTGACATAGGTTGCTTACACGTGTCTTTGAAGTTCTGAATGAACCAGGCCTTCAACTCCGCCCATGAGCCGATGGAATTGGGTGGTAACCCTTTCAACCAAGTGCGAGCCGTTCCATCCAACATCATGCTGAAATACTTAGCCATCGCTGCATCGCTGACTTCCAACAGCTCCATTGACATCTCATAACTTTCAATCCATGCCCCAGGCTGCAAGTCAGCCGTGTAATTAGGCACTTTACGAGGCCCCTTAAAGTCTTTAGGTAAGCACTCATTACGTATAGCCGGCACCAGGCAAGGAACACCTCCTGTTCTCGTGGCTACTCCTGCCTCAACAGAGGTTGCTGGATAAGCCGGAAAAATTTGATGAGCCACCTGCTCAGCTGCCAGTTGAACCGCCCGCTCAGCCTCTTGACAGATCCTCCCCTGATCCACTAAATTAAGGGCTCCAGCCTGCACCGGCTCATGCCTGCGCGGTTGGTTACGGTGTTGAGCATTGATTGACATATCAGCTAAGTCCATATGCCTGCTATAGCTCGGGCTCCGGCTCGGGCGAGGGGTTGAATGGATTCTGTCTCGACTGTAAGAGTACGCATCCTACTGCGCCAGAGCCGTCTGAAGAAGTTCTCTCACCCTTCGTGTTTCGATTGCTGTCGGAGAGTCGCCTTCCATCGGGAGAGCCGCCAAACAAGCCGACGCAGCAATGAGGTTTTCCAAAGGATTGGAGAAGTGACCCGATGGTGTTGGCGCATAATAAGGTGGAGCGGTACTCATACGAGGTGGTTCCATGGCACACGGCTGAACCAGCGCTCCGTGTGTCGTGACCCGATTTGCCTCCGGCGGGTTACTTGGATCGGCCCCGGGTGTGTGGAAAAGGTTCCTAGGATCGAGCGTCACAGGTAGACATGACTGAGTTTTCTGATGCATTCTCCTCATGATCTCGTTTGACGCGTTCAGATCAACCAAGAGCTGGAAAGTCTCCGCTTGAAGCTGCTGAGCACGAGCGTCCAAAGCCGCCCATTCCGCGGCCATCCTGACCTCTTCTGCTGCTAAATTTTCCTTGGCCTGTGCCATCTCTTCGCGTACCCGTCCCACCTCTGCGTCATGCTGAGCTTTATCCGCCGGCTCTACCACGATAGTCAACAGAGCCGTCAGCTTATCCATGAGGTCCATTAGCATCTGAGCCGGGGGGCGCGCGGGGTCTCTTGACCCGGCCACTACCGACCCGGTGGTTGTTGTTGCTACAGCCGTGGAGTTCTGCCCGGGCTAAGTGCCTGCCATGAAGACTCCGGCTCGATTCGGCGGCTCAAAGGGGTCCGGAATAATGCTGCCATCAGAACAGCCCCCAAGCATGCCATCCTACAGCTGATACAAAGAATCTGTCTCGCCTGTTGATGACGTAGCCTCAGAACATATGGTCGTCTCACCGCCATCCACTGATCCCTCCGAGTATTCACCTCCATGGATGCAACCCACAAAGGCATGCTTTACGGCGGGTCGGGCCCGGGCGGGTCTCGCGCGCTGAGCCATCTTGATGATGTTGGTGCAGACGTCCGGCTCAGGGCCCGATTCACCGATCCGGCCGATGAAGACATGAATCCCGTCGAAGGGGACCCGGTACCCGTACTCAATTGAGTCGGCCTCGGGGCCCCAACCTTCGTCGTCGATGTAGAGCTTGCCGCGACGACTCTTGGTCATCCGGCCCACAACGTATCCCTTGAGCCCTTCGAAGTTGCCCTTCAAGAACTCAAATCCACCATGCGCTGGCCCCACGGTGGGCGCCAACTGTCGTGGAATTGTCACGGCAGATGTCCTAGCAAAAGGACTTAGTCGTAGGGCCATCGCAACTAGGAAGCTTAAAGGGGTTAATCGAGACAAAGGACACGAGAGGTTTTATACTAGTTCGCCCCCTTACGATGAAGGTAAAAGCCTACGTCTAGTTGTGTTGGAATTGCTGGGGTTTCGATCACCAAGAGGCTAATCCGCCGGCTTGGTTACCGATCTCTTGTTTCTTGCCCTAAGCCGCCACCGAGTCATCGCCTTATATACACGGGTTGACGCCTGGCGGCCTACAGAGTCCCGGCCGGTTCATAAATGTGTCCGGCTCGGTGACTTCTTTGTATGCCTTTCTTTACAAGTCTTTCTTTACATACGGCGGTTTACAATATTGGGCCTTAAGACGCCTCTGGGCTTAAGCCTTCTACAAGTCTTAATAAACTGTAGCCTTTAATACTATTGGGCTTCTTTCGTAACCCGTCGTTGGGGTTGACCCGACCCCTCCTGGGCGGGTCTTACCGGGTAGCTATATTCCCAACAAAATAGTTAATAAGTGAGCACCACATTGCACGACATATAGAACATATACACTAGAGCAACAGATTGCATGGTAATAGTAGATAGCACAATTCACTAGACTTGGCGTAGATCTCCTCGGCAACGGCGCCAGAAATCCTTCTTGCTACCTCTTCAACATGCGTTGGTTTTCCCTTGAAGAGGAAAGGGTGATGCAGCAAAGTAGCGTAAGTATTTCCCTCAGTTTTTGAGAACCAAGGTATCAATCCAGTAGGAGACAATGCACAAGTCACCTAGTACCTGCACAAACAATCAAGAACCTTGCAACCAACGCGATAAAGGGGTTGTCAATCCCTTCACGGTCACTCGCAAACCGATAAAGATAGTAAAGTAAATATTTTTGGTATTTTTGTTGTATAGATTGAAAAGTAAAGATTGCAAAATAGTAACCGAGATGCGATGTAAATAAAAGAGATGCGATATAATAAGAAAGAGACCCGGGGGCCATAGGTTTCACTAGTGGCTTCTCTCACGATAGCATGTATTACAGTGGGTGAACAAATTACTATCGAGCAATTGATAGAAAAGCGCATAGTTATGAGAATATCTAGGCAATGATCATGAATATATGCATCACCTCCGTGTCAAGTAGATCGAAATGATTCTGCATCTACTACTATTATTCCACACATCGACTGCTATCCAACATGCATCTAGAGTATTAAGTTCATAAGAACAGAGTAACGCTTTAACCAAGATGACATGATGTAGAGGGATAAACTCAAGAAATATGATATAAACCCCATCTTTTTATCCTCGATGGCAACAATACAATACGTGCCTTGCTGCCCCTACTGTCACTGGGAAAGGACACCGCAAGATTGAACCCAAAGCTAGGCACTTCTCCCATTGCAAGAAAGATCAATCAAGTAGGCCAAACTAAACCGATAATTCGAAGAGACTTGCAAAGATATCAAATCATGCATATAAGAATTCAGAGAAGAACCAAATAATATTCATAGAGAATCTTGTTCTTAAACCCACAATTCATCGGATCTCGGCAAACACACCGCAAAAGAGTATTACATTGAATAGATCTCCAAGAACATCGAGGAGAACTTTGTATTGAGAATCAAATAGAGAGAAGAAGCCATCTAGATAATAACTATGAACCCGAAGGTCTATGGTAAACTACTCAAGCTTCATCGGAGAGGCTATGGTGTTGATGTAGAAGCCCTCCGTGATCGATTCCCCCTCCGGCAGATCGCCAGAAAAGGCCCCAAGATGGGATCTCACGGGTACAGAAGGTTGTAGTGGTGGAAAAGTGGTTTCGTGGCTCTCTGCGATCGATCTAGGGTATAAGAGTATATATAGGTGGAAGAAGTACGTCGGTGGAGCTACGAGGGGCCCATGAGGGTGGGGGTGCGCCCTCCTGCCTCGGGGCAGCCTCGTGGCGTTCCAGACTTCAACTCCAAGTCTTCTGGTTTGCTTTTTGTCCAAGAAAGATCATCGCGAAGGTTTCATTCCGTTTGGATTCCTTTTGGTATTCCTTTTCCATGAAACTCTAAAATTGGCAAAAAACAGAAACTGACACTGGCCTCCGGTTAATAGGTTAGTCCCAAAAATAATATAAAAGAGCATGTTAAAGCCCATTAAACATCCAAAACAGATAATATAATAGCATGGAACAGTAAAAATTATAGATACGTTGGAGACGTATCACAGTGCTCATCCACGTCATTGCATAATTTGCGTACACAAAGGAGACTACAGCACACCCACACTTCTTAATCGAGCAATTTCAACAATTAAACAGAGCTAGCTGACCTAAACATGACTCTAACAAATCAAAGATCGACGCTCTTAATCAAACAAAACAAAGAGTACTACTACGACTGGTGCTCGTTGATCTCCGCCCCTCCTCCATGTCCAGCTCACGCCTAACGATCTCCCGGGGAAGGGGTGTGGCACCCCAATCCGAATGGAGCAGGGGGCCTTCGCACGTCAGCCCAAGATGACACCTGACGCACAACATGTCCATAATACAGCATTCCAGGTACAAGAATATTCATCAAATACATGTATAGAAGATTACATCATTGATGAATACAATTATATGGCATAGCCCTAAGGCTTTTTAAATGGCGGCGGAAGTCTTGGTTTGGCGGCTCATCAACTCTGGCTGGGCTCCATAACTCACAGGACTGGCAAGGTTACGACCTAGCACGATGGAACAAGCGAATGTTTTGGGCTCGACCTACAAAACTGGCATGACATGCCAAGTCAGTACATTGAATGTACTTGCAAGGCAACCAAATACATAGCCTCCAAGGAAGCAGAAGCCAAAGCAAGAACCAAGTGCATGCAACAACCTATCTCATAACAATGACTAAACATGGCATGGTAAAGATCAGCTAAGCCTGAACAACATCATAGCATCTACTAACATGGTAATCACATGGCATATCAAAACATGCTTCTAACATGGCAATGGCATATCATCTCAATCATGGCATAATCAATCCAAGCATGGCATGGCACAAGTACTACAACCTTGAGGGCGGCGCCGAGGACGAGGACGCGGTCGACTTCAGCAGGGGGGACGCAGAGTCCACCAACGGCGGCATGTCGCCAGGACAAGTCATGGACGTCTCATCTCACACCGGCGATGCATAGGCCGGCACGACGGCGGATTTTTAATTATGCGTACTTAGGCTTTGTTTTTAATGCTGGTCTTTTGTTAGAGCAATGTTTAGGTCAACTGGCTCTGTGTAATTACTAAAATTTCTCGATTCAATAAGTGTGGTATGCTTGCTGTACACTCTTTTGTGTGCCCAAATTAGCAAGCGATGTTAAATTATGCAATGACGTACCCGGGGAAATTTCCACCAAAATTTGAATTATCAAAATTATCCCATGCGTGTAAAGCAGAAGAATCATTTGCGATGCACACAATCGTTCAAAGTGAATGGTCCGGCGGCACCACGCGCGTTCGAAGTGAATGTACCCATGCCTTGAGACCAAAATTTGAATTATCAAACTCATCCCATGCGCGTAAAGCAGAAGAATCGTTTGCGATGCACACAATCGTTCAAAGTGAATGGTCTGGCGGCACCGTGCGCAAAGTTTCCCTCCACATTTCCAAAATTTCGGCCTACCGCCAAAATATCTACCCCCGCCCCCTCCCCCTTCCCCACCCTCTTTTCTCCCCGACTACAAGTCACATTTCCCCTGTTTTCTCCCTCCTTCCTTCCTTGCTAAGCTATAGCCGCTTCCACACTCTCGTCATCTCGCATCCTACCGCCGGGGTCGCCATGGTCTTCTTCAAAGACATCTCCAGCGGTTCCTCCTCCGGTGACTACTCCTTCACCACCCGGGTATGCCTCTCTTCTCTCTCTCTCGGGCTATGACTTGGAATGAAGGATTTTTACCGGGAGTTCGATTTGAATCGTTTCTTACTCTTGTAGCGCCCTAAGACCATCAGTGGCAACGAATGGAGCGGGGTGGCTGAAGATCTATCTGCTCGTTGTCACCATCAATCTCCATGCATGAAGCTAATTGCGTTTGATTCTGTGGATAGTGGGAGGAAGTTTTTGGCATGTGCAAAGAAGGTTAGACCCTCTTTCGTTGTTACAAATCATTTGTTAGATGTGATTCAGACACTGTCACAGTCCCAACCCATTCATACCACACCTTCAACCAAATGCATCCTAAGACAATGTCACGGTTTGTACCTAGTATCTTAAATTGTTGCCATCTCATCAGTGGTGCCATTAGAAAATTATTTGGCACCGCTTCAGCAGTTTGTGCAGCCAACTTTGGTCCACACATCCGAGCAGCCAAGCAGTAAAATACTAAATCTTTATGGCACGAAGGAACTGGGCATCAGAGCAACTACGTGCTCTGGAGTCCGGGTCCCTGATTTTTTTCCGCTGCATCGGCTCGCTAGTGCAGGGCACCGGTGCGAGATGTAGGAACAGTTGTCTTTACCCCAGTTTTGGCATACATAGTGGACGGCCTTAGTGCTATTAGTTCTATGTTACTAAATTCATGCATGTACACACCTGTTAGTATCAATTTGCTGTCATCCAAACACTATCGCTATGCTGTTGCAATTATATTTACCTTCCTCATAAAATTTTCAATTTGTTATTTATTGTACATGAGTAAGAACTTGTAGCGTCGTTGTAGTTAATTATAGCTTCTGATGTTCCAGAATTTGGTTGTTCTCTCATTACCAATTATTTCATTTGCACATTGATCTTTTTGAGAAGATATGTCATAATTAACATGTTTCTTCAGTTTTTCAAAATAAGCATTGGTGATTTTCTATGTTGCTATAAACCCATTTCCCCTACAATTGTTACTGATCTAGTTTTAAATCTTATAGGATGAACGGAAGTGTTCTTACTTGGAGTGGGTTGATCAAGAGTGGCCACAGTCTTTGAAGATGTGCCTAACAAAGCTCTGGAGCATGTATGAGGAAGAGAACACACGAGGCTTAGAGAAAGTCTTGTCAATGCTGAAGCATATTTCAAGATGCGGGATAAAAAGTTGAAGGTGGAGAATGAGCTCAGATTTTTTAAATCAGACTTTGCTAAGATGGTGTTGGCGAAGGAGGAGGCACTTTTCCAGTTGGCCCGTGCAAAACGGGTTCTTACTGAACTGAGAGAAGAGGTGGATAAGACGAGCCTGGATGATCTCGATTAGGGAAATGAATATATTGTTCTTATGAAGTTGAACTAGCTATATGTTGTACTGTGTTGTTTTCATGTAGCTACCGTACTATGATGTTATAATATATTTATGTGCCTGATATGAATTTGGCCAACAACTGTTCGATATGAAATGTGAATTTGTGTAATACTGGAATTATTAATTGTAAACTAATAAACCTGCTAAATGTGTCATGGATCTTTGCAAATGGTTCTAGCAGTAAAAGCGCTTGCGATGGATAGCCCAATGCCACATAGTTTTCTTCATCAAATCGTGTGTGATATAGTGGATAAAAGCAAACAGTTAACCAAGGAAGACCGTGTGTGATAGTTACACCTTTCAGACACGAGCCTACATATAAAATTGTGTGGGATGTACGTTCGAACGGAAATGTTTTCCCTGGATTGACTGTGTGGGATGTACATAAGAATGGAAACGTATTCCTTGGATTAACTGTGTGTGATATACATACGAACGGAAATGTTTTTCTGAGATTCACCATGTGGGGTGTACATACCTATGGAAATGATTTTCTCGGATTTACCCTGTGGGATGTACATACCTACGGAAATGATTTTCGCGGATTACCATGTGGGGTGTACATACCTACGGAAATGATTTTCTGGGATTACCCTGTGGGATGTACATACCTATGGAAATGATTGGGTTTCGATGCCTCGCCCGATCGCACACGGCCCTAGCCTGGGTCCCAGGAGGGCCTATCCCCGATGATTTATGGGTCGTGTGGGAAGGACACCCTATCGCACACACTCACTTGGTGACGGTTCCAAATGCCATCGCGGAAAGGGGTAAAAACCATTTGTTTAGGACCGACACACACCAGTGTACTATGAGTTTCATGTTGGGCACAAACAAACATTAAAGGAGCCATTATCTGTATTTTTAACTAAAGCTATTATCAGCCTGCCATCATTGGTTTTGGGTCTATCCATAGTTTGCTACCATCACTCTGGATTTGTGCATGCACTCCTTACATGATCTCACTATGTTTTATTACTATGCATGTCAGTTATTGTACACAATGGAACTGAACATGTAGAGCAAAAGAGACGAGCCTTGAGTGGCAATAAAATTTCATGCAGACGTCGCTCCATGGTGGGCGCAAAGGCGGCCCCCCTCCACCCATTTCGGATCGTAATCAAGAGGAAGATAACTGTTCTGAAGGGGATTCAGAAGGAGAAGACCACTCCTATTTACCCCCTGAGGTCTTCGCTCTAACTTGGCATGCTGATGTTGGTAATATCATGCATATGGTGCCTTGCATTGCTTAATGTATACATCAAATATGTCATCTTCTTAGTGTCAATGACATCTGTTTAGTTTCTTTATCGTATATGTGAATCATGCAATGCCATCTTGTTTAGCCAGGCATCATATATGTGAATTTTGCAATGCCACCCTGGTTAGCCAGTCATCTTATATGTGAATTATATCATGCCATAATTTTTTATTACGTGTTAAACTTAACAACAATTTTAGTACATTCAATTACTCTTCCTGTGCATCAGCCATTCGGCACGGCCATAGAAAAATCTGAAGTGGAAACAAGGTCTTCAGAGCAGACAATGTTATCTGACGAAGCACATGTCTTGATGGTTACGGATAGCTCCTCAGAGGAGGATTCAGAGACAGATGACCAGTCCTATCCCCCTCCCCCCCGAGGTGCATGCTCTAACTTGGCATGGTTATGTTGCTCATATCATGTGTATGGTATCTTGCATTGCTATGTCATTTGCTTAGTTTAGACATGCTTTGTGTGAATGCCACCTATTTAGTGTCTAATTACCATATATTTGAATTATGTGATGCCATCTTGTTGCAAGACATTATATATGTGAATTATGCAATGCAATCTTGTTGCAAGGCATTATATATGTGAATTATGCAATGCCATGTTGTTTAGCCAAGCGTCATATATTTGAATTATATAATGCTGTCCTTTTTTTGTATTTCTCATTGCATTTGTCGACAATGTTTATATATTCAACTGCTCTTCCTATGCATCAGCCATTTGAATTGGTGATGGAGAAATCTCGAGTGAAAACAAGGTCTTCAGAGCAGACAATGCTACCTGCTAAAGCAGATATCTTGTTGGTTACAAATAGCTCTTCAGAGGAGGATTCAGAGGCAGATGACCAGTCCTATTATCCCCTTGAGGTGTGTGCTCAAACTTGGCAGGGTTATATTACTCATCTCATGCATATGTTGTATTGCAATGCTTAGTTTTTACATCATATACACAATATTGAATGCCATCTCCTTAGTTTACACATCATATATGTGATTGTCCTCTGCTCACTTGCTTAGTATATAAACCATATATTTGAATTATATCATGCCAAGATGTTTACATAGACAACATGTATCTGAAATATGGCATGCCAACCCATTTTCTAAAGACATAATATAGTTATATCGTCTCATCCTGTTTACATAGTCATCATATTTTGAATTATGTCATTCTATCCGTGAATTATATAATGCCATCATGTTTCCATCGATGACACATTTGTGATTTATGGCATGCCAACCACTTTAATAGACACAACGTATAGTTATATCATGTCATCCTATTTACATAGTCAACATATTTTTAAGTATGTCATTCTATCATGTTTAGTTTGCCATCATACATGTGAAATTGTGTCATGCTATCATGTTTAATTAGCCATCATATATGTGAAATTATGTCCTACTATTCTGTTTGGTTAGACAACATAAATGTGAATTATTTCATGCCCTGTTTTCTTCCCTACTATCCATTGCACCTGTCTCTTAGAATGTCTGTACATTCAATTACTTTTCTTGTTTATCAGCCATTTCAGTTGAAGGGGGTAATGGCAGTATCTGTGGGAGTAAAAACACGGTCTTCAGAAAAGATCATTGAGGGAGTCCTGGATTAGGGGGTCTCCGGATAGCCGGACTATCTCCATTAGCCGGACTGTTAGACTATGAAGATACAAGATTGAAGACTTCGTCTCGTGTCCGGATGGGACTCTACTTGGCGTGGAAGGCAAGCTAGGCAATACGTATATGGATATTTCCTCCTTTGTAACCAACCTTGTGTAACCCTAACCCTCTACGGTGTCTATATAAACCGAAGGGTTTTAGTCCGTAGGACAACAATCACAACATACAATCATACCATAGGCTAGCTTCTAGGGTTTAGCCTCTTTGATCTCGTGGTAGATCTACTATTGTACTACCCATATCATCAATATTAATAAACTAGGATGTAGGGTTTTACCTCCATCAAGAGGGCCCGAACCTGGGTAAAACATCATGTCCCCTGCCTCCTGTTACCATCCGGCCTAGACGCACAGTTCGGGACCCCCTACCCGAGATCCGTCGGTTTTGACACCGACATTGGTGCTTTCATTGAGAGTTCCGTTGCGCCGTCGCCACCAGGAAGGATGCCTCATCCCGTCTTTAAAGACGACACTATTGCTGAGGGAGCTTTGGCTATCGGCCAAACTCTCCGGCTAGGTGGTTTCCTTATGACCGCCTGTTTGGCCGCTGCGCCGACGATGACTTCTCGGGTCATCGAAAGCAATCTTCACGTCAACTCGGAACTCGTCGAGCAGTTAGATCCAATGGAGCTCTCTTCCCTGAACGAGCTCTTGGATCGCATCGCCGCCCTGGGAGTCGCTATAGACTACGATAAGATTGGGCCTAAACCTGATCTGAGAGAGATCAACTCTCCCCATGTCACCCACCACGTTGCAGTGGTGGAGGAACAATGCGGCAATCCTTCATCTATCTTAAGGACTAGCTATGTCCGGATTCCCGATCCCTCCAAGCCGGATACCCGCGGAGGGGAGGACGTCACTCAAAGCCTGAACCTAGAATCAGGCAGCGGGCTAGACTTATCGGAAAAAATCCAAAAACTTTCGAGTTCGGAAACTCCTTGGCCCCTGAGTCTCAGATTGGGTAAGGATTCGGATTCAATTCCACCCACCCACCCAAACATACGCGATCTATCCCAAATTAGGCAAGAGCCCGAAGAAACAGTACACCATTACTGGGCCAGATTCCTCCTGGTCATGAACAGGATAAAGGACTGCCGCAAGGAAGACACAATTTCATTCTTTTGCAATAATTGCACGGACAAGGGAATCCTCAACGCCATAAGTCGACGCGAAATTACACGCTTTACCGACTTGGTGTCCATAGTACGGAAGTACTATGCGATGGAAAGCGCCTAGAAAATCGAAATAAAGTTTTGGGATAATCCGGCCCTGAATACAAACCCAGTCCGAAATAAAAGGGTGCATTATCACAATACACCTGGGTTAACTACCAAAAAGCAAAAGCCCTCTATGGGGCAAGGAACCGTACTGGAGGGATGGCTCAACGGACCCTGCAAAAATTCATAGTACATCGGATGCAATACCAACGCACAGCCTTAGAGCATGTTGGATACTCCGGCAAGTGGCCAAAAGTGGTGAGGATCTACTCCTCCCAAAAACTACAGAGCACCATCCCGTGGACAACAATACGGTGTTAACGGTCTTTGAGACCTTCGCGTCAAATAATAGACGCAAGCGAACACTCCGCAGCATGGCCGAAATCTGCCATATAGCAGAAATAAATCCTTGGAGTGACACGTCTATTACCTTCAATGCCAGTGACAAACCCAAATTCTGAATAGCCCGAGCACCAGCCGCACTGGTCCTCAGTCCAATCATGGACGGCTTTCGACTCACCAAGGTACTCATGGACGGCGGCAGCGGATTAAACCTCATCTATGAGGAAACTCTTCAAAAGATGGAAATAGACTGGAGCCGCATTGAGGAAATTTGCACAACCTTTAGAGGAATCATCCCTAGTGGGGAAGCACGCCGTGCTGGAAAAATCACACTAGACGTGGTATTCGGCACGCCGGATAATTAGAGGTCCGAAGAAATTACATTCCAAGTGGCCCTGTTCAGCAGCGGATACCACGCTCTATTAGGGCGGGAGGCGTTTACAATCTTCCAAGCCATACCCCATTACGGGTACATGAAGCTCAAAATGCCCGGGCCCAAAGGAATCATCACTCTTGCTAGTGATTCGGACATAGCACTCCGCGCCGAAAATAAGACAGCTGCATTGGCCCTTGAGGCACTATCCGAAGCCCTAGCGGCCGAGGAATTGACTGCGCTGCGCACCATAGTGAATAGGGATGACGTGATACTCGATAAAAGATCCAAGTCCACCTCCTTTGAACCAGCGGACGAAATAGTCAAATTCCAAGTCCATCCAACGGACCCTACAAAAACAGCTTCCATCGGGGCACAATTAAACCCTGATGTCGACGCCGCACTGCGAGAGTTCCTACGAGGGAATTGGGACATTTTTGCCTGGCACCCTTCAGACATGCTAGGAATCCCACGCAGGTTGGCTGAGCATAGCCTAAATATCCTAAAAGGATTCAAGCCAGTCAAGCAGGCTCTTCGACGTTTCTCCGAGCCTAAGAGACAAGCCATGGGAGAGGAACTAGCCAAGCTATTGGAGGCCGGATTCATCAGAGACATAAAACATCCGGACTGGCTAGCAAAACTGGTGATGGTACCAAAGAAGGACAAATCCTGGCGGTTGTGCGTCGATTTTAAGGACCTTAACAAGGCCTGCCCAAAGGATCCCTTCCCCCTCCCCCGCATCGATCAAATCATCGATGATACCGCAGGACACGATTCATTGTGTTTCCTCGACGCATACTCCGGCTACCATCAAATTAAAATGGCGGAGCCAGACCAAGCCGCAACGACATTCATCACACCATACGGCCCATTCTGCTTCAACACAATGCCCTTCGGGCTCAAAAACACCGGCGCAACATATCAGCGCATGATTCAGACATGTCTGGCAAACCAGATCGGCAAAACAGTGGAGGCATACGTGGATGATGTGGTCGTTAAAACCAAGCATGTCGAAACTCTAGTAGACGACTTGAGGCTCACATTCGACAACCTCCGAACATATGACATCAAGCTCAATCAGGAAAAATGCGTTTTCGGCGTACCAGCCAGAAAGCTCCTGGGATTCATTGTCTCCAGTAGAGGTATTGAAACTAATCCGGCCAAAATCTGAGTGTTGTCATAGTTGGCTACCCCAACAGACCTCAAACAAATAAAAAATTGACTGGATGTGTGGCGGCTCTAAGCCGCTTTATCTCCCGCTTGGGAGAAAAGGCATTACCCCTTTATCGCCTCCTCCGGCGCACCGAACACTTCGAGTGGACGGATGCCGCCTCGGCCGAACTCAACGAAATAAAAGCCATATTGGCAACAAACCCAGTCCTGGCCGCGCCAAACATTGGCGAACCAATGCTATTATATATTGCGGCAACTCATCAAGTAGTAAGCACAGTGCTCGTCGTCGAGCGAGAAGTGGACGGACACAAATTCCCCCTTCAAAAGCCGGTCTACTATGTGTCCACTGTCCTTACTCCATGCAAATCACGGTACCCGCATTATCAAAAGATAGCGTATGCGGTATTTATGGCATCCCGGAAGCTGCGACACTACTTTCAAGAGTGTTCGATAACGGTAGCCTCGGAAGTACCACTTAGCGATATTATATACAACTGTGATGCGACGGGCCGGATTGCCAAATGGGCCATTGAGCTCCTCCCGTTCGACATAACTTACAAGCCACGGCGAGCTATTAAGTCGCAAGTTTTGGCTGACTTCGTCGCTGAGTGGACGGAAGCCGAACTCCCTAAAGAGTACGACACATATTCAAACTGGATCATGCACTTCGACAGCTCCAAAATGTTGGATGTTCTGGGGGCTGGCGTCGTTTGACGTCCCCAACAGGAGATACGGTTCAATACGTACTACAGATTATGTATACGGACTCTAATAACGCAGCTGAATACGAGGCCCTTCTACATGGTCTCCGGATGGTACTATCCATGGGCATTCAACGCCTAGAGGTGCGCGGGGATTCGAACCTCGCGATATCCCAGATAAATGGAGACTTCGATGCCAAGGATCCGAAAATGGCAGCTTATCGCAATGCCGTCCTAAAAATGTCAGCTCGGTTTGAGGGGCTCGAATTTCATCATGTGGCTCGGGAAAACAATCAGGCGGCGGATATCCTCGCCCGCATCGGCGCAAAACGCGACGCGGTGCCTCCCAACATATTTCTAGAACGGCTCTTCAAGCCATCCGTAGCATGGGAAGGGGACACCGGTAACAACAGTCCGGAACCGGCCAAAATACCCGATACCGAACTCTCTGACATAATCGGAGGCTCCGTCACCGAAATAACACAATCAGCCCACGAAATAATGGCCATTATTGCCCCGTGGACAGAACCATTCCTGGCCTACCTAACTAGACAAGAACTTCCGAAGGACCAAAATGAGGCACGCTGCATAGTGTGGCGATCCAAGGCCTACAGGGTCCATGAGGGAGAATTGTACAAAAAAGCGCTACCGGAGTCCTTCAAAGGTGCATCTCCGAAGAGGAAGGGCGGAACCTTTTGGCAGAAATTCACGCCAGACTCGGCGGTCATCACGCCGCAGCCCGGGCTCTTGTAAGCAAGGCCTTCCGTACATGATTCTATTGGCCAACGGCCCGGGCAGATGCACAGGACTTGGTCCAATGTTGCGCCTGTTGCCAGCTCTTTGCAAATCAAAGCCACATGCCACCCACCGCCCTCCAAACAATCCCCATTACATGGCCCTTTGCGGTCTGGGGGCTCGACATGGTTGGACCCCTTAAAGGGGGAACCCACAAGAAAAAATACTTATTGGTCATGGTGGATAAATTCACCAAATGGATAGAGGCCAAACCAGTTAAAACAGCCGAATCCGGACCGGTGATAGATTTCATATCCAGGGTTGTACACAGTTATGGCGTCCCCTACAGCATCATCACTGATAATGGCACGAACTTCACGGCCGACGAGGTAAAACTCTGGTACAGCAAAATGGGCATCAAGCTCGATTATGCCTCAGTCTATCACCCACAAACCAACGGTTAAGTCGAGCGAGCAAACGGTCTTATAATGAGCGGCATTAAACCCAGATTAGTGCGTTCCTTAACGGAGTCTAACACGCACTGGGTAGAGGAGCTCGACTCCGTACTGTGGGGGCTGCGGACCACGCCGAATCGTAGTACCGGATATACACCGTTTTATGGTGTACGGCGCAGAGGCAGTCCTGCCCTGTGACATAATTCATGACTCACCTCGAGTGCGCATGTACGAAGAAAGAGAAGCCAAGCTTGATCGGCAGGACAGTCTGGACACTCTGGAGGAAGAGCGTGACGGAGCCAAAGCCCGTTCCGCATTTTACCAGCAACAGGCTCGCAGATACCAAAGCGGAGAAGTACGAGCCAAAACTTATAACGTTGGCGAACTAGTTCTATGGCTGCCGGATAAGAAAAAGAACAAGCTCGAGCCCAAATGGGAAGGTCCCTTCATTATCGACCAAGTTCTGACCAGTGGAGCGTACCGACTGCGGGATGCATCGACTAGTCGACTCGAGCCGAACCCATGGAACGCAGCCAGGCTTCGAAGATTCTATGCTTAGCACCGGACTCTATGTTAGTCCCCTCCCTTTGTCCATTTTCTGCATATGCATCTTCTGTCTTGTTTCCTTTCTTTCTTTTATTTCTCTAGGCCTTCAAGGGTCACCTTGTGCCTCACTCGTACATTACAGATGCGCTAGCCGCACTCTTCATACCTGGGGGCTTCTTCCACAGAAGCTTTAATTATTTTCCTGGGCCTCATGCCCAACACATGTGTTATACTTCCACATGTACCTTTTTTCACCATTATATGCATCGATATGACTTAAGTTTTGGCCAAGCTGGGTTGCCTGGCTCTTGTATTTATGCCCTACGTTCCCGTTAATTCGGCTAGGGCATAATGGGAGCACCTCTGCGATTGTTACCGCCGGGTCAGCCGGACGTGTACCTCAGAATGGGTGAAGCCGAAAGCTAGCGTTCTTAAGGGAATATTCGGTCGGTGAACAAAAGATGACTTTTATTATTCATATCTGCCCCCAGATGATTTTTCTGTGCTTCTTACCGCAGTCCGGACATGCACTTTAGGGCATGCTTACCCAGGGAAAGGAACCCTTAACGGAACTATTCTCCCTGGAAAATGTTTCTTACTACCCATGTAATATAACATAACTAGTTGGGCACTTGTCTGATAAAGCACTAATGACCCCTACGCCTGGTCTCCACGCATGCCCCGGTTCTTACATAACCGAGAGGTATTCGGATACACTCCGGACTGTCGGGTCCCGAGGTTGAAGTGAAAAGGTCCGCCACGACAAACGATCTACAATCTGGCTAGAAGGCATTATACATGTCACTTTAAAATTACATTGTCAATTTGACTAGTTGAATTCCTCTTCAATACCATCCAATAAGTTGTCTAGTCTACAGTCCTATTGGGAATACTTTGCAGCCAATTCTACTTGGCCGTACACTAAGCTCACAGGGATCTCCTTCCCATCAGGCCCCATAGGTCCGACTTCGGCCATGTGGTTCGGGTCAGCCTTCGTGTACCGTATCTTCACCATTGCCCAGGCTTCCCTGGCGCCCTGACGGCAGGCCGATATCTTCCATAATCGGAAGCGCCGCCATGCTCCCTTCAGCTTTTCGGCAAGCTCTCCAAGGCCTTCGGGTATGGAGACGGATGGCCACAAGGCCTGGGCGACGCCTCGCATCGCCTGCCGAACTCGTTCGTGCAGCTGTGAGAGCTCGGGAAGAAGATCACCCATTGAATCGGGCATCTCCTCGGCAGGACGACCTGTTAGCATACCTACAGACATAACTCTGTCAGCCAGCTTCCTCGCCAAACTCTTTTTCAACGTTCGTTCAAGCACTTACTAAATATGCCGCGTCGAAGCCGCCGATTCTCCTTAACAGAGTCCGACAGTTGGGCACGAACATCTTTTAGTTCCATGCCCATCTTGGTATTGGCATCTAGGAGATCATTCTTCTCCCGCCTCACCCTCGTAAGCACGCTCTCACCGGCCTTCAGCTGGCGTATGAGCTGTTGCTTATTCGGATTTACTCCAGCGTCATCTGCAATTTTATCATAAGATCTGCATATACGCCGCATTCTAATATGATACCAGAGGGGGTCTCTTTGGGCTCCCCTACTACGGCCAGTGCGGCCTAAAGTTGGGCTTTGCACTCTTCCAGCTCCTGGGACAGTTGAGTATTCTTTTCTGTAAGAACCTGCATAACAAATGATCCTTAAATCAGTTATCCTAACTGTTTCAAGTCTCAGGGGCTACTGATTTATATAATCATCAAATTTTCTCACCCGTATGTCTTTTACATACTGCTCCGTGGCTCTGGCTAGACCATTTTGAGCGGCACGGAGGTGCGCGTCTCCCGAGTTGAAGGCATCCAATGCCTCTTGGGAGAAACAAGCGTCACGAAGAACAGTCCGGCGACGCCTGTGGTTCATGGCACTTTCCACCCTGGAACGGGTGGCGGACAGTCTATCCACATCCTCTGTTGGAGGAGCACCCGGTGCACGCCTTGTATTCGTTCCCGCCTCCAAATTCGGCCTTGGAGCCTGGCTTGTGGAGGCACGATTGGTAGCCTCTCCGTGTATAGTCCGGCGAGCGCTCTTTTTCCTGAAAATAAGGCATGGGCGTTAATATGCCTCTGAGAATAATGTCTTGTAATAAGGACGGCGCGCCATACCGCTGCGCCGGTGTCTCGATCCGGACTGCGGGTCTTTTTAGCCTGCCTGGCTTCGCGGCCCCTTGTTGGCCAGTCGCCGCAGGCTCGGCCTTCGGCCTCGAGGACCTCCCCTGCCAAACACGGCTGTTATACGATGATCCAAAACATGCAAGGACGGATCCCTTTTTGAACTGCTGGGACTTCGGTCTCAGTCACCTGCAAGGCTGGAACTCGCCCAGGGTAATCGGCCGTAATGGCCACCAAAGCATTGTCATTACTTGATTGGTAAAATACCCCATCGATCAGCTCCACGGATATTTCCGGATCCTCCTGGGAGGCCGGGTCAAGGGACCTTCCAGGGTCCTCGGGTTGTGGAGGAGGGCTGTTTATCTCCTTACGGCCTGGCGCAGCTCCTGCGATGAAATCGGTAGAATAAATACTTAACTACGGGAATACGAAATGGATGGGCGATAAAAAGTCTCCGCTTACCCAGCTCGGAGGATTGTACATAGAAAATCTGCCCTGCGGGTTGACACGAAGGAATTCCTCCTCTTCTCCCTTGTACAAAGTGGATAAGATCTTTATTAGATCATCAGCCGATCCCGGCCCTTTGCGGCCATGGCGGGTGGAGTCATCCTCCCCGTTGAAATCCCACATGGGGTGGCCTCTATACTGAAGCGGCTGCACCCCCCGCATGATGCATATGGCCATAACCTCGATCATGGTCAATCCGGATCAAGCTAAAAAACTTATCCGGCTCATCAGGTAAAGAATGTCCCTGTTATCTTCCTCTAGGGGGCTCCGTGGACGCCAGCTCCGGCGCTTCTTCAAAGGGGCATTGTCAAACTCAGGAAGGCCGATCCAAATAGGATCCGGGAGGGGGACGTCTTCTATATAAAACCATTCCGAAGGCCAGTCTTCGGACGTCTTCTTTGGGGTCCCGGACAGGTATCCGGTCCCGGCAATACGCCACACTTCGGCTCCGCCCACTTGATATATTGACCCCTTCTGAGAACGGGGCACAAGGCAGAACAGCTTCTTCCACAGAGCGAAATGAGCCTCACAGCCCAAAAACAACTCGCAAAGGGCTACGAATCCCGCGATATGTAGCAAGGAGGCAGGCGTAAGGTTGTGCATTTGGAGGCCGTAGAACTCCAGAAGCCCCCGGAGAAACTGATGAATTGGGAATCCGAGCCCTCTTACCAAATAAGGGACAAGGCATACCCGCTCTCCCTTGGAGGGATTGGGAAGGCTCTCCGCTTGCTCTCCGCCATTGTAGGTGGCAAGCCCGGCTCGAACCGGGACCAGGTACGCTGGGGGAAGAAATCCCTTGGACTGAAGCATCACGCTGTGCGGGATGGAACATCTCTCCCAATCTCCAGGCTTGGAGCTAGGGGTGCGAGAGGAGGAGTTGCGTCGACCGGCCATGATGGAATGGATCTC
Source organism: Triticum dicoccoides (assembly GCF_002162155.2). NCBI lineage: Eukaryota > Viridiplantae > Streptophyta > Magnoliopsida > Poales > Poaceae > Triticum > Triticum dicoccoides. Next base: position 114,592,091 of record NC_041388.1, read on the forward strand.
TGTTGGGTGCGCTCTGATGAAGGCTCGCCAAGGGAGGATGGTGTGATTTGGATCTGAATCCTCGTCTTTTTAAATAGGCGGCTCATTCACACAGCTAACACCCTGGCTCTTCACATTCGCTCAACATGTGGAAAGTGGCCATTATTGGGCGTGGAAGCCGAGGAGTACAAACATTCACAAGAAACCGAACATTATTTCGACAGGTACATAGAATTGGAGAGGAACCCGCCTTGCAATGCCGAAGACAATACTGCGCGCCGGACTCATCGTCATTGAAGCCTGGTTCGGGGGCTACTGAGGGAGTCCTGGATTAGGGGGTCTCCGGACAGCCGGACTATCTCCATTGGCCAGACTGTTAGACTATGAAGATACAAGATTGAAGACTTCGTCTCGTGTCCAGATGGGACTCTACTTGGCGTGGAAGGCAAGCTAGGCAATACGTATATGGATATTTCCTCCTTTGTGACCAACCTTGTGTAACCCTAACCCTCTCCGGTGTCTATATAAACCGAAGGGTTTTAGTCCGTAGGACAACAATCATAACATACAATCATACCATAGGCTAGCTTCTAGGGTTTAGCCTCTTTGATCTCGTGGTAGATCTACTATTGTACTACCCATATCATCAATATTAATCAAGCAGGACGTAGGGTTTTACCTCCATCAAGAGGGCCCGAACCTGGGTAAAACATCGTGTCCCCTGCCTCCTGTTACCATCCGGCCTAGACGCACAGTTCGGGACCCCCTACCCGAGATCTGCCGGTTTTGACACCGACAATCGTGCTACATGTCGATGCAGATAGAACCACGGTTGTACTTGCCCAAGAACCAGCCCCACCACACATAACCCAGACTCACGCAGATTGTACCCCTACCCAGTTGGACAGAGAACGAGCTACACCCCTTCTTACCCCAACCCTAGCAGATAGTAACCCAGCTCCAATTGACACAACACCGTCTCCACCACAGAGCACCCGAACACCAGCATTTAGTAAGGCAACTGCAGTGCCTAAAGCACGAGGACCACCACTTCGAACCCCAAGTCAGCGCTTAAAGCAGAAGAAGAATTATTCTCTAGTCAGGTTCCGTAGCTATGGTTCATACTACTTTGCTCTTGCATCACTGCATTTACTCATACCAACTAATTTCAAATTTGAATGATGCAATTCAAACTCCAATGGCGCAACAGGTATGTTTTAAACCTGTTTATTTAACGTGTTTGCTGTTGTAACTTGCTCTATGTTGATTTCAGTTTCAATTGAATAAACAGTTATGTTCTCATGCCATGCACATTACAAGTGTTGTTATTGCCGTGTAGTTTCCCACACTTATATTCTGCATATGCTGCTTTATATTAAATAGATATGATTCAAACTGTATCTATCTTGATTTGGCAACATAAACTAGAATGATATAGACCATACAGTGACCATACTACATAGATATATGTTTGTTTCATGATATTATCCCGTCCACCTTACTACTGAACTAGTTTACCAAAATGAGTTTCATCTACTGCATTGTAAACCTGTGATGTGTTTGTTTGTTTCTATTTTAGAACGCGGATAAAATATTGGAGAAGAGTACCCTGTTATGCAATGGTAAAGGAAGTAATGCAGATAAGGTTCAAGATAGTGAGACATCCCTGTTGGTCTCCAAGAAAGCTGATAAAAACTATATTGAAGACGCTGAGACAACTCCAAAGTCCTGTCTTGATGTAGTGTTCGAGTTACTGGCTACTACTTCTGGCACCAGCTCTTCGAACTCGCAGCTTGAATCAGTTCGGCTTCTTTGAAAGACATCGATCAGATGTTATGCAACAGGAAGCCGAAGGACTGAGGAAGTCCCTGCAGAATTCATATGCATACTTCCTAGTGCAACAACAAGTGCTGGAGGATTTAAGCGCAAACAAGAGAAAGTTAATAAGCTTGCTAAGCATCTTGCCAGCATTATGGGTACCCAGGATATTGTTTCTTGAGATCTTCTGAAGTGGTTTCAGTTCTGGACTTCTTTTGCTTCGGCGTTTATTTGCACTGGTCGCCAACTTTGACAACCAGTGTATATGATATGCTGCTTTGTTCCCTATATTTGCACTGGTGGCGAACTTTGATGCCAAGTGGATGTAATATGTGTAATAGCCGTGATAGCATAGCGTAAGTTGCTTGCTTATTTATTTCCTTGTTGTCTTGTTTATTTGTTTTCTTGTAGTCAGTGTAGTTCTTTTTCCGCGGTTTGCTAGTGGCCGCAATAACCTATTTGTTTAAACTAGGCCATAATAACCATGGGCTACATATTTACTATAGTTACCATGGGCCTCGTACGGGCTATAGAAACAATGGGCCTTCTAAGGGCCGTAGAAACAATGGGCCTTCTACGGGCCATAGCATCAATGGGCCTTCTACGGGCCGTATGATGGATAGGCCAAACATGGGCCAATAACAGACCGCATTATGGGTCGTAAACGGGCTAGATTTGGAATCTTCTGTTCATGGGCCGACAATAATTGGTCGTCGTTAATCGACCGTATTTGATGACGCTATGAAAACGGCCCAACGGATTAACAGGCTACAAACGGGCCGATTGTAACGACGGGCTGAATTTGGCCCACAAGCAGAAAAGGCCAATAACAGGCCGTAAGTAACTGAATGCTAGAAATGAGCCCAAGAATAAATGGGCCCTGAGAAGGCCGAAAGATAACACGGGTTGGAAATGGCCCAATGGAATAATGGGCCGTTAATGGGTATAAAGGGGTACACTGTTCATTGCGGGCAAGATTCACCACGGTCGTTAATGGGCCAAGAGTTACAAATGGCCTCGTATGGGCCAAAAGACATCATGGGCCATACATGGGCCGGAAGTTACAATGGGCTGGAATCATATTGGATGGCCCAGATGAAGCTACTGGGCTTAATTCTGTGTAACACCCACGATGCGGCTATATCTCCCACGTGTCGAAGCACGACTTAGAGGCATAACCGCATTGTAAGCAAAGTCGCAAGAGGGGTAATCTTTACACATCCCATGTACTAAATAAGGAAAGAGATACATAGATGGCTTACAATCGCCACTTCACACAATACATGAATAAAGCATTACAACATCCAGATACAATCAAGGTCCGACTATGGAACCAAAATAAAAGAAGACCACCCCTAATGCTACAGATCCCCGATCGTCCCAACTGGGCTCCACTACTGATCAACTGGAAACAGAACAACACAACAGACAAGGTCTTCATCGAGCTCCTCCTTGAGCTTGGTTGCGTCACCTGCATGATATCATCGGCACCTGCAAGCTGGTTTTTGGAAGTATCTGTGAGTCACGGGGACTCAGCAATCTCACACCCTCGCGATCAAGACTATTTAAGCTTATAGGTGGGTAAAAGGTATGAGGTGGAGCTACAGCAAGCACTAGCATATATGGTGGCTAACATACGCAGAGGGGAGCGAGAAGAGAAGGCAAAGCACGATCGAGAAACTATGATCAAGAAGTGATCCTAGAACAACCTACGTTCAAGCATAACTCCAACACCGTGTTCACTTCCCGAACTCCGCCGGAAAGAGACCATCACGGCTACACATGTTGTTGATTCATTTTAATAAAGTTAAGCGTCAAGTTCTCTACAACCGGACATTAACAATTCCCATCTGCCCATAACCGCGAGCACGGCTTTCGAAAGTTCATAACCCTGCAGGGGTGTCCCAACTTAGCCCATCACAAGCTCTCACGGCCAACGAAGGATATTCCTTCTCCCAAGACAACCCGATCAGACTCGGAATCCCAGTTACAAGACATCTTGACAATGGTAAAACTAAACCAGCAAAGCCACCCGATGCGCCGACATTCTGAAAGGAGCTGCACATATCTCATTCTCAGGGCAACATCGGATGAGCAATCCGTACAACTAAAACCAGCCCTCAAGTTTCCCCGAGGTGGCACCGCAAGGGGCTCTAGTTCGGACCAACTCTTAGACAAGCACTGGCCCGGGGGGGTTAAATAAAGATGACCCTTGAGTCTGCAGAACCCAAGGGAAGGTGGTAGGTTGTTAGTGCAAATGGTAAAACCAAGGTTGGGCCTTGCTGGAGGAGTTTCATTCAAAGCGAACTGTCAAGGGGTTCCCATTATAACCCAACCGTGTAAGGAACGCAAAATCAAGGAACATAACACCGGTATGACGGAAACTAGGGCGGCAAGAGTGGAACAAAACACCAGGCATAAGGCCGAGCCTTCCACCCTTTACCAAGTATATAGATGCATTAATTAAATAAGAGATATTGTGATATCCCAACAAATATCCATGTTCCAACAAGGAACAAACTCCAAACTTCACCTGCAACTAGCAACGCTATAAGAGGGGCTGAGCAAAGCGGTAACATAGCCAAACAACGGTTTGCTAGGACAAGGTGGGTTAGAGGCTTCACTTAGAAAAATGGGAGGCATGATATAGTAAGTGGTAGGTATTGCAGCATAGGCATAGCAAAAGAGCGAGCATCTAGCAAGCAAAGATAGAAGTGATTTCGAGGGTATGGTCATCTTGCCTGCAAAGTTCTCCGAGAAGACGAAAGCTTGATCCTCGTAAACGTACTCAACGGGCTCCTCGATCACGTACTCGTCTCCCGGCTCTACCCAAAGCAAGAACAACAAGCAAAGGGAGACACAATCAACCACGTGCAATGCACAAACAACATGATGCAAAACATGGCATGATATGCAGGATGCAATATGCGATGCATATGCATGATTTGGAAAGGAATGATTGAACCTGGCCTCAACTTGGAAATCCAAGAGTGCCACTAGAAAGATGAGTTGATTTCGGTCGAAATCGATATAAAGATCACCGGAATCGGATGCACGGTTTGGAAATGACAAGCAAAACAAATATGGCACCGGTCTGCGATTAACAGCACGAGGTCATCTAAATGCATCAAAAACAACAAGCTACAGCACTCCAACATAGCAACAAAATACATGGCAGGGATCCACTCAAGATGCTTGACAAAAGATGAACACTGAGCTACGGCTAATTCACTCAATAGCAGGTTCAAACAAGCATGGCGAAAGTGCAAAAGATATCAGGTTATAGACTTAGTGAAAATAACATCAAGTCAGGAATTTAACATCAGGAAGCAATGTTTAGAGCATGATAACAACATGCTACAGGAACATGTCATGGCAAAGCAATACATGGCATGAAACTACTCAAAGCATACAACAAAAGTCCCTTACTGACCATAAGCCAAAAGGGGTCAGAAAATACAATGGCAGCCATGTGAACATAGCAATTATCGCTAACACATTCAGACTTAGCAGAAAACTGGAACATGTTAAAACAGATATCAAGTAGGCATGTTTACAAGCTCGATGCACTCACCACAAGGAATTGCATGACCAACTAAGCATACACACAACAAGTAGACATGGCATAGAAGCTAAACATAGCAAGAACAACAACATAGCATGCATGGATAAACTACAACAACCTCGGCAAAAATGCTTAACATGTAAATATTCTGCCAGGAACATTTTATAGCAAAAGTAGAGCTCGATTGAGTCATGCTGGGGTGCTCCATAATTGCAAACAAAGAAATGTATGGATAAAGCACAACAATATCTACAAAACATCCTTACTAAGCATGCTCAAAAGAGGCATGGATCACTCTGTAGCAACAAGAATACATGGCATAAAAATACTAATAGGACAAAGACTTAGAAGATTTCTAAGTCCCTGAAATCAACAACGTTACTAGAGCTACTTTGCATGCTTGTGCTAGTCACCACAAAGATCACAAAAATATATGGCATACACCCCTGTAAAGATGGTATGGCATACTTCAAAACACATGTAGGGCTCAAGTTCATAGGAGGCACACAACAATCATGGCAAAAATGACAAATGACCAATTACTGATATGAATCTGAAACTAACAAAAACTAGCGCTCTTGCAATAGCATTTAGGGAAACAAGATGAACTCAAATGAACATGGTGCAATTGAATGAAATGAAATACTCGTCGAGACGAACAATTTGATATGTCCACGCCCGAAATGGAGCCACAGATGCAAAGTTATGATGCGATGAACAGGGACATATAATATGCAGACCTGGGGACTTAGTCGAAATATACCCTCGCGAAAAGTCAACCCGGGACGGGACGACGAGATCCGGGACGCGGGACACCGTTTGGTTTGGTGAGGTGGTGGATCTCGTCCATCTTCTCTGGATCTGACCGGAGAGGAGCTCCGGCGAGTCCGACGAACAGCAACGCGGAGGCGTGGGGATGGCGGAGGAAGCAACGGCACGGGGCGGATCCGGCCGCGGGAAGCTCTCCGGCGGACTGGTGGTGGTGTGGCTGGCCGGGCCGAGCGGAGAGGAGGAGTCCGGCCAACCCGAGGCGTGGCTGCGGTGGTCCGGCAAGAGGGGCGGCGACGCGCGGGGGGGCGAAGTGGCGCTGGGCGGCGGAGTTCTCAGGTGACGCGGTGGCGGTCGCCGGCGTTGACCGGGCGACGAGGTGGCGGTAGCCGACGTCGGGGTCGGTGAAGGCGGCAGCGGCAAGGCGCGCTGCAGGCGGCGGGGATGGACGGCGCGCGGGGCGC
>NC_041388.1:114599178-114610910 GCF_002162155.2 Triticum dicoccoides
CGGTGGAACGGCGACGCGACAGGTGGCGGTCCCTGAGTGGCGCGGGAGGAGGCGGACGTGTCCGGCCGCCGGGCGGACATGTCCGGCGGCGCGGGGAAGATGTATCTAGGGTTTTGTCCGCGAAAATGGACGGGGAGGGCATATATATAGGTAGAGGGAGCTAGGAAGCTCCAAATGAGGTGCGGTTTTCGGCCACGCGATCGCGATTGAAAGACCGAGATGATGGAGGTGGTTTCGGTGGGTTTTGGGCCACTTTGGATGGGTGTTGGGGTGCAACACACACGAGGCCTTTACGGTTCCTCGGTTAACCGTTGGAGTATCAAACGAAGTCCAAATGGCACGAAACTTGACACGCGGTCTACTGGTAGTAAACCAAGTCCGCATGGCAAGTGTCGGTCCAATCCGAAAACGTTTACCACCGGCACACGAAAAGAGGTAAAAGGGGACACCGGATGACATAGGAGCGCCGGATTGCAAAACGGACAACGGGGAAAATGCTCGGATGCATGAGACGAACATGTATGCAAATGTGATGCACATGATGACATGATATGAAATGCATGACACGCAAGCAAATGACAAGGCAAAAATAGCGAATAACTGGAAGACACCTGGCACATCGGTCTCGGGGCGTTACATTCTGATAGGCCATAATGGGTCGTGAGTTAGCGGGCCGTAAATGGGCTATATACGAATAGGTCGTTAACAGGCTTTCCGTGGGCTGGTCCGTTATCTTTTGACCAAGTCAAACGGGCCGGCCGTTTCACCCGAATGGGCCTCTGTTGGGTCGTGCCACGTGTCGAAGTATCATAGGTGCTTCCTGTCCAATGAATGGATGACATCTGTCCCAATGGCAAGCCAACACGTGTTTCCTCCGGCCAATGAGAATTTTACACGTGGAAAATCCTCATTAGTCTGGGCTGTTAGCGGGTTATCGGATCCAAAACCAGACCTGATAGCTTAACAGCGACCCGTTACAGTGGATGCCATGTGTCGGTCACCCTTGACGAAAGCACTTCCATGACGCGTGATTTATCATCATGGAAGTGGACACTTCCGTGATGATAATTTTGGTAATGTCATGGAACACTTCTACGACAGCACAGGTATGACTATCTTGATTCTGTCATAAAATTTTCATGGATGTACATGCATGACAGAAAACGTGACCTACTGTGACAAACACGTATCATCACGGAAGTGTCTTTTTTTTGTAGTGTATAAAGCTTATTTTCTCCACACTAATATATCATTCATATTTAGAGAGCAATTTTTATTGCTTGCAACAATGACAACTTACTTGAAGGAACTTATTCAATCCATAGGTAGATATGGTGGACTCTCATGGCAAATCTGGTTTTAAGGATATTTGGAAGCACAAGTAGCATCTCTACTTGGTGCAAAGAATTTGGCTAGCATGAGGGTGAAAGGCAAGCTCAACATGTTGGATGATCCATGATAATATAATTTATTTCGGATATAAGAAAACATAACCCATTACGTTATCTTCCTTGTCCAACATCAACTTTTTAGCATGTCATATTTTAGTGAGTCCTCACAATCATAAAAGATGTCCAAGATAATATATTTATATGTGAAAACCTCTCTTTCTTTATTACTTCCTATTAATTGCAACAATGACCAAAACTATGTTTGTCAACTCTCAACAACTTTTATTCATCATACTCTTTATATGTGAAGTCATTACTCTCCATAAGATCAATATGATCTCTTTATTTCTTTTTATTCTTTATTTTTTCTTTTATTCCCTCAAGATCATATCAAGGTAACCAAGCCCTCGACTCAAGACTTATCTTTATTATATATAGCTCACAGACTCGATTACATAGATAAGGATCAACACAAAAACTCAAAGCTAGATCATACTAAACTTTATTCTACTAGATCAAGATATAACCAAAAGGATCGAACTAAGAAAAACGGTAAAGATAGAAGTGTGATGGTGATATGATACCGTGGCACCTCCCCCAAGCTTGGCAGTTGCCAAGGGGAGTGCCCATACCCATGTGTTTATGTCTCTTTCTTCGGAGGTGGTGATGATGGAGTTGTTGATGATGTAGGCTTCTTCCTTAATTTGCGCTTGAGGATAGAATTTAGCTCCCTTTGGTCATCGATCTCCTGCTCAAGGCTTAATATCTTTTTCCATAGTTCCTGTTTGTTCTCCTGCAAGAGGCGAAAAGGGATAAACTCAATCTTAGGTTTCTTTGCTCTATCAGGGAGGCTTGACTTTTTGAACTCCACATGCATGTCCCCAGGTTGAGGTAATGGGACTTCATCTTGATCTGAGCTCGTCCCCTCCTTTCCCCTAGGATCATAGTCTTCTTCTTCCTCTGTGGTCCAACCACAATGCTACAAGTCCCCGTAGACCTTAGTGTCTGCAAGGTAATCAGCCACATAGCTTTCTCCCTCCGAATCCTGGGACGACATATTGCTCTAATCTGCGGCAGAAACGACTCAAAACAAAAATAGAGGATTTTGTCATGGTACGGTGGTCAAAACTTTCGAGAGATTATATAATGATTGTTTACCGACCAGAAGAAGTATCATGCAAGAAAACGGAGTCTGTAGGGCACACGAGGTGCCCATGAGGCAGGGGCACGCCCAGGGGGTAGGGTGCGCCCTCCACCCTCGTGGATGCCTTGTGTCCTTTCCGGACTACTTCTTATTTTCCTATTTTCGTAAGTATTCCAAAATGGAGAAAAATTAATGTTAGAACTGTTTTGGAGTCGGTTTACTTAGCATACCACATACCTATTCCATTTTGGAGTCTGGAACGTTCTAGAAAGTGTCCCTTATGTACTCCTCTGAGGTTACGGTGTTAATAACATTGGTTTCAACATTTATCAGATTACCTGAGATATAATGTTTGATTCTTTGACCGTGCACCACCTTCGGATTTGTGCCTTCAAAGTTGTTGATTTTTATGGCACCGGAACGATATACCTCCTCAATAACGTAAGGACCTTCCCATTTAGGGAGGAGTTTTCCTACAAAAAATCTTAAACGAGAGTTGTATAACAAAACATAATCACCTACATTAAACTCACGCTTTTGTATCCTTTTGTCATGCCATCTTTTAACTTTTTCTTTAAATGGTTTGGCATTCTCATAGGCCTAGGTTCTCCACTCATCAAGTGAGCTAAGGTCAAATAGTCTCTTCTCACCGGCAAGTTTGAAATCATATGTGAGCTCTTTAATGGCCCAATATGCCTTATGTTCTAGTTCGAGAGGTAAGTGACATGCTTTTCCATAAACCATTTTATATGGAGACATACCCATAGGATTTTTATATGCAGTTCTATAGGCCCATAATGCATCATCAAGTTTCTTGGACCAATTCTTTCTAGATCTATTAACAGTATTTTGCAAAATTAATTTAATCTCTCTATTACTCAGTTCTCACTACTGCAGGATGGTCCAAACACGACAGCCAAACCAGAGACCCTTCGACGAAACTGTGTGGGATGCCATAATCGCAAACGGTGGTGTAAGAAACTGTCAAAAAAGGTGCAAAACGTTTGCGATGATAGATGCATCAAACACGGTTCAGAATTAGTTGCATGTGCGATGCAGGGCATACGGTTCAGCTCAATGAACTGTTTGTGATGAGGAGGCACAAAAGAAACAGGCAGCCAGATGAAGGCGTGTGCGATATACAACATACGGTTCACGGGGATGAACTGTGTGTGATTAGGCAACACAATGGAAACTGTTCAACTAAACAAGATGTGTGTGATACGCGGCAAACATGTTCGTAATCTGAAATGTGTGCGAAGACCAATAATAACACAGACGATTGTTGCTAATAAACCGTGTGAATTGCTCTGTCTACAGTAGAATAACATGTATATATATATATATATATAACTGAAATAACATCCTATTACATAAGTGACTATACAGATCATTCGCACACACCTCAATAAACAATTACATGCGTTCTAAAGTAGGAGAAACGATCGTCTAGTCATGTACTTCTTGTGACGCTCCCGCCACTGCTATGTGGCCCGATCCCTCGTCTGGGTCAGGAAGAAGACAGTTCCTCATGGCAACGATCCGCCTGTACATCTCGTAGCTTGTGTACGCTTCCATGGCCGCGTACTTGACATGTTGTTCATCCAGTCTCTTATGCCACACACTGTGCCAGGCGTTCTTGTCCTTATTGCTCTCTTGCTTCATCTTCGCGTAGTAGGGGTCGATGATGGCCGGGGTGAGGTTAACCAGGGAGTTCAGTTTGCTTTTGTCGGTGCCCCATACCATGTAGTGGTGCTGGATGTTGACAAGATTCAGGCATTTCATGTCCGAAACCTTGAGTGCTTTTAGATCGTTGGTGGTGCCCACCATAGCGAAACTGTAGTCGGAGCTCTTGATAAACCTGGAGAAAATCTCGCAAGGCCTTGTGGCAAGATGGAAGTGGTAGACGAGGACGTCATGTCGCATGCACAACTGGGCGGCGACAACCTTCTGACCGTGCCTGGCACGACCGATGGTGTACTCGAGGTTGAAGGCGACCACTCAGTACTTGTCCTCGGCAAGGAACTGCTCCATAGTTTGGATGGAGCTATCCATCGAGACCGGATCGTCCGTGTACACCACCGAGAGGGACTTCCCCCTCATGTGGGTGTCCACTACGTGATGTGTGGTGAACTGCCCGCCGTTGTTGTCGCCGCCCACGGGGAGCGTCATTGGAACTGCTGGATGTCCTCTCTGTATGTGTCCTCGTGGGTGTGCTTATTGTGACGTGTGAGACAAGATATGAAGGTAAATGGCCGCAGGAATAAAAGGGGGTCAGGCGGCACGGATTCTCGGCGCGTTCGCACGGCAATTTTTGCAGCGGGCAACTACATCGTCGCGCTGCGCCCGGTGCAACCGCTTGCACACAAACGTGCGTGATCATGCGCCGGCCCAAAACACTGGCAGCGCATGGAGGGATGAGGGCAGAGCACCCGGAGGGATGCGAGAGCAGAGCGCGCGTGGCGGGACGCGAGCAGAGCGCACCACGGCCGCTTGAACCGCAAGCAACCACACGCATGGAGCAGTTGAACACGCAGCAAATGGTCGCCTACAAGCCAGCCGACAGTTGTGTCACTGCGTAGAAAGCGGGCGTGTGGTACCACCTCCGTCTAGTCTATAGTCTCCTTTATAATTTGTGTCATACTTTGCCCTCAAATTTAACCAACAAAATGTTAATGCATGTTTTAAAAATTATATAATTGGAAACTATGTTCAAATACAAATCCAACTATATAATCTTTGGCGACATGCATTTGTATTTTATTAGTTAAATCATACTTATAAACCAGGACGGTTGTATAGTAGGTAATTAAATCACAAATGTTTATTTATTAACCGTATGTGTATGTGGCCTTTCGTCCTTCTCTTGCACGTCTTGTCACCCCGCTGTCGTAGAGGGCTTACAGCGCAAGCTTGCGCAGCGCGCGGGGGCGTTCTTTTTGCCAAACGCTGGTGCCAATGAATCGTCGGTGAGCCTGTTCTCGCGTAACCTCGCAGGTTCCCGCACAAGCTTCCCGCCCAACTCGGTGAAATCCCCCAAAATCCCAATGCTTACCGGCTAGCTATAAAAACCCTCACGGCTGGCTAGTCTTGCGTCACATTTTCCCCTCCATCCCTGTAGCTTATCTCGTCTGCTTCTCCCACATTCGCCAATGGCACTAGTCCATCATCATCGCTCAGCCACTCCGCCGTCATCAAAGGACGGCTCCAGCTGGGAGGCTACACCGCGGTGGCGGCGCAGTCCCTGGCGTAGTGTAGTGCGTGTGGCGTCCCTGATGGGTGCGCACGGAACACCCACCACACGCTCTGCCGCCGGTGCCCATCGGCAGCTGTTGCCGGCCGCCGTTGCCGCCACACCACCGTCGAAAGCCAGGGCCATCACTCGCTCCGCCGCCGTGGCCCGAAGGCGGGAGATGGCCGTCGTGACTGCCACCCCACTGCCGGCCACTGTGGCCATCGCCCGCTCCGCCACCGCGGCCCGAAGGCGGAGGTGGTGGTCGTGGCCGCCACCCCGTTGTCGGCCGCCGTGGCCGCCAGCCCACCCTTGACCGCCTGGGTCATCACCCGCTCCGCCACCGCCGCCCGAAGGCGGGAGGTGGAAGTGGATGCCCGCACGTGTTGCAGCGACCTTGCGCGCTCCACCGAGTTCCTGCGGGAGGAGGAGGAGGGCCTCGTCGAGCATGCAAAGAGCCTTACCGCCGCAGGTAGCGGCACACGCCGCCTCAGAGGCGAGGAATTAGGAGATCTACGAGGAGAACCACCGCTTCGAGAGGGGTCATCTCGAGCGGCAGATGGCGTTCGAGGCGAGCGTCGCTGAAGCTGCATTAGCGGCAGGCACCGCATTGCGTTTGCCCAACTCGTCGGTAGGCTCCTCCTCCGCCGCCTCTTATTGAGCATGCTCGGCAGAGGAGAGGCAGCAGGAAGTAGTACAAAGTCCCTCCGCATTAGTAGTATTTAGAGGCTATTTTGTTCAGTTCATCTGACTATAGATATGGTGGAACTGTACAACATACTTAAAATTAGCTAGTATATATAGTTGAACTAGCTATTTCAGTATGTGGTTGGCAACAATTGGGGAAAAGTTTGGTCGGTTCAGCTGTCGAGTTGAAATGTTTATATAAATTAAGAACGTCTGCTTAATCTATGAATGAAATCTATGCTTAATTACTGAATTTTAGTTGCAAAAATTAGATACTGCTAGTGATTTTTAGCTTCATATTTTGACAAATCGCAGTGTTACAAGGATTGACAAATCTTAGCGAATTGTTTGTACGTGGTTCCACACGGGTCATCCAAAACAACCGTTTGCATTGAAGGGATCCACAAATCCTGCACTTCTCTCACTTTGCATACGAGTGTTCTATCTAAAATGTTTGCGATCAAGAGCTGCAGAAATCCTGCTCGGCACATTTTCTCTTGGCTTCCTGGGGAAGCTGTCGGTTTGCATACAGGTGTTCTAACTAAAACGTTTGCGATGAGTGTTTTATATTTAAAAAGCGAATTAAACTGTGGCTTGGGCGCCATTAATGGAGAGGATGCGAGTAAGGCGGGCGACCATGGAAGTCAAAGGGCTCACTTCCCCGTGAGCCTATGCAACGTACAGCTCGCACACTTCCCGGTGAGCCTGCACACTCAAGGACAGCTTGCATGCCTCTCAGTCAGCTTGCGCACCGGAAGACGCTCGCACGCCTCCCGTTCAGTCAAGATCAATCAGCTGTCCACACGACACCTCCTACAGCCGTTAAAAACCAAGACATGTGGCACCACATGAATGGTTAACAGAATTTTGGATTTACTAGAATTTAAAACCAGGCATCTCAATGTTTTGCCAGCAATCAACGGTGCCCTGGTGTTTGAAATTCATTCCCATTTCTTGCATGGGACCTAAGCATGCACCCAAGGACACATATTTGATTTTTCAACCAATTTATATGCACTGGAGCATGTGCATGTAGTTCAAATTTGAATTATGCACATAAATGCATTGAAAACTTAGTTAATGCATAAAAATGTCCAAACGAACCCCGAAAACTCACAAAAATTCAGACAACACTCTTGTTGTTCTATGTTGACACGAGAAAAAAATTTGAAAGCAATAAGAGGCAATGGATATCATTTCGTCCACAAAGGTGGGACGTTCCCAACCGAAAACCATCATGCTTGTTGTGAGAAGCTCCGGTTTGTGAGAAGCATATACCTAAACCTGCACCAAATGGGACAAAATTTGTACCATGGCATGTTGATGCCGCTCCATGATAGCATGCCAAGTTTCATGAATTTCAGACGAGTTTTGGATTTACTAGAATTTAAAAACCATGCATCTCAATGTTTTGCCGGCAATCAACGGTGCCCGGTGTTGGATATTCATTTCCATTTCTTGCATGGGACCTAAGCATGCACCCAAGGACACATATTTGATTTTTCAACCAATTTATATGCACTAGAGCATGTGCATGTAGTTCAAATTTGAATTATGCACATAAATGCATTGAAAACTCAGTTAATGCATAAAAATGTCCAAACGAACCCCGAAAAATCACACACCACTCCTGTTGTTCTATGTTGACACGAGAGAAAAATTTGAAAGCAATAAGAGCCAATGGATATCGTTTCGTCCACAAAGGTGGGATGTTCCCTAACGAAAACCATCATGCTTGTTGTGAGAAGCTCCGGTTTGTGAGAAACATATACCCAAACCTGCCCCAAATGGGACAAAATTTGTACCACGGCATGTTGATGCCGCTCCATGATAGCATGTCAAGTTTCATGAATTTCAGACAAGTTTTGGATTTACTAGAATTTAAAAATCATTCATCTCAATGTTTTGACGGCAATCAACGGTGCCCCGGTGTTTGAAATTCATTCCCATTTCTTGCATGGGACCTAAGCATGCACCCAAAGACACATATTTGGTTTTTCAACCAAATTATATGCACTGGAGCATGTGCATGTAGTTCCAATTTGAATTATGCGCATAAATGCATTGAAAACTTAGTTATTGCATAAAAATGTCCAAACGAACCCCTTGTGTCGAATCAATAAATTTGGGTTGAATACTCTACCCTCTAAAGCTATTGCGATCCCCTATACTTGTGGGTTATCAGTTATCATAAATCTTTATAGCATACAAGTCATCACAATAATCATCATAGATAGCAACTTTGTTCTCATAATCAATTGGAACCTCTTCCGAGATAGTGGAATCATTACTAAATAAATTCATGACCTCTCCAAATCCACTTTCATCAATATAATCATCATAAATAGGAGCCATGCTTTCATCATAATAAATTTGCTCATCAAAACTCGGGGGACAGAAAATATCATCTTCATCAAACATAGCTTCCCCAAGCTTGTGGCTTTGCATATCATTAGCATCATGGATATTCAAGGAATTCATACTAACAACATTGCAACCATGCTTATCATTCAAATATTTAGTGCCAAACATTCTAATGCATGCTTATTCTAACACTTTGGCACAATTTTCCTTTCACCATACTCACGAAAGATATTAAAAAGATGAAGCGTATGAGGCAAACTTAATTCCATTTTTTTGTAATTTTCTTTTATAAACTAAACTAGTGATAAAACAAGAAACTAAAAGACTCGATTGCAAGATCTAAAGATATACCTTCAAGCGCTAACCTCCCCAGCAATGGCGCCGGAAAAGAGATGGTGGTACAAGTGGTATATGGATAGTAGATATAGGTTTTTGTAATCTGAAAATATAAAAACAGCAAGGTAACTAATGATAAAAGTGAGCGTAAACGGTATTGCAATGTGTTGAAACAAGGCCTAGGGTTCATACTTTCACTAGTGCAAGTCCTCTCAACAATAATAACATAATTGGATCATATAACTATCCTTCAACATGCAACAAAGAGTCACTCCAAAGTCACTAATAGCGGAGAACAAACGAAGAGATTATGGTAGGGTACGAAACCACCTCAAAGTTATTCTTTCCAATCAATCCGTTGGGCTATTCCTATAAGTGTCACAAACAGCCCTAAAGTTTGTACTAGAATAACACCTTAAGACACAAATCAACCAAAACCCTAATGTCACCTAGATACTCCAATGTCACCTCAAGTATCCGTGGGTATGATTATACGATATGCATCACACAATCTCATATTCATCTATTCAACCAACACATAGAACTTCAAAGAGTGCCCCAAAGTTTCTACCGGAGAGTCAAGACGAAAACGTGTGCCAACCCCTATGCATAGATTCCCAAGGTCACGGAACCCGCAAGTTGATCACCAAAACATACATCAAGTGGATCAATAGAATACCCCATTGTCACCACGGGTATCCCATGCAAGACATACATCAAGTGTTCTCAAATCCTTAAAGACTCAATCCGATAAGATAACTTTAAAGGGAAAACTCAATCCATTACAAGAGAGTAGAGGGGGAGAAACATCGTAAGATCCAACTACAATAGCAAAGCTCGCGGTACATCAAGATCATACCACCTCAAGAACACGAGAGAGAGAGAGAGAGAGATCAAACACATAGCTACTGGTACATACCCTCAGCCCCGAGGGAGAACTACTCCCTCCTCGTCATGGATAGCACCGGGATGATGAAGATGGCCACCGGAGAGGGATTCCCCCTCCGGCAGGGTGCCGGAACGGGTTTAGATTGGTTTTCGGTGGCTACGGAGGCTTCTGGCGGCGGAACTCCCGATCTATTGTGCTCCTCGAAGTTTTTAGGGTATATGGGTATATATGGGAGGAAGAAGTATGTCGGTGGACCTCCGGGCTGTCCATGAGGCAGGGGGCGCGCCCCCCACCCTCATGGGCAGCCCGGGACTCTCCTGGTCCATTTCCAACACTCTATGGGCTTCTTCTGGTCCAAAAATAAGTTCCGTGAAGTTTCAGGTCAGTTGGACTCCGTTTGATTTTCCTTTTCTGCGATACTCTAAAACAAGGAAAAAACAGAAACTGGCATTGGGCTCTGGGTTAATAGGTTAGTCCCAAAAATAATATAAAAGTGTCTAATAAAGCTCATAAACATCCAAAATAGATAATATAATAGCATGGAACAATAAAAAATTATAGATACGTTGGAGACGTATCAGCATCCCCAAGCTTAATTCCTGCTCGTCCTCGAGTAGGTAATGATAAAAACAGAATTTTTGATGTGGAATGCTACCTAACATATTCATCATGTATTTCCATTTATTGTAGAAAGAATATTCAGATCCATAAGATTCAAGACAAAATTTAATATTGACATAAAAATAATAATACTTCAAGCATACTAACTAAGCAATCATGTCTTCTCAAAATAACATGGCCAAAGAAAGTTCATCCCTACAAAATCATATAGTTTGGTCATGCTCCATTTTCGTCACACAAGAATGCTCTCATCATGCACAACCCCAATGACAAGCCAAGCAATTGTTTCATACTTTAGTAATCTCAAACCTTTTTCAACTTTCATGCAATACATAAGCATGAGCCATGGATATAGCACTATGGGTGGAATAGAATATAATGAGGGGGTGTAACATCCCCAAATTTTCAATTTGGAATGTTATACATAGGTCATCCATGCATATCATATTTTATTGCATTTTTGATCTGCAATCTTCGAAATCCTAAGCAACTCAAGGACCCTCGGAGAGAGTTGGGGATTTCCCGGTTTTCATATTTGATTTTTATCAAATAATGAAACGAGGATTTTTGATTTTAATAATTTTTCTCTCCGAAAAATATTTCGTATTAATATATAAGAGAGGAGATAATATGACTTCTACAAAATAATTGAAATATTGGAGGAAAAATATTAAAATCATTTATTTGATTTTATTTGGATTTTATTTGCATTAGAAAAATTGCACGTTTTCAAAATTTCATTTTAGGGCCAAGAAAATGTTCATCTCGTTCTAAATATTTTATTTAGACGGTGAAAATTTATTTTGGCATTTTTAGATTTTTATTTTTATTTTCTAGGATTTTATTTCTGTCGCTAAATTTTTTTATAAAAAAAAGCTCCCCGTGCCCGACTGGGCCGAAACCCAGCCAGGCCACCGGCCCAGCCCCGCGCACGCGCGCCGCCGCCGCCGCCAACTCGGACCGGAGTCCGAGCCGGACTCCGCCTCCGCCGCGCCTTGCCCCTTTCCCAAGTCGCCGCCCCCGCCCCCTTTTATATACGCGCCACCCTGACCCACACCACCACACCAC
>NC_041388.1:114611178-114642771 GCF_002162155.2 Triticum dicoccoides
GCCACTTGCCACCGCCAAGCCCCGCCGCCCGCGAGATGCCGCCCCGTCGCCCAACCCCGCCTCATCGGAGCCCCTCGCCGGAGGTACCGTGACGGATCCGAGCCGCCGGTTTTTTAAGAACCTTCGGTTTTTTAGAAACCCTAGATTCGTTTTTTTTCTCGGATCACCGGTTTTTCTCGGTTCTTATAGTTAGCGGACGTTCGCCCGTACGTTCGTTCTAACGAAAGGTTTTCGCCCGTTAGTTACAGCTAACGAACGCTCGTTCGTTAGTCTATTCGTCAGTTTTCTTTTTATCGGATTTATCTGTGATTATTTTCGATCGCGATTTCTAATCCGATCTTAGTTTCTGTTTATCTTTTCGCTCGTTAGTCGGACTCAGGCGATTCAAGCGCCTAGATCTTCGTCTCGAGACCCTCTTTCTGTTTAATCAACTTGAACAAGATTTTGGTACTGTAAAATTTGAGCTTAGTTCAGATTAGTAAACGGATCTTGTTTCTTTCGCCGTTTGAGTTTCGTTGCTCTGTTTGATTTGATTCTTTTTGCAAACCGGAGTTCTTAAGCTAAACTTTCTGGTCAACCTTTTTTTGGAGTTTGGCTTGTGCATCTTTGCTTGTTGCTTATGTATGATATTGTTTGTTTGCGATAGAATTCCTGGAGTGCAAAATGTGTTACTACGAGTCTCTAGGATTCGCGGATCGTCAGCAAGGCAAGTAACACATTGATCATACTCTTTCCATACCCAGTTTTTATGCATTAGCTTCAATCCTCAAAAATTGCATGATTAGGATGTCATTAATTTGTGGGTTGGGAAGTAGTTATTTGAGGTAGAACCTATTGCCCTGTTACTATCAAACCTTGGGAGTTACTTCTACGCGTTGCTTATATTTTCTATGCCATGCTATGCTCGTAGACGTGATTTTGGGTTTGAGTGAAGTCCATGACAGATGTGAGATTGTTAATTAATGGTTCAACTTAAGGTGGCAACTTAAATTAACATCTGGGTGGATTGAGGCACCTGGGGAACCCAGTGTTGTCTGTTTTTTTGGAAATCCCGGGGTACCCGTGTGATCTTCCTATGGACCGCCACCCAGGCTCAAAGGGAACTGGGATGATTCATGCTAGAAACTTCCGTGTGCAGCCACAAGATATTATGGGCTCTAGCATATTTGAGTAAGTTACGTGAAGCTCTTGAAGAGGTAGATCAGCAGGTAGTGGGTTTTGTAGGTTTGGTATGGTCTACCCGGAGTAGAGAGTTAATGTTTCTGGAAGACTGTGTCTCGGTCATCCGTTTCTCAAACACCATGCAGTGCGAGAAATCCAACAGAGGCGATCGAGTCTTGTGGGTAAAAGTGCACAAACCTCTGCAGAGTGTACAATCTAATCATGGTTAGCCATGTCCCCGGTTATGGACAATCTTGAGTATCTAGTATTTGGGTTATCACATGTATCTCATCACTTTTAATTAATTAATATTGTTGGGTTGTTAATAACTTTAATTGGGATTGAGTTGGGGGTACCTTCTCAATGTTATAACCACCATGCGAGTTAAATTAAAATCTATTCCTTTGTTGTAGGGAAAAATTGGCTTTTCACAAAAACCCTAACCATAGAGCTTTCCACCAGCCGAATATGCATGTAGTGGTAGCATTATTCTGTTCATGCTCTACTGTGTTATTTTGCCAGCATATTCCATGTGCTGACCCGTTTTCGGGCTGCAACGTATCATGTTGCAGACTTTTCAGACGAGGAGTAAGGTTCGTTAGGTCGTTGCCGTGCAGCTCAGCTATGCCGTTGGAGTTGATGGACTCACTTTATCTTCCAAGCCTTCTGCTGTTATCGCATTAGATGGCCTTAAGCCATATTATTGTAATAGTTCTCTTTGGAGACATTCGATGTAATAAGTGTGTGATTGCTACTCTGTTATAAATCCTTTGAGTACTGTGTGTGTCAGCATTACCGATCCAGGGATGACACTGAAGCACAAAGACTTGACCATCTGAGGTCGGGTCGCTATAGGGGGTTATGTGGAGAAGACAAAAAGGAGAAAGTCTCACATCGATGCGGCTAATCAATGGGCTAGGGAGATGCCCATCAATTGTTGTCAATGCAAGCAGTAGGGATTGCCATGCAACAGATGCACTAGAGCTATAAATGCATGAAAGCTCAACAAACGAAACTAAGTGGGTGTGCATCTAACTTGCTTGCTCACGAAGACCTAGGGCATTTGAGGAAGCCCATTGTTGGAATATACAAGCCAAGTTCTATAATGAAAAATTCCCACTAGTATATGAAAGTGACAAAACAAGAGACTCTCAATCATGAAGATCATGGTGCTAGTTTGAAGCACAAGTGTGGGAAAAAAAGGATAGTAGCATTGTTCCTTTTCATTTCTCTTTTTTGGGGGGGTGGGGGCTTCTCTTTTTTTGGCCTTTCTCTTTTTTTATTGGTACAATGCTCTATTAAATGATGATCATCACACTTCTATTTATTTACAACTCAATGATTACAACTCGATACTAGAACAAGGTATGAATCTATATGAATGCCTCCGGCGGTGTACCGGGATATGCAATGAACCAAGAGTGACATGTATGAAAGAATTATGAACGGTGGCTTTGCCACAAATACTATGTCAACTACATGATCATGCTAAACAATATGACAATGATGAACGTGTCATGATAAACGGGATGGTGGAAAGTTGCATGGCAATATATCTTGAAATGGCTATGGAAATGCCATAATAGGTAGGTATGGTGGCTGTTTTGAGGAAGATATAAGGAGGTTTATGTGTGAAAGAGCGTATCATATCACGGGGTTTGTATGCACTGGCGAAGTTTGCACCAGCTCTCAATGTGAGAAAGGGCAATGCACGGTACCGAAGAGGCTAGCAATGATGGAAAGGTGAGAGTGCGTATAATCCATGGACTCAACGTTAGTCATAAAGAACTCACATACTTATTGCAAAAATCCACAAGTCACCAAAAATCAAGCACTACGCGCATGCTCCTAGGGGGATAGATTGGTAGGAAAGGACCATCGGTCGTCCCCGACCGCCACTCATAAGGAGGACAATCAAAGAACACCTCATGTTTCAAATTTGTTACATAATGTTTACCATACGTGCATGCTACGGGACTTGCAAACTTCAACACAAGTATTTGTCAAATTCACAACTACTCAACTCGCACAACTTTAATATCACTACCTCCATATCTCAAAACAATCATCAAGCATCAAACTTCTCTTAGTATTCAATGCACTTATATGAATTTTTTTATTATATCCCTCTTGGATGCCCATCATATTAGGACTAGTTTCATAACCAAAGCAAACTACCATGCTGTTCTAAAGACTCTCAAAATAATATAAGTGAAGCATGAGAGTTCATCTATTTCTATAAAATAAGACCACCACCGTGCTCTAAAAAGATATAAGTGAAGCACTAGAGCATCAACAAACTACTCCGAAAGATATAAGTGAAGATCAATGAGTTGTTGAATAATTGTGTAACTATGTGAAGACTCTCTAACATTTAACAATTTCAGATCTTGGTATTTTATTCAAACATCAAGCAAAACAAAAGAAAATAAAATGACGCTCCAAGCAAAACACATATCATGTGGTGGATAAAAATATAGCTCCAAGCAAAGTTACCGATGAACAAAGACGAAAGAGGGGATACCATCCTAGGCATCCCCAAGCTTAGGCTTTCAGTTGTCCTTGAATATTACCTTGGGGTGCCTTGGGCATCCCCAAGCTTAGGCTCTTGCCACTCCTTATTCCATAGTCCATCAAAACTTAACCCAAAACTTGAAAACTTCACAACACAAAACTCAAAATAGAAAATCTCGTGAGCGCCGTTAGCGAAAGAAAACAAAACACCACTTCAAGGTACTGTAATGAACTCATTCTTTATTTATATTTGTGTTAAACCTACTGTATTCCAACTTCTCTATGGTTTATAAACTCTTTTACTAGCCATAGATTCATCAAAATAAGCAAACAACACACGAAAAACAGAATCTGTCAAAAACAGAACAGTCTGTAGTAATCTGTAGCTAACGCAAGTTCTGGAACCCCAAAAATTCTAAAATAAATTTCTGGACGTGAGGAATTTATCTATTAATCATCTTCAAAAATAATTAACTAAATAGCGCTCTCCAATAAAAAATGGCAGCAATTCTCGTGAGCGCTAAAGTTTCTGTTTTTTACAGCAAGATCAACAAGACTTTCTCCAAGTCTTCCCAACGGTTCTACTTGGCACAAACACGAATTAAAACATAGAAACTCAATCATAACAGAGACTAGATAACTTATTTATTACTAAACAGGAACAAAAAGCAAGGAGCAAAAATAAAATTGGGTTGCCTCCTAACAAGCGCTATCGTTTAACGCCCCTAGCTAGGCATGATGATTTCAATGATGCTCACATAAAGGATAAGAATTGAAACATAAAGAGAGCATCATGAAGAATATGACTAACACATTTAAGTCTAACCCACTTCCTATGCATAGGGATTTTGTGAGCAAACAACTTAAGGGAACAAGAATCAACTTGCATAGGAAGGTGTCGGTGTCAAAACCGGCGGATCTCGGGTAGGGGGTCCCGAACTGTGCGTCTAGGCCGGATGGTAACAGGAGGCAGGGAACACGATGTTTTACCCAGGTTCGGGCCCTCTCGATGGAGGTAAAACCCTACGTCCTGCTTGATTAATATTAATGATATGGGTAGTACAAGAGTAGATCTACCACGAGATCAAGGAGGCTAAACCCTAGAAGCTAGCCTACGGTATGATTGTTATCTATGGAGTTGATGTCCTACGGACTACAACCCTCCGGTTTATATAGACACCGGATAGGGTTAGGCTTACATAGTGTCGGTTAAAATGGTAGGAGATCTTGAATATCCGCAACGCCAAGCTTGCCTTCCACGCCAAGGAAAGTCCCATCCGGACACGAGACGAAGTCTTCAATCTTGTATCTTCATAGTCCAGGAGTCCGGATGAAGGTATAGTCTGGCTACCCGAACACCCCCTAATCCAGGACTCCCTCAGTAGCCCCTGAACCAGGCTTCAATGACGATGAGTCCGGCGCGCAAATTGTCTTCGGCATTGCAAGGCGGGTTCCTCCTCCAAGTCCTTCATAGAAGATTGTAAACACCAAGAGTAGTGTCCGGCTCTGCAAAATAAGCTTCCACATATTGGCATAGAGAGAATAATATTAACACAAATCAAATCTGCTGACGTATTCCGCAGTGCGTCATCACACTACGGCCAAATCCTTTACTCGTATCGTTTTTACTTTTCCACCTCAGCATGTTTTGCGAGGCGGTTTCCTTGGCGCGTCTTGTCAAAGCAGAGATCGTGTACCCCCCTTTTGTGGGATTCTCATCAATACGGACGTGGGTAACCCAACTGCGCCACTTATCACGGCGCTTGGGAGGCAAGCGAGTTTTACTAGGCAGGTGGGTACGCACAACTGCATCCGCCCATATAAGGGGATAAGGATCCACCTTTTTACCTACGCCTTCTTCCTCCTTTGCCTATCCATCTCCTGCGCACCCGAGCTCCAGCGCCCAAGCCCGCACTTACCACCTCAACCTTCTCCAGCAATGTCCGGAGCGGGAGGCAAGTGGATGGTCTCCTCCGCCACGGAGGGCCAAGTCAAGAAGCTAAGGAAGGCCGGATACCTGTCCAAGGACATCGCGCACCGGCTTCCCGAAAAGGGGCAGCTTCTCCCCACCCCAAGGCCCCATGAGAGGGTAGTATTTCTTCCCCACTTCCTCCGCGGACTGGGTTTTCCACTCCACCCATTTGTCCGGGGCTCATGTTCTACTACGACCTGGATTTCCATGATCTGGCCCCGAACTTCATCCTCAACATCTCGGTGTTTATCGTCGTGTGCGAGGCTTTTCTCCGCGTCCGCCCTCATTTCGGCCTCTAGCTCAAGACCTTCAACGTCAAGCCCAAGGTGGTGCGCGGCAGCCAGGCGGAGTGCGGAGGCGCCATGGCAGGCAAGATGGCCAACGTCCTATGGTTCGAGGGCTCTTTCGTGGAGACCCTAAAGGGATGGCAATCCGGGTGGTTTTATATCACCGAGCCGCGCGATCCAAAATGGACCGCAGCCCCCGAGTTCCGATCCGGACCCCCCACACGGCTTATGTCCTAGAAAGAGACGGGCCTGTCGTGGGGCGACGAAAAAGAGGTGACCGGATTGCAAACATGCATCCAGTCCCTAGTGAACAAGCCAATCCGGCTTGTTAATGTAATCCAGGTTATGCTCGTCCGCCGGATCCTCCCGTGCCAACAACGGGATTTTAATCTGTGGGAGTTCGACCCGGCGTAGCATCAAACCCTCAGCAGGCTCTTCGACACGACGTACGAAGACGCCTGGAAGATGCTATTTAAGGGCGCCGAGGCTCCTGCATCCGCTTCCGAGGACCGCGGATACAGCTTGCAGCGTCACGCTAGCGAGGTAAGCCATCTACACCTTTTACAGGATGTTAAGCTTTTTCCATAGTTTGACTCTATGCGGGATCTAAACTCCCTTACCTTTGACAGGCTTGGCGGGAGATATCCGGACCGATTAACTGTCCGGCTTCGCTGCCCGAAGACCCAGCCCCAGCTCTACTAGTGAAGCCGCTGGTTCCGGCGCCTTATGTGGTGCCTGAGAAGAAGGCCAAGAAGAAGAAGACCACGGGGACTCGAAAGAGTGCCCGCAACATGGTGGTGTCGGACTCGTCATCTGACGAGTCCGAGACGCCCTCCTCCCGTGAAAACGAGGAGGAGGAAGAAGAAAACTCTCCCCCCAGTGGAGGGAGGAGAGAAGAGGAAGGCCGCCCCAACGGGGGAGGCCGAGGGGTCTAGGAAAAGGAAGACCCCTCCGCCGGACTACGCCCCCGACACCGAAGAGGGCGAAGAGGAGTGGCCAAACAGGGCCAAGCGTCCGGAAAAATCGTGAATTCAGATATCAGAGTAACTCATGATGTTCCTTTGTTGCACAGCTTTCCCTAATGTCGAATGTAATTATGCAGTCTGCCCCGGGCCGAAGTCGATGAATCGTCGGGCGGCTCCCTGGACTCATTGGACGTGAACTCAGTTTCGCCCGCTGTCTTCCCCCGCACTGCGGACGACGCCGAAGTGGCATCGCGACAAGCCCCGGGGCAGGAGGAGGTGGGCCCGGAGGAGCCGCAAGGCAACCTCCCGGACTCCAGGAGTGAAGGGGATAAGGCTCCCAGGGCTCCAAGTCCGGCTTTGTGCCGAACACCGCGCCGGAATCTTCCACAGTTCTGGACCGCGGTAGGCGAACTCCTTCCAAGAGGAGCAAGCCTTCTGAGCTGGCGGCCTCCGTCCAACCGGAGGTGCCGGACAATCTGCTGGAGGTGCTTGACGACGCCTCCATCGACGAGGGGCACCGTACTATTATGAGTACGGTGATCCAGAAGGTTCAGTCCGCCAAGAGCGGACTGACTGAAGCTTGCGCTAGCCTTCTAACAGGCTTCGAGGTAAGTAAAAATATGTAAAAATATTACGGCATAGACAGTAGCCCCTGATGCTCTGTTTGGTGTTCGGAAAGAAAAGCCGAATAGAGGATCTATTAAATTTCGCAGGAGTCTAAAAAAGAGTCAATATGCGTATGCAGGCTTCGCTGCTATCCACCGCCGCACTGACTGCGGAGGTGGGTGTCCTGAAGCAGGACCTCGAGCGGACCGAGCAAGAGCTCGGCCTTGCCAAGCGGCGGCTCGAGGAGAAAGAAGGTAAGAAATACCTTATAGAAAAAGTGCCTATAAAAAGGCTTGATTGCAAAAAGAATAACAGGATTGTACTGCTTATTGTAGGGGCCACGACTGAGGTGGCGACCCTTAAGCAGGCGCTGTCTGAGGCCGAAAAGAAAACGGCCGCGGAGCGCACCGAGCGAGACAGACTTGGGGCTCAGGTCGGCGAGGTGCAGCAAGAGCTTCAGGCTCTCATGAAAAAACATGAGAGTTTGGAGCTTGAGTCGAAGGCGCAAGCATCCGAGCTTGCGACGGCCCTAGAGGCTGCCAAGTCTGCCAAGGTCGAAGCCCAAAAGGCCCTCCAAGAGTTGGAGGAGATGAGGAAGATAGCAGCGGGTAAGGCATTCTTTATGCAAAGAAGAAATATAAAAGTGAACTACTTGTTACTTACCCGAATCCGGAGCTCTCCAGGGGCATCCGCAGATCTTCCCCGCAGCGTATCCGCCGCTGCCGCATTCTACCGAGCTGCAGAGGGTAGCTCGACGGAGAAGGTGTTCTGGTCTCAGTATTCTGAGGCCGGACACCCTGTGCCCTTGAGCGACCAGCTGAAACAGCTGGTCGAGCTCCACAAGGCGGCCGAACAGGCCATGAAGGGCTTCATAGTTCGGCTGTGGCCTGGAGAGGCCCTGCCTGGGAGCTATTTCGGGCTGGTGCGGCGGCTGGTGGAGGCCTGTCCGAGGCTCGAGGTCATCAAGCGCTCCGTCTGCATCAAAGGTGCCCGTCGGGCCCTTGCCCGTGCAAAGGTGCACTGGGGTAAGCTGGACGGTGAGAAGCTTGTGAAGGACGGGCCGCCGCCGGGGAAGGAGCATCGCAAGCCTGAGAACTACTACAAGGATGTTCTTGCAGGTGCCCGCTTTGTGGCGGATGAATGTACCAAGGATGTGATTTTTGAATGAACTCGCTCGTGTTTATCCTGTGCGCTGAAAACTTGTTCATATGCGCTAAGCAATGCTTATTGAATTTAAAATATTACTTTCTGTGTGGCCGTTTATCAAAAATTGAGAGATGGCCAGTCGTCGGCTTCTGCCCCCATGCCACTAGTGCTGGGGTGTTCGGGATAAACCTGAGCGCTCTTTTTCCCATAGTTGGGTCCTTCGAGGGAGGCGCTCAGCACAACGAACCAGGCAATCGGACTATAATGCTTGAACACTCTCACTTAGCCATAGAACTCTATAATTTTAAATTTCGGCGAAGCCCCTAGTTCGGAAGACCGAGTTCGGGGCGCTATCCACGCCTTGGCCGGACAAAGCCAGCTCCTCGCTCGAAGCGGCATAAGCCTTTAGGGACTCAAAAAACCTCTCGAACAGCAACCGTTCTCTCGCCACATCATGACAGTCAGTTTTAGCTTTCTCCACTGAGGTGCTTAACCCAGCTGAACCGTGGCACAATCGCAGTGGTTCTCCTAGTGCTACCTTAGCCGATATAGCGGAACGTAAGGCACCAAAACATAGGAGCCGGGCAAACCCAACTATTGACCCAAATCATGATTCGGAGCCGATGCATATAGTGCTATAAGTTCGGGGTGCCGCACTTGTGAAAGTGTACGGACTTCTCACACCATTATGAGGGGTACTTGAGCCCCTGGCGTGTTTGTCGTACCATGGTGTACGGGTGCAATCATGTCATTTAATAAACATATATGTGAAAAGAAGATAATGCAAAAAATAGACAGAAAGCTATGCATTATTTATAGAGAGGCTATTTATCAAAGCCGAACGATACAAATAGTGCGGTAAGCAAAAGATATTGGACTATTTAGTATGTCCTGATCAGGAGCAGGCCGCGGAATTGTATTTAAAACAGGTATACCGCTCGTAACAGAGACCACCTGGGAGTTCCATAATGCGGCATGGCTTGTCTGCCTCCCTGGATCTTGCATCGTTTTGGCGGCAGTCGAATTGCCGAATAGGTCGTCCGAAGTATGGAGTCCTGAAAGTAAGAAAAAATTAAAAAAAGAATCCGGCAGCCCCTAGTACGTTTTAAGCCGTATTTTGGGCATGCCGTTATTGTGCCCCTTCCCCTGTGCCCATGGTATTTCAAGGGTGTAGTTATGTACGCGAGGTACTGGTTTCGCTATGTCGCGAGAGCTGGGGTTGGGCCGCATTGCTACGCTTGCTCAGAGTGTGCCAGGCGGTCCTGCTGTGGGTTACTCCGGGCGCGCTTGGCAGTGTCTGGCTTTTTAACGGCCGGACTGGAGAATTGCCTAAGAAGGCTACTTTGTACTTCCGCTGCGAGAGCCGCCGTGTGCTCCTTCGTACGGAGGGAGCGTTCGATGTTTCCGTTGACCGTGATTACTCCTCGAGGGCCTGGCATCTTGAGCTTGAGATATGCGTAGTGCGGCACCGCATTGAACTTTGCGAATGCGGTTCGTCCGAGCAGGGCGTGATAGCCACTGTGAAACGGGACTATATCGAAGATTAACTCTTCGCTTCGGAAATTGCCCGGGGATCCGAAGACCACGTCAAGTGTTACTGAGCCTGTACAGTTGGCTTCTACACCTGGTATAATGCCTTTAAAGGTCATTTTTGTGGGCTTAATCCTTGAGGGATCTATGCCCATTTTCCGCATTGTATCCTGATAAAGCAGGTTCAGGCTACTACCGCCGTCCATGAGGACTCTTGTGAGATGAAATCCGTCGATGATTGGGTCGAGAACCAATGCGGCGAAGCCACCATGACAGATGCTAGTGGGATGGTCCCTTCAATCAAAAGTGATCGGGCAGGAGGACCATGGGTTGAACTTTGGGGCGACTGGCTCCATCGCATATACGTCCCGTAGCGCACGCTTCCGCTCCCTCTTGGGAATGTGGGTTGCGTATATCATGTTCACCATCCGCACTTGTGGGGGAAAGCCCTTCTGTCCATTGTTGTTCGGCGGCTTGGGCTCCTTGTCGTCGTCGCTGTGCAGCCCCTTGTCTTTGTTTTCGGCCCTTAACTTGCCTGCCTGCTTGAACACCCAACAATCCCTGTTAGTGTGATTGGCTGGCCTTTCGGGGGTGCCATGTATCTGGCACAAGCGATCGAGTATTCGGTCCAAACTGGACGGGCCCTGAGTATTCTTTTTGAATGGCTTTTTCTGCTGACCAGATTTATAGCCTTTGAATCCGGGATTGACTGCCGTGTCTTCATTGATGTCGCTGCTAACGCGGTGTTTTTGCTTATTCCGACGTGTCCTGCCACTTTTGTCCTTGGTATCCGAATTACTAGGGTTCTTTGATAAGTTGTTACTGCGAGCTAGCCAGCTGTCTTCTCCCGCGCAAAAGCGGGTCATGAGTGTCGTGAGGGCTGCCATAGATTTCGGCTTTTCCTGTCCCAGGTGCCGGGCAAGCCATTCGTCGCGGATGTTATGCTTGAAGGCTGCTAGGGCCTCTGCGTCCGGACAGTCGACTATCTGGTTTTTCTTTGTTAGGAACCGTGTCCAGAATTGTCTGGCCGATTCCTCTGGCTGCTGAATTATGTGGCTTAAGTCGTCGGCATCCGGTGGTCGCACGTAAGTGCCCTGGAACTTGTCGAGGAATGCGGCTTCCAGGTCCTCCCAAGAACCGATTGAGTCTGCTGGCAAGCTGTTAAGCCAATGCCGGGCCGGTCCTTTAAGTTTGAGCGGGAGATATTTGATGGCGTGTAGATCATCGCCGCGTGCCATGTGGATGTGAAGGAGATAATCCTCAATCCATACCGCCGGATCTGTTGTGCCATCGTATGATTCGATGTTTTCGAGTTTGAAACCCTCTGGGATTTTATGATCCATTACTTCATTCGTGAAGCATAGCGGGTGTGCGGCGCCTCTGTACTGGGCTATATCACGATGCAGCTCGGAAGAGCTATGTCTGTTGTGTTCGGCCCGACCGGATTTGTTGTATCCAGAGTGAAGATCATCGTCACGTGTCGTAGGGCGTCTGCGCGATCCATAGATCGATCTTGTTTGTCTTGCCTTATCCTCCAGTACGTCTCGCAGGTCTGGCACATTTTCCCGTGCCTTAGTTGAGCGGCGTCGGGGCATGGCTTGGGTGGAGGACCGAGAGGCCTCTCTGTCGCGGCCGCGAGGTGGCCGGTCTACCATGTCATGCGCTGGTGATGTAGGTGCTTCCTCCTCTGATCAGGGTAGCGGCCTGCGCTTTGGGTAATTCTTGGAGGGGCGTTCGAGTTCATACTCTTCGGCCGCAAGGACTTCAGTCCATCTGTCAGCCAGCAAATCTTGGGCAGCTCTAAGCTGTTGCTGCTTTTTCTTGAGGCTCCTTGCCGTGGCTAAAAGCCTGCGTTTGAAACGCTCTTGTTCGGCGGGGTCTGATGGTACGACGATTTCGTCGTCATCGAGGCTTGCCTCGTCTTCGGAGGGAGGTGTATAGTTATCATCCTCGACCTCTCAGTCTGCCGCTCTCTCATGAGGGCTGGCTTCTCCATCTTCCTGTGCCGAATCTTGCTGAGGTGGGTGTTCTTCGACGCTATCCCGGTTAGTATTATCTCCCATGCCGGAATCACCGTTTTTGCTTTGGCGGGATTTAGAGCGGCGCCGCTGGCGCCGGCGCTTTGGCTGTTTCTTGGAGGTGTCATCCCCCACTGTTCCATCGCCATCTCCATATTTTGGAGTACCACCATATATATGTCATATGACGAGGTGGCCTTCCAGCGCCCTACAGGTGCTGGTTCCTGTTCGTCTCCTACATCGTCGTCCATACTGTCGATGTCTTCGGAGCCGAAGTCCAGCATGTCGGTTAAATCGTCGACAGTGGCTACGAAGTGGGTGGTGGGTGGGCTTTGAATTTCATCATCGTCTGTATCCCACCCTCGCTGACCGTAATCCAGCCAGGGCTCTCCTGATAAAGAGAGAGACTTAAGAGAATTCAGGATGTCACCAAAAGGCGAGTGCTGAAAGATGTCTGCGGCGGTGAACTCCATTATCGGCGCCCAATCGGATTCGATCGGCAGGGGCGCGGGGGGTTCGGAGTTCGGAAAGGAGTCCGAATCCTCGGAGTCACGGATCATGCAGAGTGCGGGGCTAGCGTTCGGCTCGATCGCCTTTGAGATCATAGCCCCCGAGGTGACGTCCAACCGCTCGTCCTCGATTGGAGCAATAGGCTCCGAGTTAGGGGTCGGAACCGATGCGTGTGCGGCCTCCAGGACACTGTCCGGAGGCAGAGCTAGATCATGCCCCTCGAGATAGTGCGGCGCGCTTGGCCGTGGCTCGAACCCATCGAAGATCAAGTCTCCGCGGATGTCAGCCATGTAGTTTAAGCTTCAAAACCTAACTTGATGGCCAGGGGCGTACCTTTCGATCTGCTCCAAGTGGCCAAGCAAATTGGCCCGTAGAGCGAAGCCACCGAAGACGAAGATCTGTCCGGGGAGAAAGGTCTCACCCTGGACCGCATCGTTGTTGATGATCAAAGGAGCCATCGGGCCTAAAGGCGACGACACAGAGGAACTCTCAATGAAAGCACCAATGTCGGTGTCAAAACCGGTGGATCTCGGGTAGGGGGTCCCGAACTGTGCATCTAGGCCGGATGGTAACAGGAGGCAGGGAACACAATGTTTTACCTAGGTTCGGGCCCTCTCGATGGAGGTAAAACCCTACGTCCTGCTTGATTAATATTGATGATATGGGTAGTACAAGAGTAGATCTACCACGAGATCAAGGAGGCTAAACCCTAGATGCTAGCCTACGGTATGATTGTTATCTATGGAGTTGATGTCCTACGGACTACAACCCTCCGGTTTATATAGATTCCGGATAGGGTTAGGGTTACATAGAGTCGGTTACAATGGTAGGAGATCTTGAATATCCGCAATGCCAAGCTTGCCTTCCACGCCAAGGAAAGTCCCATCCGGACACGGGACGAAGTCTTCAATCTTGTATCTTCATAGTCCAGGAGTCCGGCTGAAGGTATAGTCCGGCTACCCGAACACCCCCTAATCCAGGACTCCCTCAGAAGGTAAAACAAGCATAACTTCATAACTTTAAGCACATAGAGAGGAAACTTGATATTATTGCAACTCCTACAAGCATATATTCCTCCCTCATAATAATTTTCAGTAGCATCATGAATGAATTCAACAATATAACTATCACATAAAGCACTATTTTCATGATGCACAAGCGTAGAATTTTTATTACTCTCCACATAAGCAAACTTCTTCTCATGAATGGTAGTGGGAGCAAACTCAACAAAATAACTATCGTGTGAGGCATAATCCAATTGAAAACTAAAATCATGATAACAAGTTTCATGGTTATTGATACGTCTCCGCCGTATCTACTTTTCCAAACTCTTTTGCCCTTGTTTTGGACTCTAACTTGTATGATTTGAATGGAACTAACCCGGACAGACGCTGTTTTCAGCAGAAATGCCATGATGTTGTTTTATGTGCAGAAAACAAAAGTTCTCAGAATGACCTGAAACTCCACGGAATACCTTACAATAAATAATAAAAAATCATCGCCAAAGATGAAGACCAGGGGGGCCACACCCTGTCCTCGAGGGTGGGGGCGCCCCCCCTAGGGCGCCCCCCTACCTCATGGGCCCCCTGGAGACCTCCCAACTCCAACTCCAACTCTATATATCTGCTTTCGGGGAGAGAAAAATAGGAGAGAAGATTTCACCGCATTTTACGATACGGAGCCACCGCCAAGCCCTAAAACCTCTCGGGAGGGCTGATCCGGAGTCCGTTCTGGCCTCCAGAGAGGGGGATTCGTCGCTGTCATCATCATCAACCATCCTCCATCACCAATTTCATGATGCTCACCGCTGTGCGTGAGTAATTCCATCGTAGGCTTGCTGGACGGTGATGGGTTGGATGAGATTTACCATGTAACCGAGTTAGTTTTGTTAGGGTTTGATCCCTAGTATCCACTATGTTCTGAGATTGATGTTGTTGTGACTTTGCTATGCTTAATGCTTGTCACTAGGGCCCGAGTGCCATGATTTCAGATCTGAACCTATTATGTTTTCATCAATATATGAGAGTTCTTGATCCTATCTTGCAAGTCTATAGTCACCTATTATGTGTTATGATGCGTTAACCCTGAAGTGACAATAATCGGGATACTTACCGGTGATGACCGTAATTTGAGGAGTTCATGTATTCACTATGTGCTAATGCTTTGTTCCGGTTCTCTATTAAAAGGAGGCCTTAATATCCCTTAGTTTCCATTAGGACCCCGCTGCCACGGGAGGGTAGGACAAAAGATGTCATGCAAGTTCTTTTCCATAAGCACATATGACTATATTCGGAATACATGCCTACATTACATTGATGAATTGGAGCTAGTTCTGTGTCACCCTATGCTATGACTGTTACATGATGAACCACATCCGGCATAATTATCCATCATTAATCCGATGCCTATGAGCTTTCCATATACTGGTTTACGCTTATTTACTTTCCCGTTGCTGTTGTTACAATCACTACAAAATACCAAAAACATTACTTTGCTTTCGTTACTCTTTTGTTACCGTTACCATCACTATCATATTACTTTGCTACTAAACACTTTGCTGCAGATACTAAGTTTCCAGGTGTGGTTGAATTGACAACTCAGCTGCTAATACTTGAGAATATTCTTTGGCTCCCCTTGTGTCGAATCAATAAATTTGGGTTGAATACTCTACCCTCGAAAGCTGTTGCGATCCCCTATACTTGTGGGTTATCAAGACTAATTTCTGGAGCCGTTGCCGGGGAGCATAGCTTTATTCTTTGAGTCACTTGGGATTTATATCTGCTAGACACTATGAAGAATTTTAAAGACGCTAAGACAACAATTTATCCCTCAACTACGAGGGGAGGTAAGGAACTGCCATCTAGCTCTGCACTTGATTCACCTTCTGTTATGAGTAAGCTTGCGACACCTAAACCTGCTTCTACTATTCGTTCTGGTATGTCACATGTTATTGATGATGCCACTTCTGCTATGCATGATAGTTATGATAAAACTACCTCTATGCCTGATACTACTATGCCACTTAGTGATTTTCTTGATGAACAACTTGCTAGGGCTAGAGAAGATGAAAATATTGAATCTGATTATAATGATGAAAGTGATGATGAATAATCACTTGTTATTCCTGAGGGTTATTTATTTGATCAAGAAGCTTCTTTAGCTTTTTTAGCTTGCAAAGATAGATATGAACTCAAAAGGTTATTAGCTAAATGGAATAAGCAATCTCTAAATGCTAGGATGAAACATGAACCTGCTTTTGCTACTTCACCTATCTGTGTTACTGATAAGGATTATGAATTCTCTGTTGATCCTGATATAATTACTTTAGTTGAATCTGATCCTTTTCATCGCTATGAATCTGAAACTGTTGTGGCACATCTTACTAAATTAAATGATATAGCCACCCTGTTCACTAATGATGAGAGATCTCGCTACTTTTATATCCTTAAAATATTTCGTTCTCATTAAAGGGTGATGCTAAGATATGGTTCAATTCTCTTGATCCTGGTTGTGTGCGTAGTCCCCAGGATATGATTTACTACTTCTCTGCTAAATATTTCCCTCCTCATAAGAAACAAGCTGCTTTAAAGGAAATATACAACTTTGTGCAAATTAAAGAAGAGAGTATCCCACAAGCTTGGGGGAGGCTTCTCAAGTTACTTAATGCTTTGCCTGATCATCCTCTTAAGAAAAATGAAATACTTGATATCTTTTATAATGGACTAACCGATGCTTCTAGAGATTACCTGGATAGTTGTGCTGGTTCTCTTTTCAGGGAAAGAACATCGGATGAAGCTGAAATCTTATTGAACAATATGTTGACAAATGAAAATAATTGGGCACCTCCTGAGCCAGCTCCTGCTCCAATTAATGATCCTATTCCTAAACCAACTCCGAAGAAGAGAGGTGTTCTATTTCTCAGACCCGAAGATATGCAAGAGGCAAAGAAATCTATGAAAGAAAAAGGTATTAAAACTGAAGATGTTAAGAATTTACCTCCTATTGAAGAAATACATGGTCTTAATTTACCGCCTGTCGAAGAAACATATGATCTTAATCCTTTATTTATTGAAGAACCTCCAGACCTCGATAACCCAACACAGGTAGTAAAGGTAAATTCTCTCTATAGATATGATAAAGCTGAAATCCCTCCTGCTAAAATTGCTAGTCAATGCTTGGATGAGTTTGATAATTTTATGTTTAAGCAAGAAGACATCAATGCTTATTTTGGTAGACAATTAAAACAAGATGCTGATATGATTAAATATTTGGGTGATTATATGGCTAATATTAGAGGTGAACTTAAACTTGTTAGCAAACATGCTTCTATGGTTACCACTCAAGTAGAACAAGTACTTAAAGCTCAAAAGGAATTGGTCGATGAAATGAATGGTAAGAAAATTAATTATGTTGTTAAAGTGGCTACTAGAACTGGTAGAATGACTCGGGAACCTTTGTATCCTGAAGGCCACCCTAAGAGAATTGAGCAAGATTCTCAGAGAAATAATATTGATGCACCTAGTTCTTCTAAAAGGAAGAAAAAGAAAAATGATAGAACTGTGCAAACTTCTAGTGAACCTATTGCTGAACCAACTGATAATCCAAATGATACATCTATGACTGATGCTGAAACACAATCTGGCAATGAACATGAACCTAATGAAAATGTTAATGATGATGTTCATAATGATGCTCAACCTAGTAATGATAATGATGTAGAAATTGAACCTGATGTTGATCTTGATAACCCACAATCAAAGAATCAACGTAATGATAAGAAAGACTTTGTTGCTAGGAAACATGGTAAAGAAAGAGAGCCTTGGGTTCAGAAACCCATGCCTTTTCCTCCCAAACCATCCAAGAAAAAGGATGATGAGGATTTTGAGCGCTTTGCTGAAATGATTAGACCTATCTTTTTGCGTATGCGATTGACTGATATGCTCAAAATGGATCCTTATGCTAAGTGCATGAAAGATATTGTTACAAATAAAAGAAAGATACCAGAAGCTGAAATTTTCACCATGCTTGCTAATTATACTTTTAAGTGTGGAATACCAAAGAAACTTGGAGATCCAGGAGTACCTACTATACCATGCTCCATTAAAAGAAACTATGTTAAAACTGCTTTATGTGATCTTGGAGCCGGTGTTAGTGTTATGCCTATCTCTTTATATCATAGACTTGACTTGAATAAGTTGACACCTACTGAAATATCTTTGCAAATGGCTGATAAATCAACTGTTATACCTGTCGGTATTTGTGAGGATGTGCCTGTTGTGGTTGCAAATGTTACTATTTAAACGGACTTTGTTATCCTTGATATTCCCGAGGACGATAGTATGTCTATTATTCTTGGAAAACCTTTTCTTAATACTGTAGGGGCTGTTATTGATTGCAACAAAGGCAATGTCACTTTTCATGTTAATGGTAATGAGCATACGAAACACTTTCCGAGGAAACAACCTCAAGTTCATAGTATCAATTCTATCGGAAAAATTCCATCGATTATATTTGGAGGTTTTGAATTTCCTCTTCCTACTGTCAAGAAGAAATATGATATACTTATTATTGGGGATGTGCATATCCCCGTTGAGGTAACCTAGTGTTATTCGAAATTTCTCCGGTTTCATGTTAATCGGAATGAGTTTGTTAACAAGACTTGATCAACC
Organism: Triticum dicoccoides; assembly: GCF_002162155.2. Classification (NCBI taxonomy): domain Eukaryota; kingdom Viridiplantae; phylum Streptophyta; class Magnoliopsida; order Poales; family Poaceae; genus Triticum; species Triticum dicoccoides. The sequence continues at coordinate 114,629,557 of NC_041388.1, forward strand.
TTGTTAGTGGATTCCTTTTGATGAGCATGAGATGGATGAAACTAGAAGCACAACCTTCTGTACCCTCTCTATACTTTCTGTTATTTAGTTGAAATAAAGTAAAAAATAGTACTTTTCTGTCTGTTTGCTGATTTATCCGTGCAATATAAAAAAGTCCCAAAAATAAAAGTCCTCAGAATGACATGCCAATTTAATATGATTTTTTCGGGAATATTTGAGGATTTATGGTGCAAAAATTACCGCGGGGGGAGCTGCCACCTGGTCATGAGGGTGGAGGGCGCGCCCTACCCCCCTGGGCGCCCCCTGCCTCGTGGGCCCATGGTGTTCCTCCTCCACTTATTCCTGCACCCATCCTCTTCTTCTTCCTCCCACAAACACGAAAAACAAACTCAAGCACGAGTTCCAGCCCTCTTTGCTGCCATTTTCGATCTCCTTGCTCAAAGCACCTCTCACAAAACTGCTTGGGGAGATTGTTCCTTGGTATGTGACTCCTCCATTGGTCCAATTATTTTTGTTATAGTGCTTTATTCATTGCAAATCTTTGCTGCTTAGGTGACCCTGTTCTTGAGCTTGCATGCCAAATTTATATGGTCAAAAGTAGTTTTGATGCATGATATAGGCTCTAGGAACTTGTAGGAGTGGTTGTTATCAATATTATTGAGTTTCGTTTACCTTTATTTTGAAGTTACTAAAAAATTCGGAATTTTTCATAAAATGATGAGGAGACTTTTGAGGGGCTCATCGAGCCAAAGCTCGAAGGAGAAGGCACCGAAGCCTAAGTATAATTTGCCTCGCACTGCGGAGGTTCGGGTGTGTGAATGGCCTTCCGAGGATTTCTTAAGAGCAGTCGGGATTTATGAAGATTTTCATGAGTTGGCTCAGACTGCAGGCCTTACCGCTTTCCTCCACGACAGTCTGTTTATTCTTGGGATCCGGAGATGGCTGTCAGCCAATGGCAGTCAGAGTCTTCTTCACCATAGTACGACCCCAACAACTATTATTATGGATATCAGCCAGGCCAGCTGTGGCCATAGACCAACTTAGGCCAAAAGCCTAAGCTTGGGGGAGTACGTATTTCTCACCGACATTACATTTATGTTCACACACACTCATTGCTAGGTGTCGGTGTTCATACTTTTTCATTGTATCATCCATGCTAGTTTAGTTCCTTTTATGCTTTCTTCTTGTGTGTTTAATAAACCTTAAGAAAAACCAAAAAAATAAGTAGTAGTTTACTTTTCTTGTTGTAGTAATAATTAAAAAGAAAACCCAAAAATATTTCCCGTTCTTCTTTTGCTTGTTGGGAGCTTTCCCATGTAAATAGTTTTATTTCTTTTCTTTTCTTTGGGGGTCAGTAGGAGAAGACCACGATTAAATTGTTGAAGTGGCTCTTATATGCTTTATTGTTGATTTAACCAAGAGCCCATATTGCTTTGTCTTCTCCTGTTTATTGAATGCTCCTATATTCCAGCTTAGTCCAATGCACGTGCACTCTTATTATTATTCACATCGTTCGCTCGTGCAAGTGAAAGGCAATTATGATGATATATGATGGACTGACTGAGATGAGAAAAGTTGGTATGAACTCGACCTCTTTTGTTTGTAAATATGATGAGTTCATCGTTCTTGATTTAGCTTGTTATGAATAAACATGTTTGCAATGACAATTAGAGATCATAGTTGCTTGTGACATGCTTGATTAGCTATGAGTTATAATGGTTTACCTTGTGTGCCAACATGCTATTGAGATGGTTATGATGTGGTATGATGGGGTGGTATCCTCTTTTGAATGATTTAAGTGACTTGACTTGGCACATGTTCACGCATGTAGTTGAAACAAATCAACATAGCATCCAATGTTTATTAATTTTAATGCATGTACATGGCTGTTGTCGCTCTCTAGTTGGTCGCTTCCCTGTCTTTTGCTAGCCTTCACCTGTACTAAGCGGGAATACTGCTTGTGCATCCAATCCCTTAAACCCCAAAGTTATTCCAGATGAGTCCACTATACCTTCCTATATGCGGTATCTACCTGCCATTCCAAGTAAATTTATATGTGCCAAACTCTAAACCTTCAAATAAATATCCTGTTTTATATGCTCGAATAGCTCATGTATCAACTAGGGCTGCCTGTATCTTCCATGCTAGGCGGGTTATTCTCAAGAGGAGTGGACTCCGCTCCTCACTCACGAGAAAATGGCTGGTCACCGGGATGCCCAGTCCCATGCTTTATGCAAACTAAATCAAAATAATTGCGAAACAAAACTCCCCCTGGGACTGTTGATAGTTGGAGGCACCCGTTGTTTCGAGCAAGCCATGGATTGATGTTTGTTGGTGGAGGGGGAGTATAAACTTTACCATTTTGTTTGGGAACCGCCTATAATGTGTGTAGCATGGAAGATATCGCCATCTCTTGGTTGTTATGTTGACAATGAAAGTATACCGATCAAAATATTAATTATCTCTATTTCAAAACCGAGCTCTGGCACCTCTGCAAATCCCTGCTTCCCTCTGTGAAGGGCATATCTATTTACTTTTATGTGAGTCATCACCCTCTTACTAAAAGCACTAGCTGGAGAGCGCAGCTGTCATTTGCATTCACCACTGTTAATTTATATTGGGTGTGACTATGATTGGATCTCTTTTACCATGAATTACAATGTCTAGTCAGTCCTTGATCTTTAAAGGTGCTCTGCTTTTATGTTTTGCGGTCTCAGAAAGGGCTAGCAAGATACCATCTTGTTATATCATATTATGATTGTTTTGAGAAAGTGTTGTCATCCGAGATTTATTATTATGGCTTGCTAGTTGATTATGCTATTTATATGGGTAATCATGAGACCTAAGAATTATTGCAAATGTGGTTAGTTATAATTTTTGCTAAAAACTTGAATGCTAGCTTGACATATTTATAACAACAAGAGCAAACAGAGTTTGTAAAAGTTTTTCTTTATTTCTTTCAGTTTGTCAACTGAATTGCTTGAGGACAAGCAAGGGTTTAAGCTTGGGGGAGTTGATACGTCTCCGTCGTATCTACTTTTCCAAACACTTTTGCCCTTGTTTTGGACTCTAACTTATATGATTTGAATGGAACTAACCTGGACTGACGCTGTTTTCAGCAAAATTGTCATGATGTTGTTTTATGTGCAGAAAACAAAAGTTCTCGGAATGACCTGAAACTCCACGGAATACCTTACAATAAATAATAAAAAATCCTCACCAAAGATGAAGACCAGGGGGCCCACACCCTGTCCACGAGGGTGGGGGGCGCGCCCCCTACCTCGTGGCCCCCCTGGAGACCTCCCGACTCCAACTCCAACTCTATATATATATCTGCTTTTGGGGAGAAAAAAGTAGGAGAGAAGATTTCATCGTGTTTTACGATACGGAGGCGCCGCCAAGCCCTAAAACCTCTCGGGAGGGCTGATCTGGAGTCCGTTCTAGGCTCCGGAGAGGGGGATTCGTCGCCGTTGTCATCGTCAACCATCCTCCATCACCAATTTCATGATGCTCACCACCATGCGTGAGTAATTCCATCATAGGCTTGTTGGACGGTGATGGGTTGGATGAGATTTACCATGTAATCGAGTTAGTTTTGTTAGGGTTTGATCCCTAGTATCCACTATGTTCTGAGATTGATGTTGCTATGACTTTGCTATGCTTAATTCTTGTCACTAGGGCCCGAGTGCCATGATTTCAGATCTGAACCTATTATGTTTTCATCAATATATGAGAGTTCTTGATCCTATCTTGCAAGTCTATAGTCACCTATTATGTGTTATGATCCGTTAACCCCGAAGTGACAATAATCGGGATACTTACTGGTGATGACCGTAGTTTGAGGAGTTCATGTATTCACTATGTGCTAATGCTTTGTTCCGGTTCTCTATTAAAAGGAGGCCTTAATATCCCTTAGTTTCCATTAGGAACCCGCTGCCACGGGAGGGTAGGTCAAAAGATGTCATGCAAGTTCTTTTCCATAAGCACGTATGACTATATTCGGAATACATGCCTACATTACTGTAGCGACCCGACCAGAATGGGTCAAGTCTCTGTGCTTAAGTGTCATCCCTGGATCGGTATGCTGACACAACCAGTACTCGAGGATTTATAACAGAGGTAAATCACATGTAAAAGTAACGTAAATACTATTACCTCAAATCCAAAATAGTGGAAGTAACAAGGTTGTGGATTCCCATCAACACCAACGGCAAAGTTGAGTGTAGAAATCGTAACCCTAACGTATCACTTACTCATCTTAAGATAATCCTGCAACATGAGACGTTGCAGCCACAGAGGGTCAGTACATTGAATGTACTGGCAAATTCACACCATAGAGAATGATGAATAAAGACTATCACTACATGCATATTTGGCTGGTGGAAGAGCTCTATGGTTATAAGGTTTTTGCGTAAAGCCAATTTTTCCCTACTGCAACGGAATACATTTTAATTAACTATCATGGTGGTTGTTGAACATTGAGAATGGTTGACAGCATTCTCAATCCCAATTAAGTAACATCATTAAACCCAACAGTATTCATTTAAAGTAACATGATGAGATCAACAGGATAATCCAAGAACTAGATACTCAAGATGTCCATAACCGGGACACGGCTAATCATGATTAGTTTATACACTCTGCGGAGGTTTGCGCACTTTTCTCCACAAGACTCGATCGCCTCCGTTGGATTTCTCGCACTACATGGTGTTTGAGAAACGGATGACCGAGACACAGTCTTTCAGAAATGCTAGCACCTTACGATGGATAGACCGGTACACCTACTTTCCCCTACATCTGCTAGTCTACCCTGTAAGAGTTCACACGACTTAATCAACTATGCCAGAGCCCATAATGGCTTGTGGCTGCACACGGAAGTTTCTAGTTTGAAAAATCTCATGATCCCTTTGAGCCTGGGTGGCGGTCCAAAAGAAAACCGGCAAGTCCTGGATTACCCAGGTGCCTAGACAGGCAATCCTAGAATAACCAGGTGCCTCAATCCACCCAGATGTGTGTTTAAGTTGCCACCTTAAGTAAACCATTAATTAACAATCTCACATCTGTCATGGATACTCTCAAAACCCAATCCACGTCTACTAGCATAGCATGGCATAATAAGCAAACGTAGAAGTAACTCCCAAAGGTTTGATAATAAACAGGTAATAGGTACTACCTCATCTACTTCCCATCCCACAGTTTAATTAGATCCTAATCATGCAATGTGTGAAGATTGATCTAATGCAAAAAAAACTGGGTATGGAAGGGGATATGATCAAAGTGTGGACTTGCCTGCAATGTTGATGAAGATGATTCACACTCAAAACTCTTGATAGCTCTACTCGTCACACTCCGGTCAATCTATCGTAAGCAAGCAATAGTAACCACACATAAGCAATCACTCAAAAGATCAGAAAGAACGAAAAAGACGATTCGGAAAACATCAAAACCAAGCAAATAACTCTTGCAACATAAAACAATTTCTAACAGTACCAAAATTATCTGAATTTGGCCTTATCGGAAAGTTTAGGTCAAGAGCTTCGATTTGCAAAAAGAATCAACTGAAACGGAGCTACGAAACTCAAGTTATGATTAAATGAAGTTTGAATTCAAATCTGATCTAATTCAAATTTTAAACTTTTCAAAAAACATGTTTGAGTTGGATTACTGGATAGAGGAGATCATAACAAAGACGTGGGCGTTGGTTTCGTTGGATTTGGACTAACGAGTAAAAAATTATAGTCATTTGAAAATTAGGGACTAATCTGTAAATAAAATCTTCACGGATAGGTCCCTGGCCGAAATTAACAGAAAAAGAAAACACTAAATAACGAACGTTCACTAACTAGTTCTAAACAGAGAACGTTCTCTAAATAGATCTAACTAAAAAAACTAAACCGTTTTTTTAAACGAAAACCGAATCTAAAGAAAAAAACCTAAAAAGAATATCGAGTCGGTTTGTACCGGTTCGGGGCGGTTTTCCGTCGGAAAACCGGCGGCGGATCTCCGGCGGCTTCCCGCGGCGGCGAGCTTCGGCGAGGAGCGAGGCGGCGTGCGGCGAGGCAGCGGAGGGGCGCGGCGCGGGAGGCTCCGGCGTGCGGCGCGGCAGTGGATCGGCGGGGGCGGCGCGGGCTAAGCAGCGGCGGCGGTGTCCGGCGATGGCGGCGGTTGCGGCGGTGAGAGGCGGGGAGGAGAGGGGCGGCGGTGATGCGAAAAGGAGAGGGGGGTCCCGGGCGGCGGCTTTATAGGAGGGGAGGCGAGGGCGGCTTGGGCGAGGGGCAATGGAGGCGGCGGTGGCGGTGCGGCGCCGGACTCCGGGAGGAGTCCTTGTCGGGGACGATGGGCGAGGCGGCGCGGAGCTGGGCCTTGGCCTGGCTGGGTGCTGGGCCGGCCCAGTCAGTGAGGGGATTTTTTAAAAAAAAACATTTTCCCGACAATTTAAATAATAAAACGAATTAAATGAAAATATTATATAGGCATATAATATATCAAAATTTTTAGGAAAAGATTTTCTACGACATGAACATTATTCTAGCATTAAATAAAAAACGCACCAATTCTAATAATTCAAAGAGTGCTACTGGTCTAATAGAATCCAACAAAAATCATTTTAAAAATTCCAAAATGATTTCAAATAAATTTTTCTCCAATTTTCTATTATAGGGAATCATGTTACCCTAATTTCCATGTATTTTATTTTTGGAGAAAAATAATTTGAATAAAACTCAAATAACTCCAAATTGAAAATAAATTTGAAAGAACTTTGAATTTAATTCTTTGAAATTCCCAACTCATATTTCATATAATTTGAAGAAGTCCTTTTTCTTTTCTCATGAAAATCATTGAGCTGCATGAAGTTTATGAATTGAAATATTTCCAAATGAAATCCAATTATTTTCAAATACCCTTTCATTTCATTTAAATGGAAGAAGTCATATCATCTTCGCTCAAGGGTTTTGTATTTGAAAAGAATTTGAATTCATGGAGATCAGAAAGCAAATATGAAAGTTTGGGAAAGTCCTTTTATTCCCTCTCATTTAACTTTCAAAAAGTTTTGAATTCACTCACTTTCAGACAATCAATCAAACAATCAGTCAAATCTATCTATTTATTATAACATTCCAAAATTTAGAATTTTGGGATGTTACAAACCTACCACCCTTAAATGAATCTCGTCCTTGAGATTCGGAGTGGCTAGCAAGAAAAAGGTTAGGGTTTGGGGGTCTCCTCAAATTCCATCAATCATCACCGGGGTCTGGGGTGCTACCACCCTTAGAAGCATGGTTACGGTTCTATCAAAACTCATATACTCCATCCTTATTCTTGAGAGTGTCGGTCTTCTTAGATCTTCAGGATAATTCCTTATCCGGGCTCTTCCGGTAGTGGCATAAACTTACCATAATTTTTATATCCTTTCATCTTGGTAAGGTTCTTCCGAGATTGGGTCTTCTTAGCTGACGGGTCTGGCGCCAAAACTAAACAACTATCGATATCTCATGGTGGTCAACAGTTTGTGGTTTCTCCTGCAGGAAATGGGTCTGGGTGATCCTCACCGTATAACCTACGGTTGGCAAAGCTGCCTTGTACAAGGGGAAAATACCTATACCATTCTAAGGCTTAAACAAGGTTTTGATCGTCGTCTCTCCACTATAGGTAAGTCACTCAGATTTACCATCCCATATAGCAAGGTGAATAATAAGAGTAAGTCGGTATGGTGATCAATCCATCCCGCACCCAAATCATTACCTTGTATACGGTTTAGCGAATCTCGCATTGTAACACTCGGTCATCCTCACAAGCATTGCAGAATTTCTCTCGTCGACGAACCAAGTTCGGAATAATCCATTGATTCTGCAAGCCAGACAAACATCTATCGTTCCTTCACAACTCTCAGGTTTTGCGTAAACTCCTATAAAATCGTCTGTCGACAAAGGTATATCCACTTCTAGGGTTTTTCCTTCAGCAAGAATGTGCTTCCTTCTTGGCAGGTCCTGGGGCCTGTGGGTTATGGCACACCTCATCACTTGTAGTCCTTGAACTTATCATCGGGCAACTTATCGTAATTCCAACATCCAACTTCCAGCTTCCTAGCATACTTAGAATCCATCCAATTGTATTGTCTTCTTCCTTCTATTGGCACCAAACTAGGACATGATTACTCAGACACATCATGGAGTTTCCATTGATCGATATTTCCGACATCATACCTCCTTTATATCCAATAGTAATTTATCTCTTCATCCTCGTGGGATATCCCTCATACCGAGATAAAAACTTATACTTATGAAGTCCATATTCCACTTCGTGGAACATCATTATCCTTTCCGCGGTCAAGCGTCCTTACACGGGAATATTGGCCATCTCTGCATGGCACTTCTTCAACTGGGAACCGTGAAACACATCCTGAACTCCTGACAGTCCTTCGGGTAACTCCAACTTGTAGGCCACTTCTCTCATACGCTCCAAAACTCGGTATGGTCCTACAAATCTTGGGGCTAACTTTACCTTAACTCCAATTCGTTTAACTCCTCACGGAGGGAACACATGAAGACATGCTCTGTCTCCAATTTCATAGACTACCTCCTTGAGTTTTTGAGTCTACATAACTCTTCTGCCTGGACTGAGCTACCTTCAGTCTATCTCGAATCAACTTAACATTCTCTTCTGACTCCTTGATCACATTTGGTCCAAACAACTGACGGTCTCCAACTTCATCCCACATACTCTTGGGGCATCACACATATCGAGACAAAACTCGTATTCATTTTTGTCTGAAATCCACTCAGTGGAGTATCCTTATCTTTTCCAGGGGTCAATGGTTCTTATAGGGTACTACCATCCTTAAAATGCACAAATCTTCCATAGAACATATTTCTCATATCCTTAGAATGGCCAAAATCCTTCTTCATAGAGTAACAACTCATAAAATCCATATCAGTACCAACGATGCTAACTTTCTTCACTCTCAATTAATTACAATCTCTCGCTTTTCCATTACATGTCTCAACTCAACACCTCAATATAAAAGAAAATGTTCTCACTTCTACTACTCCATTACTTTTGTTGCAAACTCAACTATCTAGCACAAGTTTCCTTCTCCTTGGGGCATTCTCTGGCAAAGTGCCCTGCTCCATTTCCACTAAAACATATTACTTCTGACAAGTATCGAGGTTTCCTTTTTGGGCAATTGTTGAGGTAGTGCCCTGACTCCTTGCACCTGTAACAGGTGATATGACTCAGGTCCTTCCTGGAATCCAATCGGTTTCTCTTCCTAGACTTTTCCATTCCAATCAGAGCTTCTATCTCCTATGGGTCATATTCTACTTCCTCTGTCAGGAATTCTACTAGATCCCCATTCAAACAATTTTGGGAGATGTGTCCTTCTTCTCCACATGAATAGCAAGACTTGGTGTAGGGTTTACTTAGTTCTTCTTTGGGTGTGTCCTCCACCTCTTCCTTCATCACGGGTTCTTCTAACATTTCCATAAGGGCTCCTTTATTTACTTCTTTCTTCTGCTGGATGGTTCGTTGTCCCATGGGGTAAATGTGACACTGAGCAAGATAGTGGGTAGTCCCTTCACACAAGAAACAAGTAATTTGACTAGTTGGGCATTCTTCAACTGGGTGACTTCCTTCACAATTAGGGCATTCATCCTTGTGTTCTTTATGGGTGTGTCTGATTTCTCCATAAATCTTGCATGCACAAGGTTTCTTCATGTCCTTTCCATAAGGCTTCAACTTCTGGGAAACAAGCCGAGACTTTGGCAGAGTCAACTTAAATTCTTTTCAAGTGGTTACTCCTTTCCATCCATTGATGGTTTGGTACATCCTCCACCAAGTAGCAGCACCTCTTTCAAAGCACTAAAGAGCATGTTGGGTCATATTATTTCCAACTACAGGGTTATTCTCCATGTGATCCTCCATGTTCTGAATCCATCGGTCTGCCTCCAACTGACTCATCGGTCCAGAAAATACAAGCTCATCTCCATTCATCCTCTATTGGGTCCATGTGGGTTTGGGGTAAGATAAGAGAGATAGAGAGGGATGCACACAATTCAAACAAAAGTTTTGAAAAGACAGATTTTTGTTGTGGCTGTCAAAAAACATCAAACAAATGACAGCTCACAAATGTCGCACCTAACGTAGGTATATAACAGGGGTTTGGTCTTCTAAGGTCAATAAATCTTCAACGTCTCCAAACTCTTCAAGCCTTGTTCATGCCTCCAATGGCTTCTTCCGATCATGCTTGTCTTTCTCAAGTTCTTTTGCCAGATCAATCTTTGTTGACGTGAAATCTCTCATGACATCCTTTAATATTCCGGAGTTGCATTTCAAACTTCTGATTTCAACATCCTTCACATGAACCATGGTCATACTGTCCTTCAGTTCTTGACAATTCTCCGGTATCTCGAGGTTGTAGCTCCTCCAGCTTGGCTACTCTCATCTTCAGGATCCTAAGTTCCTCATGAAATACTTCCTTGTCTAATACGACTTCCTGGAGCTCCATTTTAAACTTCTTGATGTACTACTCCAGATCCTGGTGATACACCGGCTAGGGCTAAAACGTCATCTTATGATAGGTGCTCCATCAGCCTTCTTCCATCAAATCCATTCTGATGAAATGCATCCTTAACTCAGCACGGTGACAATAGCATCAGCGGCGATGACATCATGGATAACCGTGTTTATGCCCTTGTCATTGCCATGAGCTATCTTCCATAATTGATATCCCCTGCCATAGGGTTTTCTTGACAAAACTTTGAGGTTTTTAACTCTCCATGCTTGGTCTTTCTCTGATACACCTTGATCTCGGGTATTGACAACTTCCATAGTCTGCCAAGTTCCATAAGGGTAGCCTTCCTAGGTCATACAAATCTGGGAATTCTTCAGAGCCTTCAAATTCTACTTGTCTTCGGTCTTCAACCGTTGTAGTTTCCATTATTCAGATGCACGGAAAGTACTCTTCATTTCGAAGTGGTCTTAGTTGTCCGATATCTTATACTTCTTGGAGTGGTCTCATCAGTCGAATCTTCGTGTGGTCAAAAGGGGAAAGGGGTATAGTCTCACTAAAAGGGAATATTTGAATAAGCTCAAAAGAGAAGAGAGGTAAAAGATCTTTTTGAAAGGGAAAGTTGTAGAGAAAAATCTTTGCTATGGGCTTGCCAGTTTCTAGGGTCACGTCCTATATTCAACATGTGCTCTGATACCATCTTGTAGCGACCCGATTCGAATGGGTCAAGTCTCTGTGCTTAAGTGTCATCCCTGGATCGGTATGCTGACACACACAGTACTCGAGGATTTATAACAGAGGTAAATCACATGTAGAAGTAACGTAAATACTATTACCTCAAATCCAAAATAGCGGAAATAACAAGGTTGTGGATTCCCATCAACACCAACGGCAAAGTTGAGTGTAGAAATCGTAACCCTAACGTATCACTTACTCATCGTAAGATAATCCTGCAACATGAGACGTTGCAGCCATAGAGGGTCAGTACATTGAATGTACTGGCAAATTCACACCATAGAGAATGATGAATAAAGACTATCACTACATGCATATTTGGCTGGTGGAAGAGCTCTATGGTTATAAGGTTTTTGCGTAAAGCCAATTTTTCCCTACTGCAATGGAATACATTTTAATTAACTATCATGGTGGTTGTTGAACATTGAGAATGGTTGACAGCATTCTCAATCCCAATTAAGTAACATCATTAAACCCAACAATATTCATTTAAAGTAATGTGATGAGATCAACAGGATAATCCAAGAACTAGATACTCAAGATGTCCATAACCGGGGACACGGCTAATCATGATTAGTTTATACACTCTGCAGACGTTTGCGCACTTTTCCCCACAAGACTCGATCGCCTCCGTTGGATTTCTCGCACTACATGGTGTTTGAGAAACGGATGACCAAGACACAGTCTTTCAGAAATGCTAGCACCTTACGATGGATAGACCGGTACACCTACTTTCCCCTACATCTGCTAGTCTACCCTGTAAGAGTTCGCACGACTTAATTAACTATGCCAGAGCCCATAATGGCTTGTGGCTGCACACGGAAGTTTCTAGTTGGAAAAATCTCATGATCCCTTTGAGCCTGGGTGGCGGTCCAAAAGAAAACCGGCAAGTCCTGGATTACCCAGGTGCCTAGACGGGCAATCCTAGAATAACCAGGTGCCTCAATCCACCCTGATGTGTGTTTAAGTTGCCACCTTAAGTAAACCATTAATTAACAATCTCACATCTGTCATGGATACTCTCAAAACCCAATCCACGTCTACTAGCATAGCATGGCATAATAAGCAAACGTATAAGTAACTCCCAAAGGTTTGATAATAAACAGGTAATAGGTACTACCTCATCTACTTCCCATCCCACAGTTTAATTAGATCCTAATCATGCAATGTGTGAAGATTGATCTAATGCAAAAAAACTAGGTATGGAAGGGGATATGATCAAAGTGTGGACTTGCATGCAATGTTGATGAAGATGATTCGCACTCAAAACTCTTGATAGCTCTACTCGTCACACTCCGGTCAATCTATCGTAAGCAAGCAATGGTAACCACACATAAGCAATCACTCAAAAGATCAGAAAGAACGAAAAAGACAATTCGGAAAACATCAAAACCAAGCAAATAACTCTTGCAACATAAAACAATTTCTAACAGTACCAAAATTATCTGAATTTGGCCTTATCGGAAAGTTTAGGTCAAGAGCTTCGATTTGCAAAAAGAATCAACTGAAACCGAGCTACGAAACTCAAGTTATGATTAAATGAAGTTTGAATTCAAATCTGATCTAATTCAAATTTTAAAATTTTCAAAAAACATGTTTGAGTTGGATTACTGGATAGAGGAGATCATAACGAAGACGTGGGCGTTGGTTTCGTTGGATTTGGACTAACGAGTAAAAAGTTATAGTCATTTGAAAATCAGGGACTAATCTGTAAATAAAATCTTCACGGATAGGTCCCTGGCCGAAATTAACAGAAAAAGAAAACACTAAATAACGAACGTTCACTAACTAGTTCTAAACAGAGAACGTTCTCTAAATAGATCTAACTAAAAAAACTAAACCGTTTTTTTAAACGAAAACCGAATCTAATGAACAAAACCTAAAAAGAAAATCGAGTCGGTTTGTACCGGTTCGGGGCGGTTTTCCGTCGGAAAACCGGCGGCGGATCTCCGCGGCTTCCCGCGGCGGCGAGC